>NC_133659.1:302906043-303262527 GCF_037893015.1 Macrotis lagotis | reverse complement strand
TCATGCAAATAGGGAGAGAAGCAGGATTTGAACTAAGAATGTCTAATTCCAGGAGACAAGCATCATTCCACTTTGACTGTATATGAACTTTCATTTGAAATTTTCTAATGTATTTCGACATTTTTGATCTAGACCTCTTATTTAATAGGTCTATAAACTCCTTTCATGATCAAAAGTCAGGAATTTATCTATAATATAGTAGTTGGAACATGAAGAGGCTAATTGCCCGTGAATATCCTGGAGTCATTTCAAACTTAATATGTCCAAATCAGAGGTCACTTTTCCTCTAAACCTTTTCCATTTCAAACTTGTCTGTTACTCTCTAGGATGCCACCACCTTCCTGGTCCATCTGTCTCTTAGCTTTTTATCCTTTTCAGTCTTCCTCTCACACTCCCTCCACCTATCCAGTCCATTGTCTGACCTTATCCATCTTCTAATCCTTCTACCTTTTTGCTGCCAAAGTGAATGTGTCAGATCCTTCTATTTAATAAAATCCAATGACTCATTATCATTCTGAGCATCCAGTATAAAATGTTTTATTTAGCTTATTAAACATCTTCCACATGGGGCAGCTAGGTGGCGTAGTGGATAAAGCACTGACCCTGGCGTCAGGAGTATCTGGGTTCAAATCCAGTCTCGGACACTTAATCATTACTTAGCTGTGTGGCCCTGGGCAAGCCACTTAACCCTGTTTGCCTTGCAAAAAGAAAAAAAAAAAACTAAACCCCCCCAAAAAAACATTTTCCACAATTTAGATTCTGCCTACATTTTCAGTCTTATATTTGACCCTCCATCATGTTCACTATGATGCAGTAGACGTGGCCATCTTCCTCTTCCTTACAGATGAAATTGTTTCTCTGAATTCTGGGACTGGGATGCTCTCCCTCCTCACCTCTGCCTAAGGACTTTCTATGAGATTGCATCCAGGACAATCACCAGTCATCCTGACCTATGACTTGCCTTTGGACTCAGATGACTCTGGAGGAAAAAGTGAGGCTTATTTATGGCTTTGAACAATTTTGCTTCACTTAAAGTCAATTTACTTGCAAGTCAAGACATCCCTCAAAACATTGGTCCTCTTCAAAAACGAAGAATGAACAACAATTCAAATCTTATCTTTTTTGATAGTTTTGCTCAGTTTTCTTCACTCTGCTACACATCTCTTGATTTCTCTTTGATGTCATCTTCCATATATTAATTATATATATATGAAATATGATTTTTTAATTATATCTCTTCAGTGTTTTTGAACTCTTTGCTCCAAGATATTTGTAATTGCCTTTCTTTATATTTCCAGTTCTTAGCACAGGGCCAGGACATAGTAAGCCCTTATTAAATGTTTATTAATTGTCTGGATGAGAGTTTTCATGTATCGAATGCCCTGCTTGAACTAGCCCTTCTTTCCTACAAAGCTTGCACCCTAGCTATTATGTCATTTCATGTCTCTAATGTTCTTATTTTATGTATATTGTATTGGTGTTAGCTTTCTTCTCTATGAACTCCTTAATGGTAAGAAATATGACATATCTGAAATGTATACATCTCCTAATACCTGTTGGCAGTGCTTTACATAGAGTAGTCTCCTTAAAATAGATAATTATAAGGGGAAAAATAGAGCTATCACAGAGATGGAAAATAAATTTAAAAAATACTAAAGCACTGGGGTGGCTAGGTGGCACAGTGGATAGAGCCCCACCCCTGGAGGCAGGAGTACCTGAGTTCAAATCTGGCCTCAAACACTTAATAATGACCTAGCTGTGTGGCCTTGGGAAAGCCACTTAACCCCATTGCCTAGCAAAAAAAAAAAAAACCCTAAAAAAATACTAAAGCATTATAATTGACAAGGAAGAAAAATGGGAATTTTTATCTGACTGATGGAAAGACTCTACATGGAAAAGATTACAATACTAGATATGTATCTTAGTATGGAAAATTTATCCTTTAATCATTCTATACTACTAGAAGTTCAGTGAAGGTACCATTAATAATGATTAATAATAATTATATAAATGCATTATAGAGAATGGGGAAAGGATAGTATAAGTTAGTTAAGTCTGCATTAATAAAATTGTATTTCACTTCAAATGCATTCTGTTCTCACTTTTGGAAGCTTCTAAGGAATTTCTAATAACTATAGAACATTGTAAATAAAATAACTCAATATGAAAATAGTAGCAACAATAGACCAGGATAATAATTAGAGTTTTTATTGCTTTACTAAGTGAAGTTCTTGCATCATTTAATTGGTGCCTAATGTTGCTTAAATTATTGCAGCAATAAAGGAAATATATCCACTCCAATTAAGCCTTTGTAATTTCAAAGAAGGTAAATTTGGTTGTTATATTTTTATACCCCAAAGTATCATTTAAATTTGTAATGGAAAATTTTTTTAAAAGTATGTTTGCCTCATTTTTTGTTCAGTGTGTTTGTCTAAGTTTTGTTAAGAAACATGGAACTCACTATATATGATATTTTTTTTCATTTTTGTTTAACAGATCCTTGCCTAGAATTGTGAAGTTTAACTTTATTCAAGAAAAATCAGAGGAGCAGAGGATCAAAAGAGTGAGTCCATTTGTTTGCTAGTGTTTCTTATTGATAAACATGGTAGTAATTTGGTATGTGAAATAGGTTTTTAAAATATAGTATATAAATAAAAGCATTATTTCTAGTGTATTACTGTATAATTGGATGCTAAAGTGGAATGCAAGAAATATAAAGGAACTCAAATTTTAATGTCGTATTAGATTTAATATAATATATACCTCTTAAAAGAGAACAAGATTACATAATTATGCTCTGAAAAATATTTAGATGTTCTTCTATTGAAACAAAGTGCAAATTAGAAAATTGGACAGGATCATTCATGTATTAGTCAAACATAGAATGAGTAGGAGAGTAGCAAAAGCTATTTCCACATTTGCTTATAGAAAGAAAGAAGGGCAACTTAGGAAATTCACATTTAATTATTCCCTCTTACCAGAGGAACTGTAGCCTGGTGTACAAAATCTGTATGAGAGCAAGAGACAGTGCTGATTTTTCCTCTAAGCCAGTTTGAGAGTGCAACTTATATTTGAATTAAATGACATTCTATTCATTATATCATTCACCTTAAATAATCTAATAATCACTAGATTGAGCTGTAAGGAAAATACTTTAAAAATGGATCACGGATCTGCATTTAATCTATAGTTTTTATACATCCTTTATTAATCTGGCTTCTGGATTCTGTATAATTATTTGTCACTAAATTAGTTGCATTATATATCAATTTTGGTGTTGTTAACTATTTAATATAGCTATTTAAGAAATGTATTTAGTGGCATTCATTTATTGTTTTGAAAACAGAAATTATGCTTTGTAATTCTAATTTAAAACAAAAGTTTTATCAGAGAAAGTAATCTACTGAACATTTCAGATCTTGATGAAAAAAATGAAATTTTCTTGTTTTGGGTTTTTGATTATCTCATTTGTCTCTTTGCATCTTCAGTGATTTGCAAAAATTTCAACTTGCTTACTAAAGACTGAAAATTTCCCCTCTCCCTTCCTTTTGGTCCCTAAAAAGGTTGTCTTTGATAACCTGTTGTTTGTTGTTTCTGCATGTATGTGGAGGGGAGAGGGCAGTAATGAACTTGGGCATGGCTGCAGCTTTGGACAAGGGAATTGTCCAAATATATAAATAAATGTTGAAAGGAAAATAACCCTTGCTTCTGAAATTTAGAACCGATGCAAGACTTGGTGATATGCTGATGAATTTCCCACTGTCAGATAGTTTTCACTTTGCCTTCTTTGCTGTCAAAATACCTGAAATAATAAGGGAATTTTTCCACTAATGGACAATAGGACCTGTTTCCCTCCTGAGAACCTGGCAGAGGCAGCCTGCTATGTGGCTTTATCTTGGAAAGGGAGGTGAAACAACCTTGCTTGGCTGCAGATAAGAGACTTAGAAGCAGTCCTATTCAGATGTACCTGTCATTAATTTATCGGGGATTTTTTTTTTGTGATTCATATATACTGTTCTGTGAGCAATAGAGCATTAAATTGCTTTCCACTGGGAGCAGGTCACATTCAGGGGTCGGTGGAACCATGCTTCCGAATAGTGCGCCCTTGATTCATACAGGCTGTTTTTATTGAGATTTTGGCAGTTGAATTCTTTGTCTCATTAAAGATTGGGCATTAGGCACTTGCTGGACTTTCTGTTAACTTTAATATAAGTGTAGTTTTAACATTTCAAGGAACAGTAAAACACTGTTTTTAATATTCCCTCCATTATTCATAAAGAAAATAGTTAATGGGATTCCCTTTGCCACTCACCACGATTTTGGCAAGCAAATGCTTATTCATTTCCCATTGATAGATGATTAATTTTTTTGAGAGTTTTTTTTTTGTTTTCTCAAGGAAGTGGGGTTAAATGACTTGTCTAAGGTCACATAGCTCAGTAATTATTAAGATTCTGAGATTGTATTTGAACTCAGGTCTTCTGTCTCCGGGACCAATGCTCTATTCACTGTACCATTTAGCTGCCCCAGCTTCTATTTCTTTGGGGGTCTTTTTTAGATTTTTGCAAGGCAATGGGGTTAAATGACTTGCCCAAGGCCACACAGCTAGGACATTATTAAATGTCTGAGACCGGATTTGAACTCAGGTCCTCCTGACTCCAGGACCAATGCTCTATTCACTGTGCCACCTAGCTGCCCCCACCTTCTATTTCTTTTCTTTCTCTTTTTTCCATAATTTATTCTTTCTACTTCTTTAAAAGAGTTTTAAATTTAATTTATATTATATGGTCCAAATGCAGAACCAGGTTGAGGAATAACTGATAGACAGTCTTATTCTTCAGTCAGTATCATTGATAAGCAAATTAAGACATTATTTAAAAGAATCCTTGATGTTGATGGAGCCCCTTCCCCCCAACAGCACTTTTTGGAGAAAACTTGGAGAAGAAATGAATGGGGTACATTCATAATGAATGTAATTATAGACCCATTGGAATCCTGAAGAAGGAGATCATAAAGATGGTCAGAGACAATATGACTTAGTAGACAGATTCAGGAAGATCACAAGCAAGTACTACCAGAGATTAGACAAGCTGTGTGATCTCAGGAAAGTCACTGGATCTCTCTGGGCTGGAGACAATTCTTTATACCTATCATTTTCCTTTTTCTTTTCTTTTGTTTTGATTGTAAACATCCTCCCTGTTTTCAATGGGAAGAGAACAAAAAATTATCACTGTTAAATTTCTTAGAAATATTATCTCCTTTGCTCTTTTCAAAAATCTTGTGATTTTGATCTCCAATCTACAGTTGACGAAACTGTTGCAGATAGGTTTAAGTGACTTGTCCATGTGTATGAGATCAAATCTTAACTCATGTCCTTCTGACTCCATGCCGTGTCCAGCAGAGTCTACTTTATTGCCTGGATGCCCCTTAGGGAGATATAGATCATTGACTGAAATGTTAATTTGCATTGGTGGAGGCATCTTCTTTTAAAGAGAGTTCTTTAATTCAATATATTAATGGAACCACAGAGACAGAACTTACCAGAAAGATAGAACTGTGATGAAATTATTTTATCCTGAAGGAAAATATTTTAGAAAATATTTTTTTCTTATTTACATAAGGAAATCAATTGCTCCTACTTAAGACAATGTTACTATGCCACTCTATGTATTTGGAAAGAAAAATGGGAAAACTTATAAACAAGGATATGCTACTTTGGGTTTCTGTGGGTCATCAAAGGAGGTGATATTCACAATTTTATGGGGAAACTGCCTTTAAAGATACTTAGGACTCTAGAACAGATTGAGTTCTTTAGATATGAGCCACTTAGCATTTCTAGAAGATAACTGTTTCCTTCTTTCTTTTAATTTGCTTTTAAGCTGGGGAACTGTGAAACTAAAACCCAATATGCTTCCTTTCTTTCTTGAAGTTTCAGCTTACTCAAATGGGTATAAAATTAGTCCAATAAATGGAAAAGTGGTTGTTAACTGAAAGCAATCAGAGAAATCTTCTCAACATGTGTTGGAGTTTGCCATGACAGCAGTCTTTATCATTGTAAATGAGATGTATAAGCTGATATGGTTCTGTCTTTTTGCATTGAACATAGTTTGCTCTATCTCTCTTTCCCACCCCCTCCCATTTTTGTTTTCAATGGAAAGGCAAAAATCAGTTTAATACTTTTCATCAAGTGGCAAAGGGAAGGTGATTTGAAGGTAATGAAAAGATAACTTTTTTTTTAAAACTACATTGTCAAGGTATAATTCTCTTCATTCTTGGCTAGTTGTAAAAACGTGCTACTTCTAACATAAACCAGATTTTTCTTTTTTATGGAATTAATGCATAATTAGGGCATTACTGAGAGAACCCATTAGATCATTCATGCATAATTCACAGTATTTAAATGAGACAGTCTTCAGATCTTCTAATCCGTAAATTAGAGAGTGACCTTAAAACCTCATAAGACTTGCTAGCAAATACAAGTATGAAATAAATATATTTAATAATATTCAATTGACAACTTCAGAAGGTTTTACAATAAATTTGTTAGCATTTCTTTGGAAGGAATTTTCAGGAGAATCAAAAATCATAGGCAACTATGAAAAATAGTATATAAATTGTGTGAATCAGACTTATTTTGTACTTCTCAAAGACTTGAGACTCAATTTCCATTTACTTAAAATGAAGAGCTATTCAGAATTATATGTCTAGCTTTGTTATCATCCTCTATGGAGTATTTTACCATAACTGCTATGTTGTCATGATACTTTATTTTTCCATGAAGAACAAACAGCTTGACATAGTCTGTGGTTAGCAATAAATGAAAACAATCATAATTTATAGACATTCTAGGTCTCTGTTCATATCATTGTATTAATCATCCTCCATGCTCTCTTAGTATCTTAGACACTCACTCATTAGAAAAATACAGACAATGATGAAAATAGATAAAACTAAGAAGAAAGTTCACTAGTAAATAGTGAGGGAATGCCAGGCAAATGTGTCTAAATTTTATTCATCAGGCAACAGGGAGCCACTGCTTAATACTGAGAAGAGGAAGATAGTAAGGGTATATGCTAAAGGAACATGACTTTTGCAAGATGGATTCAGAAATGCAAAAACTTATTAAAATTCTATTCTGTAATAATGAGGGCTTGTAATAGGATGAGAGCAAGGGAAATGAAGAGCTTGGGACACTTGCATGGGTGTAATCAACAGTAGCAGGCAAGTAATTAAGTATGAACTATAGAGGAAGCTAAGATTGAGAAAAGGATACAAACAAATTTAGGTTTCAGTGATGGTACACTGGATGGATGGTAGTGCCATTAATTGAAAGAATGAGATCAGAAGGAGGAAAGTTTTAAGGAGTGTGATAAAAATCTTGGTTATGGGTATTTGGACCCTCCCTTGGTAAATGTTAAATCTATATTGGTAATAAATAAATATTACCACCAAGATGGTAAATATATATATTTAAGTTCAGATTGATATTAAGTTCTGCACAACAGAGGAAGACCTGTATTCTGCAAAGCTATTTGCTGTTGGATATCATGCCCCACAAGGAGTCCAAATAGTCAATCCTAGAGGTGATGAAGTTTCCAAATCACTGCTATTTGTTTTTGATACTTCATTAACAATATCAGGCTGTGGAATTTTGCAGAAATTTCCAAATGAGATCCACAATAATACCAAAGATAATAGACTGGTAAATTTTAAAGTAATATTCAAGTTGTTGGTGAACATCCATTGTCCTGATGATTACATCCTATTGGATGTATGATCCATAGTTCCACAAATAGATCAGTACATATAGTTTGGAAAGACTCTGCAAATGTCTTCTTTTAAAATGCAAATCAGGTACCATCTTTGAAATGATACTCCCCTCAAACTGATTCCCTAATTTCTTGTGCCTTCCCTTCTAAATTATCTTATAATTAAATATTCTGCACATATTTGTATTTATTTCTTTTATTTTGTTGCTCTATTTAGTTATGCTCGTTCCCTGATCTAACTACCTCTCAGAATGAGAGTTTCTTGATAATAGAGACTGTATTTTTATTTGCAGAATTTAGCACAATGCCTAACATACATTAGGCATTATAGAAACTCTGGTTGATTGATTGGATTAAAAATTACTATAAGAACAAAAGGAGGAAATGAATTGCATTTGGGGAATCATGCAGGATATTAAATAAGCCCAAACTTCTCCTGAAACCACACTCGGTCTTTTAAATGTCTATGTTCCTCAGTAATGTTCTGTGGATTCAAACCCTGCAAGTTCACCATTTCTGAAAATTAAAATTCTGAGACACAAGAAAGGCAATAAAGAGATGCATTATAGGCATGAATAAACTATAGCATGTTTCCAGCAACAAACTGTCTGCAAAGCAAGATATGATGAAATACAGGAAAATTACAAAGGAGGTGGACTTGGCACACAGCAAAAGTTGTTGTTTGTCCTTCATTTTCAAAGAAGACCATGACATCAGGGAGGTGATGTCATGACATGTACATGAATTGCATTTGAGTGAGAGGTAACTGTGCAAAGTGTGCAAAGTCACTAGTTGCACTTTCTTCTCCAGTCATCTGTCTCCATTGCCAGATAGAAATGAGAATGATTAGAGAATTCCCTGGATGTGAGGCAATTAGAATTAAGTGACTTGTCCAAGGTCCCATAGCTAGTAAGTGTCTGAGGCTGGATTTAAAACACTGGGCTTTTTTTTTTTTAGGTTTCTTTTTTTCAAGGCAATGGAATTAAGTGACTTCCCTAAGGTCACACAGCTGAGTAATTATTAAGTGTCTGAGGTTGGAATTGAACTCAGACTTTCCTGACTCCAGAGCTGGTACTCCATCTGCTGTGCCACCTAGCTGCCCCAACACTGGCCTTCTTGATTCTAGAGTCACTATACCCCCTACCTGCCCTCATAGAAAAAATGATGGATAACCCAATACACTGTCCTATAACCTACATTATTTTGAGCCCTGAACTATGGCATCTAGTGTATTGAATGATGTTCCACCTATTTTGAATTTGTAGAAGAAAATCCACAAGATTTTCACAGAATAAAAAGGCAACCCTTTCTTATCTTTTTGATTCCGTGTAACTTTTGTTCATGTTCTTTCATGAATGGAAGGATGAAAAAAAGAATTAAGGGTGCCCATGTGATATTCATGTGGAAATTCCCAATAAACAGATAGAAATAAAGCCAATGGAACTCATAGGAAAAACTGATTCTTACCAGAAATATAAATCTAAAAGTTGATGAAAGGGATCATAGATAAAATAATGACGTTGCATGGGTTTGTCAAGGAAAAGAATATAGAGAAAGAAAAAAAAGGGTTAAAATCCTATATTTGAAAAGAAGTCCATGTTAAAAAGAGATAAGAAATTTAAGTAGCAATAAGTCTGAGAAGAAGCATTTCAAGTTTTAGGAAGGAAAAATTAGAGAGAAAATATAGTTTATCCAAAGTCAAGAAAAGAGTATTCATTTGAAAGAAGAACAAAAATTGTGATTGTAAGATAGCAGTCAAAGAGAAAAGAAGATTGAAAATAATTCACTGAATTGATCGAGTTTTTCAGGACAGTAATGAGTATAGAAGTAAGATAAATTGTTGGAGAGAATGGGTAGTTATAAAGTAGAGACATAGATATTGTTAAAAGATTGAGTCAAGGGAATTAGAATAATGGCATACAGATTCGTCTGACTGAGCTATAGTGGTGAATACTATATTTTGGATTTGCTTATGAAGAGCTGGTTTGGGAAAGATAAGGATAAATTACAACATTTACATTGCTACTTATGGCTTACAAGACAAAAAGTTCAGAGGTCTATTTTCCTTGCTCTTTACTGACATCTATAGCTGAAGAAGCGAAATCCATTACACTCAAAAATAAGTCTAATAACATAGTGAACTTAAAGGAGGAGTTTTGCTAGAACTACGAATTCTTCAAAGACTAGTTAATGGAATATATCCAAATAATATTAGATTTCTTGTCATATTTTAGTATAAAACTTTAACATTTTTTTAAGTAGTCTGTGAATGGAATGACAAGAGAAACAGTTCCACCAAAGAAATAGGTGATCTAACAGTTCCCTAAGTCAATCAAAAACATCAAGTGCTTCAGCCCAGAGTTGCAATTTGTCCTGCACACATAGGTTTCCCCCTATGTCTCATTCCTAGACATGAACAAATCTGTCTCTATTCTCTCTTATGGATACTATAAGGATTAAAACAGAGTGTGACCAAAGTTTCTGGGTGGGCTAGTACAATATGATTATTATTACATTCACCTTTTTGTTTGATCAATATTAAATTGGTTGAGTTGTTTAAATGAGAAACCCATGAATGGGGAGGTTCAAGAACCATAGTCTGTTAGATATTAATTTCATCCATAATATCATTCATCCCATTACCCAGGAATTATGAAATTATAAATTATGAATCATTTAATTTTACTCACATTATCAGAATAAGTTATTCTGTATCTTAAGCTTTTGCCTTTTGTTCTTTTGAAATATTTTTTCCAAGATTTTCCTCCTTAAAAAAACATACTGATAAGTATTGCATGAAATGGATTATATATAGTTTTCTGATACTTGAACTCTTTTTGCTTTCTTGGAGCATTTTTCATTTGAATTAGTAGCTCTGAAGTTTCTCTGTTATATCACTACAAGCTTTCAATTTATTTCTGAAGGTGATTAGTGAACACTTTATGGTTCTCATAGATATAGTTAGCTTTGTTTTATGATGTTCTGAAAAATGGTGTTTAGATTTTTTATTTGTTCATGGTTTTCAAGGAATCAAACAATTCATAAATTGTCCCTTCTTGACCTATTTTTCCATGTCATTTTTTTGAATAAAGTATCTTACATTTTCTTCTATATTTTAAAAATATATTTTACTTAAAAATAATTTGTCGTCTCATGGATTCATTGAGTTCTCTTTTTTCTATCCTGGTTTTGAAGGAGTCTGCTAGTTGGTTAATATTTTCTACCTTCTGTTCTAAGTTAATTTTTTCTCTCTAAATTCTAATTTCATTCATTATGTTTTCCTTCATTCCTTCCAGGTTTTTGTGTATTCTTTGTAATCATGCAGTCCCCCCCCAACACCCAGCACATCTCCTCAAATAATCCTTTAATTGTGTGTTTTCTTCTCTCCAGGGTTAACTCTTGGGTTTCTATTAAAGAAAACATTTTTTCATTGTATTCAGTTTTTTCTTTTTGCTCTTATTCTCAGTCATTTGTCCACTTCTTTGCGACTGCATTTTGGGATTTTTCTTGACAAAGAAAAAGGTTTACTATATCCTTCTCCAACTCACCGTGCAGATGAGGAACAGGTAAAAAGGGTTAAGTGAATTGTCCAGGGTCACAAAGCTAACCAGTTTCTGGTGGGCAACAAGGTGAAGTCACCCATCCACCTGTCAGATGGTCAGAAAGACAAGTTGCAAAGATCATCCCTACCTTTTGGTACCTTTTGGAAGTGCCTGAACAGAACAAGCAAGGCACTAACCTCGGACCACCTAATTGTAATCTGTTACTTCTGACAGGAAAGAACTTGATTTCCACCAAAAGTCATACTTAACCCCTCCCTGCATTCTTTCTCCAATAAAGAGCTCTTATCTCTGTTCATGGTCATGAATATGCTCTTCTTTCTTGGTGTATACTAGGGGAAACTACCCTTCCCTAGACACATTCTCTAGAACTCTGTGTAGCTTCCCCACTGTCACAGCCTTTTCCCTGCTTTTGACCTCTCTATTTGCTTCTGATCTTGTTGACTCTACAGCTGACTGTTAGCAATACCATGTCAATAAATCTGAAGGAAGTTCCTTCCTTCCTCTGGGTATCATATCACACGAACCAGGTCCAAGCTAATGATGGGCAATTCCCTTAAAATGGGGCTCTTAGACCCTCAGTAGCTGACCCATGATCCTCATCAGCATAGTGTTCCGATGGAACTTTCTTCTGTATTTGCAAAGGAACCTTCTGTTTTGATTCCTAGTTTCTGTCCCATCCTCCCTTTGCTGATTTTTGTCTTTTTAACCCTTTCATTCATTTGGGAATTGTCCCATCTTTTGCTTTTTTTTTCTGAAAGATAACAATAGTAATGTTTGAATTCATTCTTATTTTTTTTCTTTTTTCTTTTTTGCAAGACAGTGGGGTTAGAGGTCACTTGCCCAGGGTCATACAGTTAGATAACTATTACTTGTCTGAGACCAGATTTGACCTCAGGACCTCCTGACTTGAGGGCTTGTGCTCCATCCTCTGAGCCACCTGTCTCCCTGTCCTTCATTCTAGAAGAAGACCCTGACATCATGGAGGTAATGCCATGAGAAGCACAAGGATTGGATTTGAGTGGGGGTGGTCGGGGTGGAGGGCTAGGCCATCTGGGTCCAGTGGCCAGAAATGAATCAGGACAAATGGAGATGATCCAAATATGAGGCAATCAGGGTTAAGGGACTTGCTCAAGGTCACACATCTATTTAGTGTGAAGTGTCTGAGACTGGATTCAATCTCCTTTCCTCCTGATTCCAAGGTCAGTGCTTTACCCACTGCACCATCAATAATGGTGAGATGCTAGAGACCTCATTGTATTTATGTCCTTTCCTAAGCTCCTTTTCTTGGACACTTAGCCTCTTAGTTGGTGTCTCCTTCTTCACTACCACCCCCTCCGTAATCTGAATAAATAGTCATCCACTATAAATCTGCTAGGTAACCCATTGGGTCTGATTCTCTATACCCCCTGTTTCTGTGCTGAAAGTTAAAGGGCAGATTCTGGTTTCCATTTCCTGATAACTGAAGTGGCTACTTACTTTTACCTCTCTATTCAATATTGCATGATTTTGACAAGTTGAAGGACCATATCATGATTTCCCTTTCACAATCTCTTTTCCCACCTCCACTGACTTCCTGTTATCTCCACTGATTTTCTGTTATCTCCACTGACAGTAGCTTCCTTGGAATGATCCTTATATCAACCTGGCTTCTGATGATCATCCATTTTATACTATAGTGAACAGCTTGGGTATTGTTTGCTCCAGTTTCCTTTATCATTTTGCCTATTTTGGACCCTTTTCAGGTATTTCCTAGGGTTGGTTTGGAAGACTGGATTTCTCTATCACCTTTAATATCACTCCCTCTTTTTAAATTTAATTTTTTTAAGTATTTAAGGCAATGGGGTTAAGTGACTTTCCCAAGGTCACGCAACTAGCAATTATTAAGTGTCCGAGACTGGATTTGAACTCTGGTCCTTCTGACTTCAGGGCCAGTGCTCTATCTACTGGTCCACCTAGCTGCCCCTAATGTCACTCTTTTAAGCCAAAGCAAACAATTGTTTTCATCCTTTGACATATGTTTTGTGAAGAACATAACTTTTACTCCCTGTATTTTACTTCTGACCTGGGAAAACCCAGAAAGAATGATTGTATAATGAAATAAATTAGATGAAATTCTTATCTGATATAATCATGTAAGAAAAGCTCATTTTTGTAATTCTAGACTTAAAATTTTAGGATATAAACTATATTTCATACTTGTTTCTTTTACTCAAACTATAACAGAATAAAGTAACTGGAATCCTATACTCTGATGGATTCATGTAATTTATTTTTGTGGGTAATCCAATATCCAGTGGAGATTACAACCCTTGCATCTATGCTTTCATGTCCTATGTTTCCTAGTAAATATTCTGTAGAGTTTCTGGAAATTGTGTAAAATGCTTCTTCCTCCACTCCTTAGTATGCTTATGTAACAATGCAATAATTCAATCTACCTTTCATTTACTACCATTTTAATATGTTAATGTCTTTTTTCTCATTTCTTGATTTCTTCTTTTGGGGGGGAGGAGGGGCTGAGGAATTCACTCTCATTTAACAAGAGAGCATTAGCAACATTTGCAGTCTACAAAGACCTTTCCAGAAACTCTCCATGGGATTATTTATCATTTAAAATCTTCTAAGATAGTGATATTTCATAATCAACAGTTAAAAGCTCACTGGAAATATTGGTTCTAAAGAGGTTTTTGTACTAATAGGTATCTTGGGTTCATATAAAGAACCACTCAGTTTCTCCAACTACATCTTACCTTGATTTTCACTTCTGCTTCCATGTTGCCACAGAAATACATTTGAAACCAAGCACATAACTCAGTTTTTTCCATTTCAAAAGTATTTTTATGAAATTAAAAAGAATTTCTCCTCTTCTTCTCCTCCTGCCCTCTTTAAAATGGAATGGAAAAGGGGGAAATTTTCCCTGATAAATAAACATATCAAAATTTATTGACTATATCCAAATCTTTCAAGGGGGTTTCCTTTTCCATAGAAGGAATGGAAAAGAAATGTCAACCTACTGGATTTTCTTCCTTTGCACCCATTATCTTCAGGATGAGGTCCAGTCCAGTGAATTCATTTATTTAATGAGGCTTCTCTAGTTCCCTACTTTTTGCCAGAGGGACCATAATTAGAATCTACTTGACTGGTAGACGTTACATTTGTTTTCATTAAAGTAGAAAATAGAGCATTGGTTCTTGTGGTAACCATCAATTCCCGTTTTATTTTATTTTCATCACATAGAAAACATGGTCATTCTTGTTTTTCCCATCAGACTCAAGTTACCTTGACAAAACAAGGATAGTGGAAGAACTATAGAGAAATGACCACATCTCTGGATGTACTCATTTTGGGGAGAAAAAGGGAAAATATATTGAACCATAATTTCAATGACCCTGTTATCTCCCAGTTGAGGAAACTCTCCAAAACAATAATTTATTCATTCATTTGTTGTTTGTTTTTAATACAAATTTGTCATTTCAAAATTTTACTATGCCAATGCATTTTGTTTTTGCTTTGATTTATCCAGATTTATATTTATATCAGTGTGTGGAGAAGTCCCCTTACAAAAGGTAGAAACATCCATCTCAAAGATCAAGATAAGCAAGCCTTTTGCATCAAAGTCTAAAAGAGTTTTCTCAGAACCTGAGGCATGAAATGACCTTCCATAGAAGTAGATTTTGAAACCAAATCTTTCTAACTCCATTACTTGTCTGTCCTCCATTCATCAATCATCATATTGCCTAAATAGAGGAATATTGCTTAGAAGTAATTGAACTTAATCATTGTTTTATCGGTGATCCAAAAGGTTGTTTTTTTCTTATTATAACAATTCTTGGAATCCAGAGTTTCATAAATGCTAGTGGAGAGGAATCTGTTGACTCAAGAGAGTCATTGCTAGGCATAAGTTTGTAAATATATATTCAGTTTGATAATAATGACAACATTGCTTGTCATACAGACTAAATTTTTTAAAATTGGTAAATGTCAACAGGAATAATCCAGATAATATGAATGCCCATGTTAAACAAATTCACAGGTAATTTGACAGCTAGTGCATTTTAATTACTGAATTAATTGCCTTAGTGATGAGGAACATCAGTGGCTTTAATAATGAAGGTAAGAAAAATCTAGGTCAAAATAAGATACACATTAAATATTCTTTGGTTATGGGTAATTGTGGTTGCAATAAAATCCTTAAGGAATTGATATTAAGCACGTACTCTATATCACTCAATGCATATAAAATAAGGCAAATTTAACAGCGCCTACCTACAAAGAGCTTATACTTTCTTGAGAATTCAACAGTTACATAGATAAAAATATACAAAATAAACATGAATTAATTACAGAGGAAGTCAAAAGAAGGTAGCAACTTCAAAAAACTTTTCCATAGAAGCTGACATTGAGTTGTGCTTAGATGATTGGCAGAGGTGATGAGGGAGTTCATTATAGGCACCAAGGTTGATATGAGTAAAGGTATAGTCAACTAAGTTGATGTAGTGTATATTAAGAATACACTTAGAAAACTGGTTTAGTGGGACCATAAAGCTACCAAAAGTTTCCTTAATGTTTTAAGAAATTGAATCTTTTGAATGAAAAGAGTAGATCTAGAATAACATACTTACTAATAGCAACATGGGGTGATGATCAACTATGATGAATTTGTCCATTTCAGCAGTACAAAAATCAAAGGAAATTCTAAAAGACTTGAGATGGAGAATACAGTCCAAAGACAGTGAGGGAAATGTGGAGTTTCAATACAGGCCAAACTTACTATCTTCAATCTTTAAAAGTTGTCATGTATTAATTTGCCATTTTTTCTCTCCAATGTTTTTTTTTTTCCTTTCATTTGGATTTGATTCTTCTTTCCAAACATGATTAATATGTATATATGTTTAAGCTATATGTGTAGGGCCCATATTAGATTCCTTTCTGTTAGCGGGAGGAGAAGGGAGGGAATGGAGGGAGAAAAATGTGAATATATAAACCTTACAAAATATGATTGTTGAATATTTTTGTTGTATGGATTTGCAAAAAAATAAATAAAATATTTAAATTTTTTTAAAAAGAAAGAAATGAAATCATAGCAACATCTCAAAATTAAGATTTTGATATACAGAAAGAGTCTGAGCACAGGATCAAGAGCTATAATGCTAGACTGCTCTATAGAGCTAGAATGCTCTAAGGAGCCAATGTAAGATCATCTGGTTTAAATCAATCATTTTACATTTCATGTCTATCAGGACAATTAAAGCACTGATTTAATAGGGTTGTTGTGTTCTGCAAAATGTGTCATGCATGTCAAGGATTTTGCAAGCTTCAACATGCTATATCTAAATCAGTTATTATTGTTTTATTTTACATTTAAAAAACTTGACTTAGTGACAAATTGAGTTTTTCTTTTTTCTTCAAAATTTTTTCAAGGCAATGGGGTTAAGTGGCTTGCCCAAGGCCACACAGCTAGGTAATCATTAAGTGTTTGAGGTCAGATTTGAACTCAGGTACTCCTTGACTCCAAGGCCAGTTTTCTATCCACTGCACCACTTAGCCATGCCGAAATTGAGTTTTTCAAAGAGAATTGGTGATGAGTGCTTCTTGATTAGTTAACCTGAGTGCAACCCAATGATTTCCCACTACAATGAATTTCTAATACAATATTAAACTGAGATTCATGACCATTTTTAATATATGTATATACTTACACATGTATTTACATATATAGTTTTATAACTCTATTCCAGTATAATTGTTTTATTTTGAAATCACAGTTTCATTAATACAATTGAGCTCTAGAGTGAAGTAATTTGATAAAGATAACACACCTGATGAATTTGTAGGAACAGGGTTTTCTGACTTCAAGCCCAGCACCTTTACTCTGTACCAGCTGTGTCAAACATGCAACTTTCCCAAGTCTTTAAGGACCTGAACCAGATTAAAATGTCAACATTGAACAAAATTAATAAAATTATAATTAAATATAGATGGCATTGAATTGTTTATTTTTAGGTTTTTGCAGGGCAATGGGGTTAAGTGACTTGCCCAAGGCCACACAATTATTAAGTGCCTGAGGCCAGATTTGAACTCAGCTACTCCTGACTCCAGGGCCGGTGCTCCGTCCACCGTGCCACCTAGCCTCCCTCAATGGCATTCAATTTTTAAAATAAATGAATATGCAGCTTATAGGAATTCTTAAGTATGTAACAATAGCTGGAAGCCTATATATATTCTGTTGGAGCTTGATGTTCCTTCTCTAGAACAGGATGCTCATTTGATTATTTAAATTATAATATGTGGTTTCAGAATGAAGGAGTGGGGGAAAGTAACAATGAAATATATGTTATTTAAATAACAAATTCTTGTTCAAGTCAATATTATTTGGAATGGTGAAAAGGTTCTTAATTTTTTTAAATGTCATAGGCATTTTTTCTTAAGTGGTGAAACTTAATTATCCCTTCTTAGAATAATATATTTAAATGCATAAACTGAAATACTTGGCATTTTAAAGGGAAAAAAATAAAATAGTTATATAAATAAATAACAAAACAAAGCAAAACCAAGACTATCTCTTGAATTCCAGATTAAAAATGCAGACACTAAATTGAAAAAAATACTGCATTTTGCATCAGTTCAACTCATAAAAATTAAAATAACATGTTTTTCATATAACTTTTTGATCTTATAAAAATGCTCATATTCACAATATAATTTTCAATTCAAAACAACCTTGTGAAGGAGGTATTTAAAAATATCATGATTTCCCATTTTATAGATAAGGATCTAGGACTGTGAGAGATTGACTTTCCCAGGCTAATAGTAAGTATAAGAAATAGAGTTAGGTTTAGGTCTTCCCCGGCCTCAGGTGTAATAGCATTCAGTCAGTAGATAGAGCTTTAGATCTGAACTCAGGAAGAGCTGACTTCAAATTCAGCCTCAGTTACTTACTAAGTATGTGACCCTAGGCAAGTCACTTCTTCTTGCCTCAGTTTTTATATCTGTAATATGGGTAAAATAATAGCACTTATCTTTCAGGGTCATTGTGAGGATAAAATTAGATAATAATTGTCAAATATTTTGCAAAAATTTAATGAAATTTTTGCAGAAATCAATTCATTTACTACTAGAAGATGATAAAAACAATAAAAGTAAACTTCTCCTACTTTCTTATTTCAACTGAGGGATATTGTGAAGTTTGCAGAAGAGGACCAGTTCCTTTATTTGGCTCTTCAAAAACAATTTGATTCAGGAATTTAGTTTTCTATCATCTCATAAAAACCAATAAATCAAATGTTCTTATCTATACAATTTTTGTTTTGTTTTGAAAAACAAGACATTATTTTGTTGCTTGGATTTTCTGATTTATACATTTCAGCATAATTAGTGCTATTCAATTGAATGAATGGTCTTGCCAATTGTTTAAATAAAGACCAGCCATGACCCTAGCCCCAGTGTCTTAATGTAAAGACATCAGCTTTTTATTTATGGTGATTTTTTCCCCCCAGCCAAGATATATTTGTTAGGAAGGTGGAAGAAAGTTTATTTGTCTTTATCCTGAATTTTTTTTTAAGTTACCTAAATGTGAAGGGATTGCCTAGGGGGAAACATAAAATTTCAAGTGTATTTATCTGTCATTGCTAAAGATCAAAGATGGGCAAATATTTGTGGCAGGAATAGGTAATTATCACCTTTATTACCTAGAATTCTATTTATTTTTCCTTTCAAGTCTAGTATTTTATTTTTAAAATGCTTTCCTTTTAATTGAGACCACTATTACTTATGAATAAAACTGTAATTATGTTGGTATAAGAATTTCCTCCTTCAAGGCAGATAGCAAGACATTCTATTTAGTAGAGGTTGCTATCCATGTAAGTGTATGCTGATCCTATAGATCTCCACTCTGAGGGTGCCTCTGAATCATTTCAAATAAAACTTAAAGAGCCACACTGAAACAAACTACCATCTCTTTTCATCCTAACAGAGGAATGAGATCTGTTTTTCAGTTAGAAGGGAATAGACAAAAATAAAATCAAGAGAAGAAAAGATCATGTTTTATTTTCTGTTCTATATGGTGAGAGAATAGGAAAACACAAAAATTTCATAGCCTTTAGCAAATTGGGGTCTTTGAGTTTTACCCATTAATATTTCCTGTTCAGATCAAATTGTTATACTCATGTTTCTTTGTTCTCTAAGTTTGGAGATGACACTTCAAACCTTTCCACTTCAATTTCTAAGAGCAAATGACTATTTTCTTTTGAAGAGATGTCAGTTTTGAATCAATGAAGCCTTGCTTTTTTTTTTTTTAACAATAGTAAGCTATCTATAACAACAAGTTACACAATTTCCAGAATTTCTCTGGGATAATTCCAAAAATAATTCTCAGAGATTCCCAACTTACCTTGGCTGCCTCTTGCCATTAATTTTATTTCTGTCCTCAAGAGCTTATCCTGAGCAATCTGAATGATTCTTTCTATGATAGCTCTTGAAATATTTGAGAGAAAGTTATTTCCTCTTCTGTTTCTCTAAGAAGTCTTTTCCCCCTTGATATTTTATTTCCTTTTCCTCCAATAATTCCTCATTTCATAATTGTCCTACCCTCTATTACCCTGAGATGGTTTCTAGTTTAAAAAAATTTAGTTACATTAGCAAAGTTTGGAATTCAGAATACTGCCATTATCCTTTACTTTAGGAACAGGAATTGCAAGTAACTTTTTAGCTGGTATAGTTCAGAAAGGTAATTTTTGACTGAAAGTTGCTTACAGTTCATAATGGGTTTACTATGAGTAGGTATATTATGAAATAAATTGGTATAAGTATCCGAAAGGATGTTTTATTGCCTCCACTGAACAATCCCCTGGAGTCTTAGAATCTTATAAAACAATATCAGAACAATATGCACATCAAAATTTCTCTGCTAGATACCAGTCATTAGATACTTGATCACTCCCTACTTTCCTTGGCTCTACAAGACCTATCACATCCCATTTTCTTGATAGAAAGGAAAGAGAGCATGAAATAATGGAAAGAACACTCCTTCCAGAATCAAAGGACTTGGGTGCTAATTCTGGTCTGCCAGGTCTCTTAGCCTCTCAGCCACTGTGTCCTCAGCTATAAAATGAGAGGATTGTGCAACACAATTTCCTAGTTTTACATCAAAGTTCTAATGCTCACAATTCCCCAATCTTCTTTTAGTCTAAGAAGATTTAGTTAGAAAAGACCTTAAGGATTATCTAGCTCAACCTTTTGATTTTATAAATGAAATTGTTGCATAGAGGGAAAAAAAGTGATTTCTTGAGGTCATAAGGTAGCAAAGAGACTTTGACAAAGGTTCAAAACCTGGTGATCTGAGTACAAACTCAGTAGTATTCACTATACTGCACTGCCTCTCAAGAAGAAGACTCTTTCTCTACTTTTTTACACCTTGGGGACAGTAACTATCAATTCTCTGAAGGGTCATTATTTTTCTAAGACACTGAGAATCTGATAGTTCATTATTTTCTTCTAGGCTGGTGAAACAGGATAACAAATGATTGATAATATCCCTCTTAATTAGTCTTTGGCCAAACCTCTCAGTCTTATACCCAATTCCTTTCTTGTGTTTCAGACTATCATTAATCTGAACAAACATATTCACTAATCATACTGTTTTTTGAATTTGGGTTCCCTCTTCTCCACAAGGATTTTGAATGTCTTGTCTTAATTCCTAATGGCTAAATCTTTATTAACACCAAAATGACTCCCAATTGCTGAAGCTTGTTTTCATAAGGAATGGTACCTCTTCCTGTTATACCCAACAAAATTATAATTCAATATCCCAAATGCTATAGGGACTTCCAAACATAGTCCAGATTTAAATCACTAAAAGACTCTGAAAACTCTCCCTTAAGATCTATTGGTCAAGCAATTCAGTCACCCCCATCTCTCAGAAAACCTTGAACATTCTCAGAACTAAATAATCTGCTGTAAATAAAGGGAAAAGTCAGGATTGAGTTTAATAATCAGTTGACACTAACATTTTAGTTAACATTACCGGGTTTAGGCACCCTTCAACAGTATGCCATAGATGGATAAAGATATAAACCTCAAGTTTTTCTGGCACAGCCAGAATCTTAACCTAAATGAGTCATTTTAACTATTCAATATTTCACATTGTATTCAATAATATTTCACATTGTGCATAATAGTAGTAGTAGAGGGGGTAGTGGTGGTGATTGTGGTAGTGATGGTAGAACAATAATCGCTAAAAATTGATATATCCATGACATTTGCTATATGCCAGACTCTGTGTTAGTGCCATAAAATTATCTTATTTTATCCTCACAATTCAATGGAGTAGATATTATTCTGATCCCCATTTAAAGAAGAAGAAGCGAAGGTCAAGAGAAATTAAATGACTTGTCCAGGGTAACATCTGTAAGTATCTAAAGATCATTTTGAACACAGGTTTTCCATACTTCTAGCCTATTACTCTATCCTCTAAGTTACCTAATTGTCCAATAGTTGACACTGAGAATTTACCAAACATGCCATAATTATGAGTGCTACAATATTCCTTCTGATCTAGGCAGCAGGAAAGAATCATTTTTTGACTTTCCTTTTAACTCCTGGTGGTCTTCCCAATGACTTTTTTTTCTTTTACCTTGTATTTTCTTTGTGTATACTTATTTTGTTCACAAAAATATTAGTAATTTGCCAATTAGGCAGAGCTGGTAGGAATAACTAATATTCAGAATGAGAAGAGTAGTATCCAAACATTTTTAAAGACTAAGATGCTGAATATTTTACATGAATTAACTTTTTTGACACTATTGTAATTTGGTGACATAAATAATTATAACAACCAAAAACAATTCCATTAGTAAAATACAGTAGGTCAGGATCAAATACTTCTTTGTATTTGCAAGGACAGTTTTTGGTCTTCTATGCTAACTGCACAGGGATGCGATGATTAAATGGCGTTTCACTTGGAAAAGTTTACTAAATTTCAAGGTATTCATGTACTACTACTGTGATACAGAATCCAAGAACAGTGGTGAATTCTTAGACTACAGAGCTTCAAGGAATAAGATGATAGACCTATCTATCCTATTCAACCAACATCTAGAGAAGTGGCATCATACTCAAATATAAATTACTGGTATATTCCAAATGAAAATTGAGATTTTCATAGTGCCTTGATGTGAATTCTGGAACTATTAGGTTGCTCCCATTATCTTTGCCTTTTTGGTTTTGGCTGTGACTTGATATGACCTTTTGATTTTGATTGTGATTTGAAAAGACTATTAATTTTTACCTAATTACCTTGGGACTGCTATTCTAATATGTCATACTATTTCCGAATCCTAGTTCTTTTAATCAGTAAATTAGTTACCCTTCTCAACTGTCTTCATGAAATTTGATGAGCATAACTTTATGGTTAGCCATCTCTTAAATGGGTACCATTCATCACAATACCAAAAGAAAGTGTTTGGCTGAAGCAAGGAAATGTATTAAATGTATTCATTTGGTTTGATTAATGATGGATGTCAATCCATCCATCAAAGATGTTGAGTATTATCATTCAAAAACTCTATATCCTCTTAGCTTTATTGTCATCTCTCCTCTTGTTCTCCATCTTTTCTACAAGAATGGAAGGAGACACTTTCAAAACCTTTGAAGTATTTCATATACTTTATAGGAATTTCTTAATCCATCAGACAGAGGAGGAAAAAAGGAAGGAAAGAAGAAAAGAAGGAAGAAAGGAGGAAAGGAGGCAGAAAGAGGAAGGGAAGGTGGAATTTGGGAAGGAGGAAAGAGGTTAGCATGGAGAAAGAGAGAGAGAGAGAGAGAGAGAGAGAGAGAGAGAGAGAGAGAGAGAGAGAGAGAGGAGATTAAATTATTTCTAATTCAATTCACTTACACAACTATCCTCATGCACTTTTCTTATCATAGCAGATTCAAAGACAAAACTGAAATCAATTGAAACCTCTAGAAAACTGTATTTAGCAATCTCTGAGCTTGTAGGACAATGTGTATTTACCTAAGGATTAAGTAAAAATAAAAATAATTTTTTAGAGTGGTGAAACATTTAATTGCTGGTATTAGGGACAAACTAGGTCAGGAGTTTGCTTTTAAACATAGCCATGAATTTATCCAGGAATTTTGAAAATTAGAACCCAAAGGAATTCTATGTACTACTATGTCTAACTATTTCATTCTTTATAAGAGATCACTGAGACAAAAAAGAACCTAAGTGACTAACCTAATGTCACTCAGCTAAATGTGTGAGGCTGAATTTAAATTAAGGTATTTCTAATTTCACATTTAGTATTCTATCTTCTTTGCTAGCTATCTGAATTCTGAAATTTATATCAGAAGTGAAATCAGAAGATGATTGGTAATTCAAATGCCACATTTATTTTGATTAATAGTAATGATCCCTATGAGCTAGAAGGAGTTGACTAAGTCAGAGAAATGAAAAGTTTAGCTTTTATCATATCTTTACAAAACTAGGTTTGTTTATATTGTTATGTTCCTACAATGAGCAGTTTGGATTAGGAACACTTTCCTGAAAGTGAATAGAATTGATTAAATTGATTGATTGTTTTTTGTAATCAAAGAAAATCATGTCATCAAATGAATGATGCCATGACATGTATATTATGTTGATTATAGTGAGGGGAATATTATGCAAAAAGAACCTTCTCACAGCTTTTCCTTCTTTTATACTTTCGTACACTTAATAAAGGTAGCTCAGGGAATGCCATTTTTCTCTGGTCTCTTGGGACATGGCTAGAACCCAGAGGACCCTGGTGTGAGTAAATTAATTAATATCAGGGCATAAATTTCCTTGATTGAAAAAATATATATATCTAAAGTGAACCAGTTGTGCTAAGCTCTAGGGATACAAAGAAAGATATAAGGCAGCTCCTGTCCTAGAGGAGCTAATAATTTAATGGGGGAGATAATATGCAAATAGCTATGTACAAATAAGCAACATGCCTGATGGCTGGAAATAATCAATAAAGGGAAAGCTCTAGAATTAAATGATATCAAGAAATACTTCAAAATGGACTAAGAAGAATAAATATAGGATGGACTTGAAGGAAAATGGGCCTACAGTTGGAGATGAAGAGGGAGAATATTTTATGTATTTTAAGACAGTCAGTGGAATTGTCCAGAATGTAGAGGAGTGTTTTATATGAGGAATAGAAGGGAATCTGCTGTCACTGGATCACAGAGTATAAGTTGGGAGGTAAACTATAAAAAATGGGGAGAGTGGGCTTCTTTAATTATTTTTTTTTATTTATTTCCTTTTCCTTTTCAATTTTAGGGGTCTTATTTGGTATTGAAAAAATTATAATTATAGTTTATTTCTAGCTCTCCTTTTAAGGTAGTCATACCAAGTTTTGTTTAAATGACTATTAAGTCTCTACTATACATTCAATAGTTTTGACTATGTTGTTCACTAATTGATTTTTCTCATAGCTAGAATATAAGCTCCTTGAAAACAGTCTTCTTATACTTTTTCTGTATTATATGAATCTCTGTTGACAGAGAAGGTGAGTCATCCATGTTTTTTAATTTGGGAGATAGGATAATAGATTTAGATCTAGAAGTAACTTATGAAAGAGAAATGTTTGATTTACTCAAGGTCATATATATTTTCAGTGTCAAAGATAGAATTTATATCCACATCCTTTGTTTTCAGAGATAGTGGTCTTTCCTTTGTACTACACATGGATTAATTGCTATTTTAAAGGGAAGAGAAGTGACTAAAATGTTATAAATAATAAAATTTCAACATTAAAAGAGTACTTAAGATTCCTAGGAATTTGTGTGTATGAAGAAATATTACTTTAGAAAACATGATATTAAAATTCTAATTTATTGCTGCTAACAAAATCTAAGTTATCAATAAAATGAATGTCTGTTTTTGAATATCTACCCTCTAAAAATAAACATGCATTATATCGATCTAGTAGTCTCCTATTATTACTTATCCTTGTGTGAAACATCAGTGGAGAAGATGAGTTTTATTAAAAGAATTGATCTGCTCCTAAGCTTCTAATGTAGTTCAGAAAAAAATTGACTTTCTTTTTTTTTTAAGGACTGATATTAAGATTGCTAGAATAGTAAAAACACTAGAATAAAGCCTAGAGCCAGAGAACTTTGTGTGTCATTGACTAACATGATACAAGGTTAAATAATGTTTATTAGTAGTAAGGGGATATCTAAGAAAAACAAATGTTGGTCAGTGAACTTTTGAGGCTTACAAATAAATAGCATAAATAAGGGTTATCTCCTGGAAAGGATATAAAATAAGCAATATCCAAACATAACTCTAGGACATGTAGTAACCTTCTGGGAAAGAGACATTGATCATTTTTGTTTCTTTGTTTCTTTGTTCATTTGTTGGCTTTATATAAGAATGCAAGTATAATATTTTCCATGATTTTATTACCTTATTATTTATAATTTTATCTAATAATATAGTCATAGTTTCAAAACTAGATGTCATCTTAGAGGACAGCCAGTCCAAACACCTCATTTTACCAATGAGGAAATTGAAACTCAGGGAAGAAAAGTAACTTGTTGTAAAGGGATCATTAAAATCATATTAAATTTGTAAAGAATCTTGGGAGTCATGTTGTCCAACCACCATACTTTCTAGAAGAGGAATTTCAAAACAGAAGACATTAAATGACTTGCCAAAGACATAAAGATAGTAAACAGCAGATTCCAGATGGAAATCTTTCTATTGCACCTAACATTCTGTAAATATGAATCTTTGTAGTTCAAAGAAGTACAACATTTTTGTAGTTCAGTTAAAATCATAATGAGAGCAAGGGTATTACATTTTGGCATTAAGATTCAATAAAATATTAGTAGGGAACAAGAGATTCAACTGAGTCTATTTCTTAGGCTTTGTGTGAAGATTTGGCAATAGTGGATACCATTCTACATATGTGAGGGTTTCATTTTTTTAAATGGATGCTTCAAGATAAGGAAAACATAACCACTTACATGGACTAATTGCAATGAAATACTGTTGGTTATAAATATAAGATAAATAATTCAGTTTTGTCTAAGTGCTTTTTCCTCTTAGATGTAATAAACAGTAGATATTTACCTTAAATGTTAAGTTGTAATAAGTAAATATAATAAAAGAAGAGTCTGTTAATGAAAGAGTAGTAAAATACTGAATTTGAAATCTCAGGACCAGATCCAGATCCTGCCTCTATCACTACATATTTCTGTGACCCTGGGAAATTCACTTAATCTTTGTCTAGAAATTGAGACAATAAGAAGGATGGAGTTTAGAGTCCTGCACTAAACCTATGACCAAATCAGTTGTGGTCTTATTTATTATGAGGAAAAAAGCAAGTACAAAGTAAGTACATTAGAATTAAAAACCTCGTATTTTATTTTTGTTACTATTCAGATTTTCTTCAATCAAATCATGTTTTGACAGTTTTAAAAAATTAAAATTTCAATTTAATTTTCTCAAACACCACACCATTAAAAACAAAATAAAAACTAAATCTTTATCACATATTCATAGTCAAGCAAAATAAAATTTCATATAGACTGTGTTGAAAATATTTGTGTCAGTCTCCATCTTGATGCTATCACAGTCTTTCAGAAGATGGGTAGCATGGTTTATCTGGACTGATCTGGAATCATGGTCAATCTTTGTGTTGAATAGAGTTCCTGAGTCTTTCAAGCTTTTGTTTGCTTTATAAAGACATTTTTGTATTAATTGTTCTTGTTCTCACTTTCCTCTGGATTAGTTCAGACAAGTATTCCTAGGTTTCATAGAAATTATCCATTTTATAATTCTTTTCATGTCATATTTCCTGTTAGATTTATATACTTTTGTATAATTTTGTTGAGACATTCTTCCATTGACAAACTCTCCTTAGATTCCAGTGTTTTCGCTTTGACAACAGAACATCTAAAAATTAGTTTTGACCTCTGGGTCTTTTTCTTTAAAAAAAAAAAACCTTTCAGTTAAGCTTAATAAGGAGGGCAACTAAGTGGCACATGGATAGAGTACTCGCCCAGGAGTCAGGAAGACTTGAGTTCAAATTCAGCCTCAGATTCTTACTACTTAACTGTGTGACCTTAGACAAGTCACTTAATCCCATTGCCTTGCCAAAACCAAAACCAAAATCAAAACCAAAACAAACAAAAAGAAAGATTAATGAAGAGAAGTAGCAGTCTGGTAATGTTATAGCTGATTTAAAGCATGTTCAAAATATAATAACTCTTTTTGCGCATTCTTCCAAATGGCTGTACCAATCCATAGCTAAATAAAGAGTATAACAATTGACCTATTTACCCTCAGACTCTTTCTTTTTCATTTTCATTATTATTTTTTTTATCTGTGAAGAAAAAAATTAGAAATTTGTAGATGTTTTAATTTGCATTTATCTAGTTATTAGTATTTTGAAATAGATATTTCCATATGATTTTTTATAGTTTTGGAAACTGTTTTTTATATTCTTTGACTATCAGATAAAGATGAAATGTTCTATCTGCAACACATCAAGATAATGTAGAAACTATGTCTTTTAAGGAGGAAAATAAATCCATGCAATGTTTTCCTATTTGCTTCATTGAATGTAATCTCCTGGAGGGCACAGTCTATTTTACTAAGAAGGTATTATTTCATCAACTGGTACAAATATTTTTATTATTTTTTTTCTTTAAAATACAACTTTTCTTTCTATACATTTTTTCTTTCTCATATATTAAAAATGCAGTACATCACTAGATTTAGTGCTATCCTTTTGGAGATTCTTAAATTTTAGTGCTTCCAGAAAGAATTGTCTATTAATTTATTGTGTATTATCAGTTTCATTCATCTACAAACCATCTTGAATATCCTTAAATGACTAATTATAATTCCATCCTACCATTATGTATACATAAGGTAGTAATAATATTTGACTAAATTAGCCATGAATAATTGAAAACAAATAGAAGAATGACATTATAATGGATGACATATAACTTTTTTGTAGTATAAATGAATTTGGTGAGATAGAAAGTAGCTTGTGGGGCCATTTCTTAATGATTTTGGGGCTATCTCTTCTGCTGATCTTAATTTATGACATATAAAAAAATTTGTCTCTTTTATATTTATGCACTATGTAATTGGAATTAAAGGATTTTTTGGGAGAATTGTCTTTTAGAGTATAAAGAAAGAAAGAATATGTGTATTTTCTACTAAATTTATTAATGTAATGAAATTATTTCATTCAAACAATCTATCGAATATATTTATCATTAGACTTCTCATTTATTATTATATATATTATGTATGTGTACATGTATTATATGTATATGTATTATCATATATACAAATGAATAATTTTTATATCCTAAATTTGATAGGATTTTTCATTTATTTATATAATTTATTATCTATAACACACCAAAATGTATTCCCTTTTGTTTATTATGATGATGAATTTGTGTGTGTATATTTCTAAATTACAAGCATTGTATTTCCTTTTCATTAGATAAGAGGTCAGATAATACAAATCTATTGGGGGGAAATCTACACAAAATAATTGGTAGCACATTAAGGTTTGTAAATTATTTTACAAATATTATCTTATTTGATCTGCACAGTAACCTTTCAGGTTAAGTATCATGAAGCCCATTTTATATCTATTGAAACTGAGACAGAAAGAGATTTAGTGATATTCCAAAGTTCATAATTCTATGAAGTCTTAGGGACAGATGTGAACTCAGGTCTTCCTGACACCAAGTCCACTTTGTCTACTGGCACCCCTAGAAACCTCTAAGAACCTTAGAGCATAGGTCAATAGATTCTCTTTGATCCCATTACAATTGATAGGATTGTCAAAATAATTTACTCATATCTATATAGATAATAACATAATATATAGCATTCCAATCATCTAAAGGATAATCGAATCATAGATTTCGATCCTAAGAAGACCTTAGAAATAATCTAATTATCAAGTTATCTTTTCATTGAGGAAATTGAAATCTAGAGGGAACTGATATCCACAACAGTATCACTGAAGTATAACCTGAAGTTTAACTTCAAGTCCAGTGAATTTTCCACTGTAATACATCATCTAATAACTTGATGCAAGGTTCTTGTGGGGAGAGACTTTTTTCACTTCATGTCTGCAAAGTCTTGTTTTATACACTGTACTTGGTTCTTGATGTTTCTATTTTTGTTTTGTACTTTTTAATATTTATTTTCCTTTTGATATTCTATGTCGTCTATGCCAAAATCCCCCACCAAAAAACAACCAGAGTCAGAAATGCCACATTTATTATATACTGTCTTGCTTTTATATGTTTTCTATTCTCTACTATGACTTTCCACCCCCATGTAGTCTTTCTAAAAAGAGTGAATGTCTTCCCTAAATTTTCATTATTCAGTCATATCCAACTCTTCATGATCCAATGGACAGACTGTTCATCTTGGCAAAGATCCTGGGGTAGGTTGTCATTTCCTTCTCTAATTTCATATAGGCAGAGGGGAAATGACTTGGCAGGGGTCACATAGCCAGTAAATATATGAGGTCAGATTCCAATTCTGATCTTTCTGATTCTGAACTAATGCTTTATTTACCAAGCTACCTAACTTCCTTAACCTTTCTTAAAAAAAAGATTAATTCATGTAATTGAAAACATAAATCATCCAATGGTTCTATGATAATCAGGAGTTGGCTATTCATGTCAAGTGAAAGTCTGATGTGAGGTTTTCCTTTCTAAGTCATGAGTGTCTAAAAGAAAGAATGGAATAAGTAAGAAAAATGGTGAATGTTTTTAATATGTGGAACAAAAATAGAGATGGCCTTAGGCTGAGCCTACTGGTCTTTTGGGAACTAGTGAGGTTAGATAACAGATAAAAAGAATTCTGAATATAAGGCAGAGACAGAAAGTTATTACAAAGGCCATCTAAGAATATCCTGAAGGAATTTGCCAGTGGCTGATTGTAGTGGGATATGTATAATTTTTTTAAAGTTGCCTACAGCCTTATGAAAAGATGAATTAGCATATATATACACATATATATATATATATGAAAGAGATATGTAAAGTTAAAATATTTATATTTCATAATGCAAGTACTGTTCAGGGGTTTCCCATCTAGAGCTCAGAGACACTATAAGAATCTAATAGAGCTACTGCTAAATTCGCTGAGAATAGTGTGGTCTCATGACTTCAGAAATATTCATTTGTACAAAATGCCATACTATTTTCACACCAATGATCAGAATTTATTACAGAGAAATTAAATATAATATCACTCTGCCTTACAGAGGGCACTCCATCTCTCATCTTTAAGTGTATGACTATTCCATGCTTGCAAGGTGCTTCCTCTCTCTTCATTTCTGCTTCTTTGAATTTCTAATTTCATACAACTCAAGTATTAATTCTTTTGAAGTCTTTTGATCACACAATTCTATCTCCTTAAGACAATACTTTCTAAGCTTCCTCCTGAAATTGATTGTATTTCATTTGTGTTTATTTTGAATTTACATAAATACAAGGGCAAACTGAGTCTAACTCTAAGACTTATAAGAATCCATCATTAAATTTTCAGTGTGACTTTCTACATCTTAGAAATAGTCAAGTTCTAGAAGTCCCCAAATTAATGGGTTTTTTTTTTTGTTAGTGGTCTAAATTTTAAAAAGTCCGTGTAAGGGACTGTTGTGTATGGGAGTACTGTAAACCTTTATCACCTGTTGTCCTCTAGCTCCAGAGCCTTATTTTACTAAGTGCCACAGGGGTGGGAATGGACCAGGGACTGGACCAGGGACTGGAGAGGATATTTAAGCACTTGTATTCTGGTAAATAAATGGAGATCTTGGAGATGTTAGAGAACCTGGAGGAACTTTCCTTCCTTGTCTCCCGCCTTTTCAACATTAGTCTGGGTTAAGGATAAGCTAACTGGCAGGAACCTAACACCTCCTGAGCAGCTAGTCCAAAAGGAACATAACAAGTCTAATAATGCAAATTAGGTTGTGTATGTGTATACTTTCCCCTCACACACTCCTTCCAAAATAACTTGTTAAATCTTTATCAGCATACTTTTGTGTTATTCTATAAATATTTTTTGTGCTCACTAGGAGTAGAGTAGAAGGCACAAAGAAGGAAGTCACTGGAGGAAGAGTGAGAGGAGAAAGAAGTAGGGAGAGCAGGAGGACAAGAGGAGGATTGAATTTTTATGGAAATTTAAGATTTGTAAAGTGCTTTATACCCTTTATCTCCTTTGGGTTTCACAATATTCTTGCTTATATATTTATTTTCCTTCACCTGTCTTTAAAGAGGATTAGTCTTTATAAATATATATAAATATATATGCATATGTGCACACATATATCTAAATATATACATACATATATATATATATATATATATATATATATATATATATATATATACATATATGTGTGTGTATCGTATTCTGCATTTTTGACACAAATCAGCCAGGAAAAAGAAAGCTCAAAAACAAACTCTTCATTTAACATTTGTGTAATATCCAAGTCATTTCTTTCTTAGAGATATGTCAGTAGTGGTCAGTTACTCCACGCTCTCAAACACATCCCAAATTAATCAGAGGTAATATTTACAGGACTTTTCAATAAGGTTGCTATGGTTGTTTATCCTTGTTTTTTAAAGCAGACCAATGACATCATAATTGATGACCTGACATGTTTGAACAGATTTTTTTTTCTGAACTAGGTAAAACAATCTTAATATATTTGATAAGCTTTAGGGTTAACATTCTAATCCTTCCTCACTAATCAGTTCCTTTTCTGGACCTATCCACTCAGAGAATGGAAATTATTTCCTTCCTAAGATCAACAGCAGTATTTTAACCTTGAAAACAAAATGGGGGGAAACTGCCCTCACCTGGGTAATTTTGAAAAGAGCTGTTAGGTTATGTTTTTTTAATGAATTTCCTCAAGGAAGGTCTTTTGTCCTTTACCTGATCCACATTCAGACAAGAAGTTCTGGAATGTTTTTTTAAGAGGAGAGAAATATTAGGTCTTAATATGTCAAATTGAACTTGATACATTCCCAGCATTTAGAAAGACCTGAGTCAGAAATTCAACATATATGGATCTGTGATCCTTCCTAAGCTGTTTAACCCTCATGCCAACATTGGTTTCCTCATTTACATAATAGAAGTAATAACAATAACAACGTCTTGTATCAGATGAGATATTATATATGAAATGATTTAAAAACTTTCAAAAGATACACACTGAAAAATAATGACAAAATGAATATGTCAATATACACAAACGTTGTTGTGTCATTTCATTTGTGTCTGACTCTTTTTGATGGCATTTGGGGTATTTTTGGTAAGCATACTAAAGTGGCTTGCTATTTCCTTTTTCATTTCATTTAATAGAAAAGGCAAAAGGAATTAAGTGACTTGCCTAAGGTTACACAGATTTGAAGTGTCTGATGATGAATTTTTAACTCAGGTCTTTTTGACTGCACCATGTTCTATCTACCAGTTGAACTTCTTGTTATAATAATGATTATTATTACTTAAGAATGACTCAAACATTTTGATCACTTTCTCAGAATAATATATTTAAAAGCATAAAATAAAATACAAAGGAAATAAATTATATCAAAATAGGTAACCACATTAAAAAAAATTTTCAGTCACCAAGTAAAAATGTCCTCTTCTCATCAAAGTACATTGGTTCATAGCATCATAGATCTGGAGATTAAAAGGATCTCAGAGGTCACCTAGTTTGGTCCCTTCTATTTTCACATGAGTAAACTGAGTTCAGTGTCTTACCTAATTAGATGGATAGTATCAGAGGCGCTATCCTCCTTTTCTAAGTTTCATAAAATCTCTCTGAGAACAGAGGAGTTAATGGAAATTCTATTTTCAATTGTGAATATGAGCAGAAAATGATAGGACTCAGTATTCAGAAGAGAAGGGAGATAAGGAGGGAATGGGGAAGGGAGGGATGGAAGGAAGGAGGAAAGAGAAATCATTAAAGGTACATGAATTTCTAGGAAGCAGCTAAATTTTCTTCTGGCTGTCATGGATGGAGAAGTCCTGCTTGGGAGTGGGAGCTATAAAACTAAGTGACCTTTCAAGGTCTCTTAACAGTCATGGATTCAGGGGATTTTGAAAGTAATTTAGCAACCCACCTGTAGTGTCAACCAGATGGAGCTTTAAGCCTCTTGAAAAATCATTTAGTTTCCAGAATTCTCTTTCCCATTGCCTCATGGAGACCTGCACTGTGTGGCCATGGCCCAATAGGTAGGAAAGGGGGACTATTCATTATTCACAGATGAGCTCCAATAGCTGGAAGGGAAGGGGTTGAAGTTCCAAGGATACCTTCATCTTTCCCTAGTCATTTGCAAGACAGCTTTATCAGAGAATTACGCAAATGAAGTGAATGTTGGATAGAATGAAAAGTAAAACTATTTGCAATCTATTGAGAAAAGATAAATCACTAGAAACTGAAAGTAATACAACTAGAAAGCCAGGATTCTCACAGTTAACTGGAAGTCAATGCAGATATCATACTTCCCCAGGCCACCCCACCCCAATTTTGCATTTATATTTTTTCTGTTTTGAAGTTGTAAAGAGGGCAATGAGGGATTTTAGCATATTTATTAATTACTTAGAAATATTTTTTTTTCCTTCCCCTTAATGGAGGAGGAAATTCACTTTGGAATATTACTAGGTGGATTTCAAGAAAACAGTTTTTTTCTTCCTTTTTCAATTGCCCAGTTCTTCTGATAATCATTTCTAGAACAATTTCTGAATTTTCAGTGCCCAAGGACCTTAGAATCAAAGCAATGTAAGGTCTCCAAAAAGATTGTAAGTTTTTAATGTTTTCAGTGTTGATTCTTTTGTTTCTTCACTATTTTGGTTTTAGATAAACCCAAAAGTTTTCATTATGCCTACAGTATAAGCAATCATATCTGTACAAGAGGAGAGGAGAGCAGAAGAGAGGAAGGAATAGGAGAAAAAAAGGAGAGGACATTCTTACAATCATTCCCCCCCCCCCAATTTTGACTTGGAATCTTGATTCAAACATCCTGAAATTAAAAATTGGGCATTCCCCACCCTCCAACTCTAATGTGTTTATTATTCTTCTGTTTTGCTAGCATATAAACTTTTTGCAAGAAGGTAACAGATACTTTTTACCAAACCTTTTAAAATGTTAACTCCTATAGAATGTAGTAAAGGAATTTAAAAAAAATAGGTAAAACAGGTTTATGAGTTTCATCCTCTTCCTCCCATTCCCTTAAGTTTCTTTTCATTAGGGCATTCAAAGATGGTAAATTGAAAACCTGCATTATGAAGATTGTTATAGAAATGAAACTTTTAAATGAAAAACTCTGTGGGCTTTGTTAAGTCTTTTTAAATCCCTCTGAAATTACACTAGCTGTCCAGCCTCATGAATTCCTGATCTGTGCAGCTAAATATAAGCTGCAATGTGAAACCACTCAAAGGGAACAGTATTTGAGATGAGTCTATAATCTTCTTTTTAATTACCTGAATATTAAGTGAATGAATTGTAGGGCATCTAACATCCCACCCCCACCCCTGTGGCACACAAACATCTTTTTCATAAATTGATAATAGTACACATGAAGATCGATGAAAAGCTTGGCATCAATTGAAATTTTCTCCTCAGTGAATCAAAAGAATCCTTCCTCACATGTTCATAAATTAGCTATCGGCTAGGTGTGATCAATATTGAAATAAAATTAAAAAGGAAAAGAAAAAAGAGACTATTGGGTTTACAGAAGTGACAGGAAGATGGCTTCCCTGGAGATGAAGTTTGGGAAATTCTCTAGGCAAAGCAATTCAATTAGAATTCTTGTTAGTCATTTTTCCAATTACAAACATTAGTAGTGGCAGCTTTACACACAGTGAAAGCAAAAATTAAGCTTATAAAGGTGTGTGTTTTTTGAAGATCTGGATTTTGTGTTTCTTTTGAAGTTACACAGATGTGCACACACAAGTAGACAGTGATGCCCTGGAAAAGAAAAGATATCTGATTTAACATATTCATAGTAGAATATTAACTGATTCAGGGAAGAAACTATTCTTTTGCTGGCCAATAAATGCTTGAAATATTCATTGAAATAAAGCTACTCTAGTTCTTGTAATGTATTAAAAATTTAAGAGATTGTTTCTGGATAATTGATCGTTTTTATTAATTATTCCAGTGAGTAATTAATAAAAGGATAGTCACTTGACTGTATCTCCTAAAGCAAAGGTCCCCTCATGGAATTCACTCAATGCTTAGATACCCTTGAATTATTGGATGTTCCTTAGGATAGAAATTAACTCTAATTGACTAACAGTTAATGAGAGGATGAATATTATCATTATAATATATAATTTTGTATATATATATATATATATATATATAATTATTCTAGTGAGGTTCTGGGTGATGTGACTCTAAGCATTCAGTCTTGGTCAAAGAGATTTCTCTATATTCATGCTACTGTCTAGACACAAAAGATAATGCACTTCTCCTTAGGCTTGTCTGTCTAAAATACAATGGACTAGAATGCCTTAATTCACCTATACTATAATTTCTTTACATTTTAATCAGATCTAAGTTTCCCCAATTATCAAGGCTGTCAGAATAATTTGCAAGCATTGATTTCTAAATGAGGAAATACAAGAAAAAAAATCTTGGATCACCCCAATACTATTGGGGTGATCCAGGATTTTATTATTTTCCCTCATGCTTGAAGTTACAATCACAGTAAAAGTAATTGTAGTGACATTGATAATCATTTCCACCATTTTCCTCATTGTAATCATCATATTCATTATCATCATCATCATCATCATCATTATCTCCATCTTCTTAAAGTCCAAATAATTGTCTATACTTTGAGAACTTGGGGGGAAAATGACAGTGGAAGAAAATGTAAGACAGGAGGATGATTAGAGGGAATTTTGATTTCCCTGAGATCATAACTATAATTGTAAAGACCTGACAGGAACTCTTAAAGTATTGGTGAACTAGATGAGAAAGGATTAGTGCCTAGTTTGCTGTATGACTTATCTAAAGAGTCAAAACAGTGAGTTGTTTGGCATAAAGTTGCAGCTCTGCTATAAGGGTAGCAGAGTGAATGATGCTCTTTTGTAGAATGCTGGGACTGTGGTCAGGAAAAATGAGTTAAAATACAGCCTTAAACACTTATTAGCTATATGATCCATTGTAATGAATTTTCCTTTGTGTGCCTCAGTTTCTTCAACTTAAAAATGGGAATAATAATATTATCTACCTCATAGGGTTATGAGGATCAAATGACATAATATTTGCAAGTTATTTAGCACAATGCTTAGTTTGTAGCAAATACTTTTTTTAAAAAAAGCTTGTCCTATCCTTTCCTCCCCTTTTCATGTTCTGTTATCTGGAAATCATACTGAACCAATGGATGAAGGCAATACTTGTAAATGCTTTTCCTTCTTCCAGGCAAGAAATATAAAATAATATCAAGGACAAAGCTCAATATGTTAAGAGACTTACTGGCATTCTGCAGTCAAAGACAAATGTGAAGAACACACATTTAAACAATTAATATTTATATAATACCGATTTTAATGTATCCCTTTGACTACTGGACCATTGTAGATTTGGAAAATTCCCTAGCTAATGTGTGTAAAAATTTATAAATCACAAAGCTTATCACACTAAGACAACTGCAGAAAGATGAGGGATTTTCATACCAAAAGGGAACAGGTAGATTCATGCACATTCTTATAGCATGCAATGAATAAGTCAAAAAGGAAAAAAAAAAAACCAGAACATTTCCCTGAACAAAAGTCAAAGCTGCTAATAGATACCTGGCATGGGAATTGTCAAATGTAACTGAAAATGACTGAAGTCCAAATAGATCCCATAAAATATCAAGTCTTAGAGAGTGAAATCAAAATTCCCTCTATAGGCAACATTCACATGAACTCAGTCAAGAGTATAATGACAAAAAGATATCAAGAAAATGGCTTACTTATTTAGAAATGTTTATGGAAATGGTGCTTGGCAATTCAGAAGCAAGTCAAACAGCTAGAAAATATTAATCTTAAGGATCTCTGATCTAGTTATCAATACATATTATATAAGAAAAATGAATAGATTTATGTAACACCTCAGACTATGCTATAACATTTCAGTAGTTAATGAATTTCTAGAAGGTTGCTAGAAGTAGTATGGAATAATACAGGATAGAACTTTGTCATTCTCGAAATCCAAGGTAAGACAAATATTTTTACTGTAAATACAGACTTTAAAATATCCTATAAAATTAAACCTATGAACTGAATTAGAAACAGACCATTGTTTCAGGCTGAATTGTTGTCCACAGCAATTATGTTGTCAGCTATCTTAGAGTTAAAAAGAATTTAGTTCAAATTTGCTTTCCTACTTTTGTCCTTCTCGTCAAGTCTCTTGGTGTCTACGAAACTCAGTTTCTTTTTTTTCTTTTTGTTTGTGAAATGAGACTAATAACAGCACCTTCATCCAGGGATAATGTGAAGATAAAATGAGATAATACTTTAAATTTTATAACATGTTTTCTGGTGTGTAGTAGATGCTTAAATGCTGATTTCCCTTCATTGTATATAGCATTTATCCATAGAGATAAATAAATAAATAAACAACCAAATTAAAAAAAAATGAGGGAAGTGTCTTTAATGGACGTTATCATATGAAATACTCCAACCCAAACAGAATGAAAAACTTTCAAATTATTTATTGCTATCAGCTGCACAGGTCATTTTGCTTTGAGGACAAAATGAGTTATATGTTTGTGCTATCTCCTATGGGGGATGTATTGAGAATGTTTTCAGTGAACCTATAGATAGAATTGCACTCAAATATATTTCTTTAGTTAGAAACAAGCAGTAAATTTCCCCTATTCAAATATCTAAATAAAAATGAAAGGCATAATTGGGGAAAAGCAACTCAAACCCTTTCTATATAAATTTATTGGAAAAAAGTTGATATATTATGTATAATTGCAAACATTTCAAATGCATGACATCATGCTAAATGCTTATAATCTCTAAGCTAGAGGGAACTGAGGGATTTAAAATACAGAGATTTTACATAGCAGATAAAAATAATACAAATATCATCCTGTTTGCTATTGGCATTGCGTGGAGGCTAATTTCAGAAAGTCTGTAGAAAACAAATTTAAATCATAATATTTTGATTCCACAACAACAGCTAATTTTATTTACTTTATTCCCCCATGCAGTTATCCATAGGACACAGATAAATAAAAAGTTGGCTAATGTTTATTTCTATTAGAGGGGCAGCTAGGTGGTACATTAAATAGATCACTGGACTTGGAGTCAGGAGGACCGGAGTTCAATCTGACCTCAGACAACTGACACTTCCCAGCTCTGTGACATTGGGTAAGTCACTTCACCCTGTCCTCTTATCTGGTCATCGGACCCCGATGGCTCTGAAGGATATAGTGACTTAGCATAGTACCCCCTGCCCCCCCCAATCAATCCAATTCACTTACTTGTCTTGGCATTACCTTCCTGGCATCATGGTCTTCTTTGAGAATGAAGGACAAATAGCACCATTGAAAAGGAAAGAAGATCCTTTAAGGATGAAAACTACTGATGTTATATAGCCCTTGATGTTTATAAAGCCTCAAAGTATTCCTATGGGTTGACAACTCTGGGAATCGTTATTAGCTCCAGTTTATAGATGAAGAAATTGAGGCAGAGAGAGGTTAAAAGACTTGCCCATAGTCTCAGAGCTGCTAATTGTCAGAGTCAGGATTTAGGTTCACAACTCCTTTACACTAGTTCCACATTTTTATCCATTTGCAACAATCTTGTGTCTTATGCTACTTAGTCAAACAAACAAACAAACAAACAAACGAATAAATAAATAATTTCATATTTTAATGTATAAATTTATAGACTGGTATGTATCTATTTTATGTAAGTTCAAATAAATATTTTAAGATACTCTGTTAGGTGCTGGGGAAATGAAACCATACTTGTTTTAAAGGAAATCACATTCTATTGAAGGTCTATAATGATATACAAAAAGTAAAAAAACAACAAAAAAGCAAATAGCAAGTTAATTTCAGGAGTATGAAATTCCCCGAGGATCCAGTCATCACATAGGAGCCTGTGTTCACAAAAATGATCTTGCCTGGGCTGAATTGTGAAGGAAATTAAGGATTTTAAAAGACTTCATTTCAAAAAGTCAGAAAAAAACAGTATACATCATGAATATAAAAGATGTCAAATATTCATGAATATGCTGCCTATTTTAAGATGTTAATAAAATTTTTCTCTGTTATTATTTCTTAATATATCACAATGAGTTACTTCATTCTACTAATAAAAATAAAAAACTAACAGATCACCTATTAAATCTGCAAAATTTAAATAAATAATAAATAATTAAAAAAGAAATATCAAATAGGTCCTTTAAAAAGTAAAGACTAAAAGCATAAATTATTTTTTTCTAACAATTTGAATAGTTAGGTAGAAGGAGAAATTGAAGAAAGGTGGATATACATTACTATATTTTATATACAGAATAATGTGCTCTTTAAAAAAGCCTATATCTATGTCATTTATGCAAATTATTAAATGTGCTGTTAATGATTTGATTGCCTCAAAACTGTGAATAATGTATGGCTGAGCTCTACAGCATAAGAAACCTATTCTGATTTTTATAGTTAACTACAAGTATTCAACTCACAATGCCAGCCAGTTAAATGACGAGCCCTAGCTGGAAAACCACAAGATGGAAATTTTATTTTGATGAGTATAATAAAGTCTCTTTGTCCCTAATAAGATAACTTCAAAAGTCACAATTATTGTTGCAAGAGTCTTTGCTTTCTTTCTCATTGCAGATTGGAAGCAAGGACATTTTCAATGTAATTTTCATAAGCAAATATTTTGGAAATTCAAAAGAGGTAGTCATCTATTGCTCTTTAATGAGTTCTAATGTATTTCCTTAGTTGAAGTAATGAAAAGAGGTAATTTTAGTTATATTTACAATTATTAAAAATTATATATATATGCATATATATGCATATATATATATATATATATATATATATATACCTGTGATTTGACCAAATTGATCTTTAAATATCAGCTGATGTTAAAAAATGTGGATCAGGTAGGTGTAAGAACAATTTGAAGATTTTTTAAAAAATATATAATCAAAGTAAAGACCTTTATGAAAGTGCTTAAGAATTACTTTAAAATTAAGAATCTTTAATAAACAAACAGTAAAATATGATAAAGTCATGAATTTCCTAATTATCATGAGGCTCTGGTATTATGAAGATTAAAAATGAACCTCTCAAGGTGGCTAGGCAGTACAGTGGATAGAGCACCAGCCCTGGGGTCAGGAGTACCTGTGTTCAAATCTGGCCTCAAACATTTATTAATTACCTAGCTGTGTTCTTGGGCAAGGCATTTAACCCCACTGCCTTGCAAAAAAACTAAAAAAAAATGAATCTCTCCCCCAAAAAGATTACATTTTTCTAAGGTTGAGAGTGTGGAGATAGAAAATGTCACCTTTGTGACAATTTAAGTTTCACCAAGAAAATCTTCCCTTCTCATACTCAAAAAATAAATCTTCTAATGACTTTTTAAATATTATTTATATTTACTTTACTTAAATTGTTTCATTGATTTTATTTAATATTTCAAATATTTATTAGGATTTTGATGTATACAAAGCACTCTTCTGGACATTGGATATAAAAAAGACAATATGATTTTTTCAATAATTCATGGATATATTAAATAGAATCAAAAGACCTTAGAATATAAAATTTAGAGCGATAATTATGGCATAATATAGTAGCCAAAGAAAAAGGAGAGAACCAGAGAAAAGAATATTGAAATTTAAAAATGCAGCTCACAGTGGTTATGTTAAATTAGTCTATGTGAAGAAGGTAGTCCCTGACATTTGGAGGGTTGGGAACATTACCCTGTCTCCAAAAAAGTACAATTTCCTCAAATGGAACAGAACACATAAATGAGGTTGGCATAGGTGGAGAAGGATGGCATATTTAAAAGAAGAAAATTGAGGAATCAGAGTGACAAAGTAGTTGGATGAAAAATAATGTTTTTGTTTTAAAACTGTTTTAGTCCCTCAGCACTTCCACTTCCTCTTGAACAAAAGTGCTTCTCCTTGGCCAAGAACTATGATTCAGAAATAGTTATAGGCAACAGAATTGCCAAATAGTGTCTGGTGATGGTGATGATGATGATGAAGATGATGATGATGATGATGATGTTTGTCTTTCATTCTCGAAGAAGGCATTGTCATGATGAGCATGTGAATCAGATTTGAGTGAGGGAGTGCTGTGCTAAATCACTTTCTCTTCCAGAGTTATCTGGTTCCAGTGGCCAGACATGGATCGGGGTGATGGAAGATGACCCAGGATCCAATACAATCAGGGTTGAGTAACTTTCCCAAGGTCACACAGTAAGTTTCAAGTGTCTGAGGCAGGATTCAAATTCTCATCCTCCTGAACCCAAGGTCAATGTTTTATGCCCTGTGCCACCAAGTTGCCCTAGAGTCATCTTGGTTCTGCTTCATCATTTAAGTCTTTATTAAACATTTATTATTTTATTAAGTTTTGTGTTTGCCTGTTGAAATCATCTTTCTCTCCATTATACCTATATATTATTTCCAGCTTCATAATACATTAGACCCCTTCACACAATCTCTGAGCCAGCCAAAAAGACCCTACTTTACCTCTTGGTGAATACTTAATCATGAAGCCTAATATATTATCATTCCTAAATTTAATCTCTCTAGTTTCTTTCCAAATCCCCCCAAATGGCAACGTTTTCAATCTCCTATAATTCCCTTGTGAGTGGAGCTGTCTTTCTTTTTTCTACTTGTATTCCAACAGTTAGCACAGTATCTGGCACTATCATTTAATAAATGTTTTTTTACTTGATATAATTATTTTTCATGTATTGTGCGTGTATACATGTACTCTGTAAAGTTCTACAGCATAAGCACTATTTCATTTTTGCCTCTGTATCCTCAGTGCCCTATCTCAGTGTGTGGAACATGGTAGGTTACTAAATGAATATTTGTAATTTGATTAATTAGTAACAAACCTATAAAAAGAATCCTCCAAGAAAAATATTATAGCATTATAGGATCATGCATTCAGAGCTGGAAAAGAACACCTGTATTTTTAGAGAGAACTTGAGACCAAGTACGATGACTCCTTTTCTTTTAATTGATATTTTCTTTTTCCAAATACATGTTATGAATGTTTTCCAACATTTATGCATGTGTATATTTTTAAGTTACAAAATTTCCTTCCACTCTCCCTTCCCACCCATTCTCCCCTTAGCAGCAAACACTCAGGTTCATATTGTACATCATATTTGCGTTAAAAATGTTTACAGATTAGTCATTTTCAATATAAGGAATTAAGATTAAAGGAAAGAAATACAAAGAGATATTTTTTAAAAAGTGAATGTAGCATTCATCAGATTTTGATGTTTTGTTTTATTTCATTATGTTCTGTATTGTTTTTCTTCTGCATTGGGATAGCATTGTCCATAGCATGTCTAATAGGGTTGTTTTAGTTCTCTGAATTTCTGAGTGCATCTATATCCATCAAGGTTGATCATCTCACAATATGTTCATTGTTCTCTTGGTTCTATTCCCTTCACTCATTATTAGATCCTGTGACTAATTCCATGCTTCTCTAGAAGTCATTTATGGTTTCTTATAGAACAATGGTATTTCATAACATTTTTTGTACCATAAATTGTTTAGTCATTCCTCAATTGTTAGGCATCCCCTCCATTTCCAATTCTTTACCACTACAAAAAAGTTGCTATGAATATTTGGGAACATGTAGGAATATCCTCTCATACCTATCAGATTGGCCAAGATGAGAAAAAGGGAAAATGATCAATGTTGGAGAGGTTGTAGGAAGATTGGGACATTGATACATTGCTAGTGAGTTGTGAATGGATCCAACCATTCTGGAGAACAATATGGAACTATGCCCCAAGAGCAATAAAACTGTTCATACCCTTTGAGCCAGCAATTCCAATTTTAGGTCTATATCCAGAAGAAATCATAAAAAATGGGAAAACTCCCACATATTCCAAAATATTTGTAGCAACTCTTTATAGTGGCAAAGAATCGGAAATTGAGGGGATGCCCATCACCTGGGGATTGGCCAATCAAGTTATGGTATATGAATATTATAGAATATTAATAATGCATAAGAAACCATAAATGGTCAGACTCCAGGGAAGCATGGACTAAATTATCTATTATCAGATCTGATGCTAAATGAAGGGAGCAGAAACAAGAGAAACCTTTTCACATTAACAAGAACATTTTTAGATAATCAACCTTGCTGGAAGCAGCTCCTCTCAGCAGTTTAGAGAGCTAGGAGAACCCTAGGAGGCCTGCTATGAACAATGCTATCCCCATCCAGAGGAAGAAACAAAGCAAAACAAAAAAAAATACTTCAGAATCAGATGAACAATACATTCACTTTTTAAAAAATATCTTATGTGTTTTTTTTCCCTTAATCCTAATCCCTCATACCAAAAATGACTAATCTGTAAATATGTGTAACATAAATGTTCATGGACCATATTAACCTCATTATTTGCTGCTGAGGGGAAAGGGTTAGGAAGGGAGGGTGGAAGGAAATTTTGAAACTTAAAAATATACATACGCATGAATGTTTGGAAAAATAAAATATCAATGAAAGAAAATTTTGAAAAGTGAGACCTTTATCAAAACTCCTAGTTGTGATGATTGTTTCCTGGCTTTCTGCAGTATAAACTGCAAGTTGAAAGGGTTTTTTTTTTTAGTTTTTGCAAGGCAAATGGGGTTAAGTAGCTTGCCCAAGGCCACACAGCTAGGTAATTATTATGTGTCTGAGGTCAAATTTTAACTCAGGTCCTCCTGACTCCAAGGCTGGTGCTCTAACCACTGTACCACCCAGCTGCCCCACACCAAGCAGTTTTGATGACTGACAGCCGTTTTTAAATCTGGTATAGCTAGGCCATCTTCTTTTACATTTTTTCATCGTTCCCTTGTTATTCTTGATCTTTTGTTGCTCCAGATGAATTTTGTTACTATTTTTTCTAGCTCGGTAAAATAATTATTTGGTAGTTTGATTGGTATGGCAGTGAATAAGTGATTTAATTTGGGTAAGTACAATGACTGCTAATGTGTTTGAAATGAATAGAATTGAAAATAAATATTTTAGAACTTCACAATGATAATAGTGTGATCTGGAATGGTGAAGATGGTACCCTGGAGAAGGAAAAATTTGAGCTGAAGGATATGTAATTGTGAAAGAAGTGAAGAGCACAGAATAGGGATATAGAATTAATGAGTTGATTGGATCAAAAATTCCAATTAGGAACATGGCTGAAAATAATTTTGAAAAATAAGATTCTGGACAGAGTGTATATGGTCTAGAATGCTAAACTAAGGAGTTGCAGATTTATTCTATATAGAATTGACATTCAAACTCTTGATTAAAGTGTTTTAAGAAGATGAATCTATCAGTTTAAGAGGGATAGAATTGGTGGGGTAGGAGAGCCAAATTGTAAAAGGCTATTGTAATAGTAATTCAAGCATAAGGTGATAATAGCCTGAACTAAGGTAAGTAGCAGCAGAAATGGAAATGAAGGAATGTTTGAGAAATAGGTTCAGTTTTATACCATTGGAAATTTTGATTGAGGTCTAATAGTTTTCTGAAGGAGTCAAAGTCTTGGGTTTCAGTTAGGGATTTTTAGATTCCATGTCCTATATTGTATCCAGTGGAAGTTTAGTGTCAGTTAGCTGGTAATCTAATAGTAACACTTAAAATATAATCTTCAGTCATATTCAGCTAATGCATTTGAAGAAAAATTAGTTCTATTCCTGAATCAGAATTCAAAATTTGTTTATGGCTAAAAATCACACCAAAATGACTTCAATATATTTCAATAAGAATAATAATTAATATATCCTATAAACAGAAAAAATGTCAGAATCTAATCAATGGCATTTTTATTAAGGCAGCTATGGAATTTAAATCAAACTAATAAGAACAGGAAATAAAGTTCCTCTTAAGTATATATCTGATGTTGTACTAAGAGCTAGAAATTTAAAAAAAATGGGAGGGAAATAAAGGTCTCTATTTGTATGGAACTTATAGTCTAATAAGAGAGAAAACAAAAACTATGGACAGACAGACATATGTGGGGGCCAGACTGAGCTAATCCACAAAATGAAGACACTATCATAAAGTAGGGAAAACTTTACAGAAGGTAGAATTTAACAGGGAATTGAAGAAAGTAAGAAGATGAAAGGAGCTAACTTCAGAAGTGGACAACAGTGAAAATGTATTTTTTCTGGCATTGTAGTGTTTTGTTTAAGAAACAGCCAATCGATAAATATTTATTAAGCACCCACTATGTGACAGTGGAGTAGATAGCAAAGAAGATATTGGTATGAGAATACTAAGCACATTGGAGAGAGAGAAGTTTAAGAAGGATGCAAAGGTAGGAAAGGTCCAATTTATAAAGGACTGAAAAGGAAAGATTTTATATTTGCCCCAATGTGTAATAGGGAGCTGCTAAAGTTTATTGAATGTTTGTGTGTGTGTGTGTGTGTGTGTGTGTGTGTGTGTGTGTGTGTGAGAGAGAGAGAGAGAGAGAGAGAGAGAGAGAGAGTGTGTAAAATCTGTGTTTTTAAGATCATTTTAATAGGTGAATGAAAGCTGAATTGAAGTGGACATACTTGAATCAGGTAGACCAACAAATAGGCTATTGTCATAGTTGAGGCATGAGTTGATGAGTGCCCTTTCCAAAGTAATGGAAATGTCAGAAGAGAGAACACAAATGAAAATAAATTTTATAGTCAATATGCATATTGTGTATTGTGTATACATATATGTAAGTTTTCCTGTTAGCCATGTATTCCTGACTCTGAGCCAGTACTCCACCCATACTGTCATACTGCCTCTCACATGGTTTAAGTATGTGATCTTATTTATTTTTCAAATACTGTGTCATCACCCTCAAATAGAAATGGATCCCTGAGGATCCCATGATCCTGAAAACCACAAATTTACATTAACTTTATTTTATTTATATTCATGTGATTAAACCTTTCCCAATTAAATATTAACGTGCTTCCAGCAGCACTTGGGATGGTAGGATTTTACCATTTCTGCCATTTTCTGTCAAGTGATAAGTAAGGCCAATAATGCTAGACCAAGGAATTTGAGGTTTATTCTATAGATGAAGGATCTCTCTTAGGTGATGTCTTATTTATTTTGTATATGTGGGAACTGAATAATAGAGAGATTAAATTACTCATTCCTGGTCATACTGACATTTTATATTAAAGTGATTATGAAATAATAATTGTATAGTATTTACATGCCTATCTTTTATACATATGAATATGTTTATATATGTGCCATAATTTCTTGTTTAAAGGATTATTTTTCAATTGGAAGTTACATTAGATGCCTGCTGAAAACACTTTCAACATGATGTCAAACTCCTAAGTATATGAACATTGTTATTAGGTCCATTTTTCTCCTTCCTGTTCAAACCTACCTTCCTATTTCCCCTACTATCAAAAGCTTCCTCTATTTTGGAATCATCCTTCAAAGAAGTCTTATCAATGTGATTCATTGTAAATGACTTGTTCAGTGATGTGAAGATAAAAAGTGAGCCCAAAGAGGTCAACAGAAAGGGGAAGAGTAGTTTAATTGCCATCCTCTAATAATTAATAAAGGTGCTCTTGTTGTCTGCCTACTCTGAGTGCTGAACAAAAGGAAGATAGGGCTTAAATTGTAGCTGGCATGATTCCCGGTCATCAGATCTAAAGTGATTCATTTAAGTCCAATGATTGGTTTTGCTTCTAATTTCAGCCTTGACACGTGCAACCTCCAGGCCAATTTCTTTTTAGGGTTCCAGCCAAACTCACAAGATATTTTGGATTACTCTGAAATTGCTTTTAGAAATTCATAAGATTTTGCTTTTTATTTCTAGTTCTTATCTGTATGCATATGGTTATTTCTAATATAAGGGACTATAGTAATTAGGGACTAAAGAGTTACCTTTATCAACTTGGTCTCTTCCCTAGGATGAATTCAAGATAAGCAATTCACAGGAAAATGGGTTAAGAAAGCTATTTTACACCATTTCTCCAAATAAGCTATCTTCCCTACTGATTACAGAGCTTTCCCAAATTCCTGCAAGAGTAATTATTTTTTTTTGTACTAGCCTTTCTCATTTGTAAAGATGTGACTTGTTCTGCTCTTATTTAACTGCTTTGGAGTTCCTTTACAACATTCTGCTAATTGTTAATTGCCTAGATCTTTAATTGGGTTATGGAAGATAGGGAAAGTGTCAACCAAAGCATACTTTTTTTTTCCTGTATGTCAGATCTCAAAATGCCTGTAGCCCACTGAAGCTAACCCCAAGACCTTGGAAAGGAAATCAAGCATTTTTAAATAGAAGTACATTTTTTCTATGCATAAATTATTTCTATAAAACTGGTAATGAAAAATTATGAACTTTTATCAAAAAGTCTAAATATTCTGTATTTTAATATTGACCTATATCATAAGGATAATATGACATTGAAAAGAATAAAAATAATACCTAAGACATCACTCAGTTGAATATCCTTCTTTTTTATAGGTTTAGTAACTGAGGTCTAGAGAGAAGAAAATAATTTTTATAGATATTTCAATAATGTGTCATCCTCTCAAGTGCATTTCAAAGACAATGAATTTATGATCTTTGGAACTCATAGAATTTGTCTTGATTCATAAAGAGAATACCTGACAGGTCCCTAATGATTTCACCAAAATTAGAAGGAAAATTAGAAATTATCTAGCCCCACAGCCTTATTTTAAAGATGAAGATACTAAGACCCAAAGAGGTCGTGATTTTCACAAAGTCAAATAGGTGGTAAGTGCAAGGGCTAGGATTTTCTGGGATGTTCAGGAATCAGAATTTATTGGCTCATGATGGTTGGTAATTTTAGTGTGAGCAATTAGACCTCAGAAATCAGCAAATGCTACATATGTGGTCTTGATTTACTGTTTTTCTTGACAGACTTCAGAAGGTGAAGATAATGTTAATCCTTTAGATTAAACTTCTAAATATATTGTGTAAATGCCACCACCACAACTCCCTAAAACTTCTTCTTAAAAAATTTACCAGCATATGAATTTCAATTCACATTCTGTCCAGATAATTTCTTAGTCATTTGATGATTCAGAAATAGAGAAAACAACATTGGAGTATATTTGGGAAAACAAAGACAAAAGTTTGTGGCTGTTCCAAATGGAACAGAATGAACCTTGTGCACATAGAATACAATGGAAAAAATTTAAAAGGTCATAAGTCGTAATTATCAGACTATTTTATGAAAACACACTGATCTGGTCACATTGCAAGGACAAGCTCACTTTGTAATTAATACACTATTTCCCACAGACACACAAGCAGATGGCCTGAAGGCTCAAGTCTAAAGGGCTTGGCAACAGCAAATCTGATGTTCATTAGATCTGCTTTGTTTTTTGTTTTGTTTTGTTTTTTAATGATGATAGGTTTAACAAATTTTAAAAATCAAATGTAATCAAACTGAAGTATTATCAAGCTGCTATAAATCCTCTAGTATAGATTTGCTTCACAATTGAACTCTCACAAATTTGCTCATTTTTCATTATTGTAGATATTAGCTACATTCTTCTCTCAGAGTAGCATAATAGCAATGAGTATGGTTTTATATTTTTTATGAGATTTCAAAATTCAGACTTCAAAAATACCCCTAATCAAGGATTACTCAAATAGACCAGGTCTTTCTTGATACTATACACGTGGAATTTTACAGTATATTAAATTGAAGTGATTGAGTGAAGACCTGTTTATAATTTACTTACTGTTGATGCTCAGTGCATCATAGGCTCTGGTAATATGGAGAATATATTGTTAGAGTTAGAGAACCTAAGAATCTTTCATTTCAACCCTAAAGGAAGGGGGAAAAATGGCTAAAGCACTGAATTTGGAGTCAGAAAACTGGCTGAAATATTTATTATATATAACTATAAGCAAATTATAAAACCTTGTTAGTCTCATTTGCATAATTCACTCAATTTCTAAGTTCACAGCATTCTTCCCTGGTTTCTCTTATCTTGCATGCATTGACTTTCCCTCTTAAAATATAAGTTCCTTGAGGGTAGGAAATATCTTATTTCCTTGGCTAAATTAGTGTCTAGCACATGGAGAATACTTACAAGTTTTCTGACACTTCTATTTGATTCCTTCATATGTAAAATGAGTTTGGAATCAATGGTTTCCAGGATTCCTGACATCTCGGAATCTGTGTTTCTATCATCCTATGATGATCTATTATTGAAATAGTTATTTAGTGGGATTTAAAGTCATCTAGTCTAGGACTTTGATTTTACAGAAAAGTAAAGTGAAGCCTAACCTAAAGGAGGTTAAAAACTTGTTTTCAAATAGATAAGTTGGAGGACCTTGTTTATAAACCTCATTTGGCCATGGAGAAGTCCTTTCTCTTCTTCCATTACCCTCTGGAACATGCTGTTGGTTGGGCACTAACACATTTCAGGGTAAAATATCTCATCACCCATATCAAGACCTGAATGAACTTGGAAGATTATTAGTTTCTCTATTCAATGTCATTTTTTTTCAATTACTTTCATAATTATATGCCTGGCAAAACCATGCATTCATGTTTTAGAACTAGTCTATTGATCTTAATATCACAACTTTGCAATGCTACACCATGGTCATTTTTGAAAGGTTTTTAATGGAAAGCTCTGTTTACCACCTAAATTTGACATTTCTGACTAAATCATCTTGGTCAAGTTCCTTAACTCCTCAGTGCCCCAAATAAACTCTCTAAGACTACAAATGGCAAATGATGATAGAATACATTTTCTCATCAGGAGATTTTATATATATATATATATATATATATATATATATATATATATATATATATATATATATTTTAAAATGGGAGAGATTGAGAGGAAAAGTTGGTAATTTGCCTTCCAGTCCTCCAAATAGAGAGCAGAGGAGACTGAGGAGTGGCAATCAGAACTTGTTAACATCTTGAGTGATTTAAAAGTGATGAGCTTATCTTGGGAGGGGACACCATGCTCCAAGAAGTTGAAACCAGGTGGGGCAGCAGGTATACAGTGGAGTGAATTGAATCAACAATTGAAACCAAAGAATCAAATGTCAATAGACAAGATATCAGCCTTGAATAAGACTTCCACAAATGTAAGTTAATGGCAAATATTTAATCAACAGCAAGTCATAGACCCTGTCTTGTAAGACATGGGAAGATTATGATCCAAGGTAGGGGACATACCCATACTGATGAAATAAGGGATGTTTGAGGATTGAAATAAGTTGAAGGATGACATTTTATTCAAAGGTGGAATTCTCTATGTAGTAGTTTTCCAGAGTAATTAGATTCATTCTTATCTGGTAGCCTGCTTGTATTTTGTCTTTGACTTATATTCAACAAAACAAGTGCCATATTTTACCTGTCTTTGTGAAGATGATTATCTAAAAATAGTAATGAAGGAGGCACTTACTTGTATGCTTAATCCTGTTCTTGTTGTATCTAAAGTTGTTTTTTTTAAATCACAGTCCAATGAGATAGTTACACAGTGTATTCCTAATTTAAATTGTGTTTTTTCCCCCTGGTCCTATTTCCTAGGTCCAGAGGTTCAGGTGACAAATATAACTTTAATAGATGAAACAGTGCTTTCTGAATTACAAATATTTAGCTATCTATATCTATTTTTGCATTACATGCATACCTAATATACATGTATTTATAACATTTACTGGACACAGCAATAACCCTTTCTCTTCATTTTACACGAGAAAAAAGTGATGCTCAGAAATGAAATGATTTATCTAGGGTCACACATGTTATAAGTGTACTAGACAGAATTCAAATATAGTTCTTCCTACTATCTACAAATCCAGTGCTCTACCTACATGTATACCCTGCCTCCTCAGCTGGTAGTTTGAAAATGAATGGAATACCCTTGGAATAGAGTCCCACATTTCAAATCCCACCATGGATACTGACTTAGAATGTGATTAATTTTTGAGAGAAAGCCTGATTTTTCCCTTTCTTTATATTCTTAGAACTTAGCACCTGGCCCATACATAGATATATTTGATAAATATTAAGTTGACTTACTAGTTAATGTTGGTATTCGCACATATAAACATGTATATATATATGTGTGTGTGTGTGTGTGTATAAACATGAACGCACATATATAAACATGACATGTTTATAAAACCTGTTTATATATAATGCATATATACACATATATAGCTGCATATATGTATACACATATATTTGTCTTTCTATATAGATTGTCTAATGTAGATAGCTCAATAGATATACCTACACACATATGTGTATCACCTATATATTTATATACATATAAATATATAGGTGTTAGCACGGATATATACATATATATTTGCATAAAATTGAGGATTGGCAAATTGTTTTGAATATATTATCTCACTGATTCTTTTTTTATGATTTTCTCAAACTTACAGATGAATAAACAGAGACCGAGAGGATAGGTGACTTGAAGTGACCTTGCCAGGACCCAAGTGACAGAGACAAGACTTGAAATCAGGTCTTTCTAATTATCAATGCTATCTACTGGACTTGTTTCACAAAGCCCGAGCTCAAATGTGGAAAGAGGAGAGGAGAGAGTGAGGGAGCAAGGAAAGGGTAGGAAAAGAGGAGGGAGGGAAGGAGAGAGATAGAGATAATGAATTAATATAAAGAATTCAGGTTTCTATGATAAAACTGCGACTAGAAACAAGTTCTTGATGGTCACTGAACAGGGTGGTCTAAGTTCCTAGGCTTCCTTGCCTTCAAAGAGTTTCACAGATCATGACATTTGATGAAGCCAACTCTCCTCTATTTTGAATTGAGTTAAATCTAGAGGCAGTTAGTTTCTTACATCCAACCATGAAGAGTACAGGAGATTGCAAGTCTGTTCCTTTCTTGTATATCAAGGTTCCACATCCTTTAAGCCCTTATAAATAAAGGTCAAAATATTGATTGGATTTGGTTTTGGATCAGTGAGTAATTTAAGGAGTGAAAGGTTTGGATAATCTGATCACTGAATGGATACCAGCTGTAGACTAAGTGAGAATTTTGTGTGTTTCAAGTGAAAGTATAAAAGGAATTTTAGAGTAAATGATATAATTGTTTTATTTAAAATTGGAAAGTTTCTGGATAGGGGTCATTTCAAGAGATGGTCATAGGTTTTTTAGATATCACTAAGCAAAGTAATGATATGGTGGAAAGAATGCTGTGCCAAGAGTGAAAGAAAAATACCAATTTGCTAATGACTCAGTTTCCTCAAGAGTAAAAGACTTCTCCAAGTGCCTAACTCTATTTTTCTCGAATTCTGCTCAAAGACTCATTGTCTATTGAGAAATTGATTGTGTGTCTCAGGAACAGAAGGTCTAGCTAAAACATTCATATTGAACTTCTTTTTGTGTGTCATGGTTGGTAAAGGTCTGGCCCTAGAGGCAGAAAGAACTGGATTCAAACATTGCCTTTGACACATACTGGGAATAAAAAAAAAAAAAAACTAAAAGGGCAAATCTCTAAACCTCTCAATATCTACAGGATATTTTATAAGACTAAAAGGTACAAAGGATTGAATTATCTGTATTAATAATGGAAGTTTGCTCCTGGTGAAATCCAATTTTGAGACTGGAGATGGAAGATGGGCTTATGGATATTTTAAAAATAATAAACAGGAATTTTTAATTGGAATCAAGAATAACTATGCCTGAATTCTACCTCTTGAATCCTATCATTAATTGTATGACTCAGCAAATTCCTTAATATTTCTCTGCAACAGTTTTCTCATCTATTCAATGAGAGATTAAGATGGCTAGACTCACCGACCTTTCCACTTTTAATCTGTGATTAGATGATTTTACATTCCTTCTCTTATCAACATCGCTTCTCAATATCAATATTGCCCATTTGGTGTTTTTGAAATTGAATTGCATAGTGAAATGGAAAGAAAATGTTCATATTGAAGTGTAAAGAAAAAAATACTGAACTCCCCTCTCATATACTAATGGCAAGCAAAACATTTGCTGCCACTCTGACCTCTACAGATAAAATAACAACAAAAGTATTTATGTATATTATATATGCCCACATATATGTATCTCCACATACATGCATAGCATACACAAATATAAATATATATTCATATATATATATCCTCAGATTTATGTGTAGGTACATATTTGTATATATATATATATATATATGTATGTATCTATATATTATACACACACATATGTGCATTTCTACAGACAGTGCAACTACAAGGGGCTGGACATGTTGTTAAAATGCCAGACTTATACTGGCCCAAAAAACTATTTTATACAGAACTCAGCCAGAGCAAGCACTCACAAGAGGACTTAGAAGAAGCAATACCAAGACACCCTGAAGGTCTCATTGAATAAAGTTAGAACTGATTGTACGGATTGGAGACCCTGGCACACAACCGCCCAGCATGGCGTGCCCTCATCAGTGAGGGGGTTGCACTCTATGAGAAGGGCAGAATAGAAGGAGCTCAAAGGAAATGTGAGAGATGTAAGTTTAGAGTACCCTCCCCAGGTGTTCACATGTGTGCCCAACCTGTGGTAAAACCTTCTGAGCTCATATTGGTCTGATCAGCCAGACTGTAATTTGTCACAAACATAGTGAATCATTTTGGTCTTCTTCGATAATGAAGGACAAGAACCACCCATTTGTGTGTGTGTTTGTGTGTGTGTGTGTGTGTGTGTGTTTGTGTATAGATATATAGATTTATAGATACATATATATATAGATATAGATTATATATAGCTATATATAGATAAATACACAAATATGTCTACACACAGATTTATTCCATACATATGTTCTGTACAGTTTTTTCTTTTATATTACACACATTTATAAATATGCACACACACATTTTTCTATCTAAATAAATAAATCAATTTACAGGCAACTAGTGGCACAGTTAATTGAATACTGGTTCTTAAGTCAGGAAAACCTGAGTGTACATCATCTGTGTGACCCTGGACAAGTCACTCTGCCTCGTTTTGTCTCTGTTTTTCTCCAACTGTAAGAAAAGAACAATAATAACACCTACCTTGCAAAAATGTTGTAAGAATAAAATGATGTAATATTTGGAAAAGTGCTTAGTACAGTGCTACACACATAAGAATCACTAATCAAATACTTATTTCTCCATACGCATATATTTATATGTGTGGGTAAATATATACATATATAATTACACACACATATATGTATGTATATATATATATACATATATATATATGTATATATATATACATATATATATGTATAGTGGAGACTGTCCCTATGAATAGGATAAAATATACTGAGTGCTATTCCCAAGAATACAGTAACACAATAAAAAGTCTGCATCACTGTGAGATCAAGTTATCATCCTATTTTTCAGACTCATAGCTGTAGAATCAAAAATCATAGATTATATTTTTTCTTTCATAAAAAGCCTCCTAAAAATTCAAACTAGTACAGCACATAATAATGTTTTCCAGTGGCTTTGATATGATTCATTGTTGAATGAAAATATGATTAAATACAATTTGAAAAGTATGTCTGTGTGCAAAGTGAGCATCTATACAATGAATTTCATCCAGTTTTATGGATTCAGTTATCTACAGGCAGATAATATGCAAATTAACAATTCTTTTATTTATCAGTTACCTAAGTCTGAAGTCCTAAATGGCCAAATATCTGCTAGTCACTTTCACGTATGTGTCCCTTTGGCACCCAAAATTCAGTCCATCCTAATTTAAACTCATCACTACCTCCATAAAGAAGGGGGGGGGGAACTCTACCTCTCCTGATTTCATAGATATCATTAGAATTTTCCTACTGAATTGTGCTTTGACTTTATAATCATCTTTTCCTTTTTTTCTCCCATAACTCATTTCTCTACTCATCATTTTCTTCCCACTGTACTTATACAATATTTCTCACACTTCAAAATAATATTCTTCTTCACTCAGATTATTATTAAACTAGTGTAAGGTCTCATGTGGTCTATTGTTAGAACTTTCTAAACTGACTCATTTAAATACAAAAAATGTGTCATTCATCAGGTAATCAAAACAGTCTTCCTAATACAGAGATCTCACTTTATTTGTTCAAAGTCCTTTAATGGATCCCAAAGGACAATTTTATGAAATGTCAACTCCTTAGCTTGGAGTTTAACTAAAGTATGATAATCTACCATCCTCTACACCAGTCAGACCATATCTGGAGCTCTATTTTTAGCATTAGGTGCTGTTGTAATTTAGAAAATAAATTTCCATTATAAAGAGTGTCCAGAGGAGAAAACTGGGATGTTAAAAGGCCTTGAGATTATGTCATATGAAGATTCACTGGGAATCTAGCAAAATTTCTCTTGGACAAGAGAAAGGTCAGGGGTGGCATTTCAAAGCTATATTCAGGTATTGAAAAAAAAAACCTTAATCTGTAAAAGAGAGGGGGATTGTGACTCCATAAGGGAGAGGTAGAAATTAGAGAACAATATAGCCTCAAATATAGAGAAATGAGTTTAGATGAGATTAGAGCTAATTACAGATAGAATGAGCAACTTGGTAGGTGTTTTTCTTTCATTGACATTCTTCATACATTATGGAAATGACCATGGATTATAGAATGTATTATATTTTCAGAAATTGGTTAAATTATCTGACTCCTGAAATCCCTTCCAACCATCCATCCATGATTTGATCATGTGCTCAAGGTCTGAAAGCTAGTTCATGGGAGAATAGAAGTGGAACCCTGCTGCCTGATTTCTTATCAATAATTTCTCACTTCATTATATAGTCTGTCTGACTTGAATTGAAGAGAAATTTATTCAGAGATATATGTGTATATATATGTATGTTTATACATATGTATATTCAAATATATTTGCTTATATACATCGATGCATATAAACATATATATCTTTGCTTGTTTCTTCCAATTTCCATTTTTGTTAATCTTGCCTCCAAAAAAGAATCTTCCCTCTTTCATTACATTTTTCAATTTATTTTCTTTTAAACATAGACTCTAGAAATTAGAAAATGGAAAAATTGTGGGAAATTGTATATATGAGAACCCCTTTTCTCCCTTCTATATACCATCAATGCTGACTACTTTTAGGAAGCCACAGAATGACCTTCATTTCACCACCTATGCCCATTTTCTACAGTGAAGGAGAAAACAGAGGTTGGTATTTCTCTATTACTCCTCAGATTAAAAACCATGCTTTATTCCTTTGGGGGAATACAAAGACCCCAGCAAAAAGTATTTCTTTCATCGATGGATAAGATTCTAAACTTAAAGTCAGGAAGAAATGGGCTCATTTTTGACCACAGAACTTAACAACATTATAATCACTTGACATGTCATTTTATCTCTATGTAATTATGTATCTGTAAAAAGAGGAAGAATTTATATGATGGCCCTTAATATTCCTCCTAGCTCCAAATCTGTGATTCTTTGATCCTATATCTGTTGTTTTCTTGTGTGTGAGCCCTACATCTATTTATGCAACTCCCTTGGTACAATATCCCAACATCCAGTCCTGATTATGACCTTCCCTCTAATCCTTTAATGGGTATTTTACCTCCTAGTTTGAATCATCCCAGCATCTTTCCCCTGTAATTTCCCCATCTACCTATTAGCAAATGCAGTGACTTCCCTTCAACATCCTAAACATACTTTGACTTATTCCTTCTTCACATTTTGCTAGACTAATTATTGTTTCCCGCAGCCAACTCTCCTCAGAGCATTGCTTTAGAATTGCAATATAACTGTTGAAATTTATGCTTGCTGTGCTGAAAGAATTCTTAGAAATCTCAAGAGCATTGGTAGATGCTGTTTGGGAGGAAATAGTCCCAATGAAGATTTCCCTTAGCAGAAAATGTGTGTTGTGTTGTTACAATATCCAATAATATGGCTTGGAAGAAAGGTATTCTCATTATCTCGTGCTCATTTGCCAACTGGCTAATTATTCTCTGGTTAATTATTTTAATCTATTCGAATCAAAGACAAAAGTTTACTTTTTTGTCTTATTATTAATGTTATTATTTTTGCAAAGATTTCTCCTGAAATTTAATTTTGATAGGTCATTCTGATTTGGCAACAGCCCTGGTCTTTCTAAGGCTATAACTTTGGAACTCGATGTTCTTCGATAGTCGAAAGACTTTGAGAAAAGTTGCCTCAGTAACTGTGTCTGAAAGTTGAAGACTGGTGATCTGAAGAAGGGATATACACATCCCCAAGTGACTGGTTATCAGATGATGAATGACTTCCTTTCTTTTCTCTAGGAGGCTTGGTGGAGCATTTGGGAAATCAGGACAAAATGTGCTAAGCATTATACAGTTATTCAAGTACTTATAAAGAAAAGTAAAAAAAAATTGGTTTTCTTAATGTAATCTTTGACCGATGCATAAGCTACCCACTAGAGGTATTCAAACACAGATTTCTCATACTACTGGAGGAAATCAAAGTTACATTGACATTGCTATCACTAATGAAACCAAAAGTTAAATGGAAGAATTACAGGGGGGCAGTTAGATGATGCAGTAGATAGAGCACTGGTCCTGGAGTCAGGAGGACCTGAGTTCAAAGCCAGCCTCAGACACTTAATAATTGCTTAGCTTTGTGACCTTGGGCAAGTCACTTAATCCTATTGTCTTAAATAAAATACAAAAGAAGAATTACTGGCAGATTTATCTCAGAGAGGTAAAATGATGACAATATAGACAGTATTATTGTATATCCAAATGCAAAAAACCCTAAAATTTAGTGGTGAAATTGATAATTATGCCTTGCCCTTCTCATGATGATCCTGAGCAAACCATGGTGACAACTGATTCATTTATCACAACTTAGATGAGAGGACAAACGTATACTATACTAAATGTATAGTGCAATTATCTATAAAAGTTAGAAGTGGAGAAGTTGGCATCAATATTAGAAAAGTTTATTCAGGAAGAGGAAATCAAAGACAGGCTCTCATAACTATATTTCATAAATACTTATATAAGGAAAGGGGTTAATAAACAGGGGAAGTTGTAGCAACAACTCATGTCCCATGAAAAGAAAGTTTATTTTCTCTCAAAAGACAGAAATGACTAACTGTGAATGTACTAATGCTTGCAGAATTAGTCATGTACAATCAGGTTCCTGTCTGGTGAAAGTTTACCTCAAAATAAATACCAGATGAGTTGAATGAAGTATGATAAAAAAATCACTGTATATCATTCAGAGCCAGTGTTGACTAGTTTAAAGATCATTGGAATCAAGGTCGGGAGAAACTTGGGTTCAAATCCCATCTCACATATTGGTCAATAATCATTTTGACTTTTAACCTCATTTTCATATCTGAATAATGAGAATAATAATAGCATCTAGATCACAGAGTTACTATGAGAATTTAAAAAAAACCTTAGTTGTGAATATTAAGCACTTGCAATTATAAATAAATTGCACAAATATAGTTGGTATCTGACCTGTTTGAATTCTGGAAAAGTAAGCAAAGAATATAGGACATTCACTTTAAAAAATGTAAGAAGTTTAACAAATAGAAAACAGTCACCACAATGAGGAGTCAAATATTATTCAATTTTGGTTTTTTTTAGGCTTTTGCCAGGCAATGGGGTTAAGTGGCTTGCCCAAGGCCACACAGCTAGGTAATTATTAAGTGTCTGAGGTCAGACTTGAACTCGGGTCCTCCTGATTCCAAGACTGATGCTCTATCTTCTGTGCCACCTAGCCGCCCTGATATTGAAGCTTTTTAAAAAGCAAATATTTGGTTTATTGGCTAAGCACAAATTTAAGTTGCCAAGCTGTGAGCTCATTTTCCAAGGTATTGAAAGAGCAGAATGGTAGGAAATTCAGAATTTCTACTCCCTCTCCCCCCCAAAAAATGTTATGGATTCTAGATACAGAATTTATCTCGCTTGTCTTTGTATATTTATTCTTTGTCTTTTCTTTCTTTTAAGGGGAGGCTTAGGTAAGAAGAAAAGAAAATAAATACTTGTGAATTGAAAAAATTATAAACAATTAGCAGTAAACCCAAGCTTTCAGAGTCTTTCATTGTTTTTGTTTCTGCAAGGCAAAGTGACTAGTCCAAGGTCACACAACTAGTCAATTATTAAATGTCTGAGACCAAATTTGAACTCAGATCTTCCTGATTCTAGGTGCTCTATCCATTGTGCCACCTAGACCTAGAGCTTTCTTTTTTTTAATGTCAAACTGTGCCACACAAGATGATGGATGAAACTAATAGCAAGTTCTATATTTGCCAGAGTTTTTATAGAAACCAATTTTCATTGCTGATTATAGTAAACCCTTATCATTTCAAGAAAGATTTCCCTCCATCAACACATATCACAACCTATATAACACTTAATATATAATTCCTGGGAGGCAGCTAGGTGGCTCAGTGGACAGAACACCGGCCCTGGAGTCAGGAGTACCTGAGTTCAAATCCCACCCCAGACACTTAATAATTACCTAGCTGCGTGGTCTTGGGCAAGCTACTTAGTTCCACATATATGTACTCCCTGGAACAATAGCTCTTAATTTGGAGTCTTCAAATTAAAAAAATGAAACAAACAACTGATTCAACATAATTTTCAGGTTACACCATATTGCCATATGTTTCAAGGACAAAAAAAAACAAGAACTTTTGTAAAGAGACAAGGGTGATGCAATGTTATAGAGGTCTGGGTCTAGAAAGACCTGAATTCAAATCCAATGTCAGATACTTATAGTTATGACCCTAGGCAAGCCATATGCCCTCTAAAATGAGTTGTAGAAGGAAATGAAAAACTACTCCAGTATCTTTGCCAAGAAAACCCCCAAAGGGATCATAAGGAGTTGCCACAACTGAAATGACTGAACAACAAAAGCATCCTAGAGAGTTGCCAAAACATATGAGTCAAATAAATGACATCGCCAGAATGTCATAGCTAGAAAGTTTCAGAAACAGGATTTTATTCAACACTTTCTGACTCCAAAGGCTCATCTGGCATCCACCAAGGCATAACCATGTCTCAAAAATAAAGCTCAGAGACAAGAAAAAAAGAAACCAAGAAAATAGCAATAATCTTTTATACTAGTCTTTTATACTTGCTTTCTCTTTTGTACAAGCATCTACAGAATCTCATACATTTGCTCTGATGATCCACAGTGATTTTACCTCTTTGATCCCCATTTTCCTTATCTATCAAATGAGTTGGTTGGACTTAATTCTGAGTTCCCTTTCATTTATTCTTCTTATATAGGTAGATAGATGGATAGATAGATGGATGGATAGATAGATAGATATAGATTGATATAAAAAAAAAGAATTTCCTGTATGGGGAAAAAATAAAAAAGAGAAACCATGGTCAAGACATATGAACCTAATAAGTACTGAGGTTTCAAGGTAAATAGAGACCATCCATTTAATGTTCTACCTGCTTTTATAATTTTTAGAATACATGAAAGTATAAGTTAAACAGAATCATCATTTGGGAAAATTTCTTTCCTACTTTTAAATGGTGCAGTTTTAGAAGGTTTGTGGCATTTAGTTTGTTAATATAGGAATATTTTTTGATGTTTAGAGTATTATAAAACTGAAAGCCATAAAAATTTGAGATCTCAGGTCTTTTTTTTGTGATTTATCAGTCAATTCATATCTTGAAAAATACATACGTTACTCAGTAGTAGAAGTTTGGTGGCATGATTAGAATGTTGATTCAGTGGTAAGACCTGCATTTATACCCTACCTCTTGCAATTATTAGGGATTGTAATTCCGTACAAGTCACTTCATCTTTCTGAATTCAAATATCTCCATTTGTAACATCTGATAATTGGCTTAGACAGTTTCTGTGGGTAGTAGTCAATATTGTGCTTTGACCTTGGTACCTTTTAATTCTAAATCTGTGATCATGAGTAATGTCAATGTTTAAATCAAACTTTTACTTGTCTTAGACATAATACAAAAAATGGCAAATGTATTCTACACTCGAATTCACTGTAAAGATAATTCTTACCTCTTATCACCAGGATCAAATAGCAATTCTGGTAATAGCATGCCACTTGAAGCTCTTCATAATTTGACCCATGCCTTCCTTTTTGGCATTCACATGCTATACTAATAGGTGCAAAAGATAGAGCACCAGACCTTTAGTCAGGAAAACCCAATTTCTTGAGTTCATGTCTGTCCTCAGACCCTTACTAACTGTGTGACCCTGGTCAAGTTGCTCACTTCTGGTTCATGTAGTTTCCTCATTTATAAAATAGTTGGAGAAAAAAAAATAGCAAACCTGTTCATCATCTTTTCCAAGAAGACTCCAAATAGAGTGACAAAGAGCTGGACATGATTGAACAACTACTGAAGAACAACACACTGTGACAATGACATGGATCATTCCACCTGCCATTTTCATTTCTTTGCATATGTAGAATACTCTCCCTTCCCCATTTGCCCTGCTTACTTTTCTCCTGGATTCCTCTAATTTTGTAGTTTTTCTGTTCAGTCATGTCCAAGGCTTCCTGATCCCTTGGACTAAATGTATTGTAACAAGTCTCCTTCTATCTTCTACTAGCTCCTGAAATTTGTCCAGGCTCAAGTTCATTGCTTCCATTAGATTATCTAACTTATACTCTGCCATTCTCTTTGCCTTTTGCCATCAATCTTTCCCTACTCCAGTGTTTTTTCCAATGAATTCTTTAAGCTTCAGATTCCTTTAAAATTCAAAGCAAATCTCACATTGCCATTGCCTTTGCCATTACCAGAGTCCCCTCACCCCCATGTTGCTAATGAATTCACTTTTGAGTGAATATACAAACCATATAACATATGTTGTCTCCTCAATTAGAAGGCTAGGAGATTTGCCTTTCCTTTGTTAATATCTCCATTGATCTATTAATTGTCTGATACCAAGTATTTCATAAATGATTGGTGGCTTGACTGAAACAGTAAAATATTTTTAATTCTTTAGTTTCAGAATCCATTAGTTATGTCCCATAAATGACTATCCAACCCCTCCATGCTTCAGTAGAAGGGTCTTTGTGAATTTCAGGGGGTCTTCTCCACCTGATTGGCTATCTAAGGCAGCATTCTCCAAATTTAGTGTCTTAGATACTTAGAAAACACTTGATTTATATTCTAAATCTTTCCAGTTTGGTAGAGACTTCTATAATATAGATTTCTGGGGCAAAAGCATTAATAACCCAGGGTCATTTCGATAGAGTAATGAAAAATTAGGAAGCAATGGTAGTGGAGAGGAACCCCCAGCCATTAAATAAGCAGGTGCTAATTACATAGTGAAACAAATGTCAATCCAACAGTTAGAAAGAAGTATCATTATGTGTTGGAGTCGTCAATGAAGGTTACATGGAAAAAGTGAGACTTTGACCTAACAAATAAAATGACATTAAATTAAAAGGCTACAAATAATTCCTGAGAGAAATAAATAGAATTTAGAGAATATAATTGATTCAAAATACTATCTCAAAAGCCATGTCAGTTATAAATTAGGTTATATTATCATTCAGAATAAAATTATATTGTTCTAGAAGATAGCCTGATTCTTTGTAACCCTCTAATATACTTATCTACTACACTAATTGTGTATTATGCTAATATTGTTGGTGCTTTAACAACCTACGAAGACTTTGTTCTTTGAGAAACCCTATCTTCTTCAAGCCTTCTATCTCACAATTGCCTTGCCTAATATGCTATCCACATTAGACATCTATAAATGTTGTTGCAATGAATATAGAATCAGAGGACCTTCATTGCAATCTCTCTGACATTTGAGTCATTTAATATCCTTGGGCCTTAGTTTCCTTATCTGTTAAATAAATACCTAGATCACCTCAAAGACGTTTTCTTTCTCTAAATCTGTGGTGATGTTTTGAGGAGTGATGTTTGTTCTCTTTTCAAATACCACAATAGCTCTGAGCCTAATTCCATTAGATGGGCTGCCTCATTTTGACATGCTTTGATAATTAGAATATGAGGCACCTGGGTAAATGTATGTTTATTTCAAAGGATTTATTCCACAATGGAGAAATCTGTGCCCTTGGCAGAAGCACTCAAATCTCAGCAAGGTTCCATATCTTCACTTGATTTGAGCTTCAAATAGAGTTTTGAGATTTTCTATGAATATATGTACAAGTTAAGACCTGATTAGTGATTCTGTGCATGGAAACAACTATGTCATAGAGTTGACTTATTTTGGGGAAAAAATGATTTCTTGGACATGGACATTAAAATACCCTCGTAATTTTGGCAAATTTTTCTCATCTGCTTTGATTTCCTCATCAAATTTCAGTGTAAAAATCAAATTCTGTTGACCTAATCATCATTCACCTTGCCTTGATTCCATTTGTTTATAGTATTTTTCACTGTCTGTACAAATCAGAACTGCAGGGTAAAAATTCTGCATGGCAATATAACTTTTGTGAGTAAGACAATTTCTTTCCAAGGCCCATAAAGACTGGGAATGAACTGTGTTCAATAAAAGTTATATTATGTTATTTTTACAGACATAATGTATTTTAAATCAATATATGGAACATTGGAAAAGTATGTCAAATATTGAGTTTTCACTTTATAAGAACAAAGTTTAATAAGTATGCCAAGTAAAGTATTACTTTAAAGTTCCTTTTTTAGGGAGTTGTTGAAATAATAAAAACCACTATATTCACCAAGGACAACAGAGAATGTAAATTTGAATTCTATCTTGAAAAGTCACACGACATTTTTAAATTTAATCACATATTGTCTGATCCATTTCTCAATTTTAAAGGTTGAAATTTCACAGAAGTGATATGAAAGATGTCATACAAATCATGTATAATCAGAGAGATGGGTCAGACACATAGCAAGATCAAATGATTAGCAAAAGTTCAAAATCTCTCTTGTTATTATGGAATGACAAGGGAACTATAAGAAGGTTTTCCAAGCCTTTTGGGTAGTTTGAATTCTTGGCAGCACATGAACACAAGTCACGCAGGATGGATCGATAGTGGAGGTAGCAAATTCTATTTTTAGAAGTAATACACCCCCCCCCCCCATACACACACATTGAGTTCTGGCATTAGTTATACAAGGTCAAAGTAATGGAAAGAGTGAAAGGTTGGAAGTTCAAATTTATGTTTCATAATAACTATACCAGCATTAATGATGATAACAAACAATTTTATTTATTGTTTTAACAAATTCTCTGGAAGATATAGGGATGGGATGGTGGTGGCCTTTTCCTTCACCACTAATGGGCCCCTCTCATCTTTTGACTCACATAGATATGGATTAAGCTTATACTTAGGAAAACCTTCCAGAGAAAGGAGTCATGATCTCATTTTTGCATTTTGGGCTTCATTTCTGCCTCACCACAGAGCTAAAGGAAGGAAATGATCATTTTTATAATGTCTGCCAGATAATGTGTTGGATATATTATGAATATTATTTCATTACTTTTGATCTTAGGCTTTTGGCTCATGTCTAAGGTTTTCTCAAAGTAGAGAAGAGAAGAAGACTGATTGTAATTTAAATTACATATGGTGAAGTTATTTTCTCTACATAATATCAGTACTAGTGGCAACTACCTGAAAGCACATAGTCACAGACCCAGATAGTCAAACACATACACACACACACACACACACACACACACACACATGCATACATACATATATAAAAATGCATTGACTTTAATTTGAAAGAGGATGCAACAACTTTTAACTTAATATATTCTATTGTAAGGATGTCACATAACTAGCTAAGAATCAATCAGTTTTGGTACCCATTCCTTCCTCCAGTTAATTTTTTCTCTACAAGATCAGAAGAAAAAGGAGCAGAGAAGAAAAAGAAGAGAAGATAGAGTGTGACTCCCTCCCTTTTTGAGACGTACAGATCAGTAGCAATTCTTTTTCAATTTCCCATAAGCAAATCCCTTTCACATTTGTTGTTGAAGTATTCAGAAATTTCTAGAGAATCTCTGGTTCATAGCTTGAAATGATCCTATAGGCACATTTCCATGCAGACTTTGTGGGATATAACCTAAACTGTTATTTTACTCTATTTTAGATCCTTTGGAGAGATGTTTTATTTTGTTTTGTTTTGTTTTTTATTATGATCATTATTAGTCCAACAGCCTTGGAAATAGTCATTCTGAAACTAGAGAAAGCTGTATCCAAACATTTTCAGAAAATAAAATAAAAGAGAAATCAGAGTTTCACAGAATGAAAATCAGTTTAAAGGAGGTTGTTAGGTACCCAACTACAGGAAAACCCATTTGCTACCACCAATATTCTATATCCAGGGTTAGAAATGAGACTTGTGGAACACTGAATAAATAGTTGACTTCAACCTTAGTTTTCTTGACCTTTTTTCTGTTTTCCCTTTACTTTTTTACTCTAACACATAGCTTTCCTACTGGGGGAGTGGAAGAGGGGTATATTGGGAGTACTATAAAACCAAAAGATACCAATAAAATTTTATTTTAAAATTTCTTTAACATAATTCAAAGGTATTTTGATTTTACTTCAAACCTAAATAGCACAGATTCCAGTGGTTTGGGAAATAGTTCAGAACTAACATTACAGACCTAGAGAGTCACATTTTCTATTTTCTAACTGAAGTCTTGCCTCTTATTGAGGCATGAAAACAGCAAAGTTGACTGAAAAATCTATAAAGAGATATAGCTGCCTTACCTTTGTAAGGAAGCGTGAGACTTTAACCTGCTATTCACACCATGTTTGGCTTCTTAGCAAGTTTATTTTTCAGTACCTACCTGCTTTTCTAGTTTTTAAAAGAGGAAAAAACAAAAACAAAAAAAAATCAAATTTCTCAAAATGTTAACAAGGTAGTAGCATAACTAATAACTATTAATGCTTTTTCCATTTTTGTACATGAGATGTAGTCCTAGATTTTTGCAAAAGTATAACAAAATGCATTAATTGGGTTTGCTTCTCAGGGATATTTCGACATTCAAAGAAATAAATTGCCCAATTTATAGTTTGTGAAAAATATTTTTGATGCTATGGGTTCAATCAGTATGATTCAGAGTTAAAAGATATATAGATTTGGGGTAAACAGGTATTAGTACATTCCCTATGGTGTTTCAAACGGACTAATCATTTTATTTTTACAGTTCTTTTTCTTTCATCTTTTCCTTTGTATCCAACTCCACACTTTATTTTTGAATACAAGTCATTGAATGGTGTCTTTGTCGTCTTGCTGTTTATTTTCCTTTTTTATTGGTCTAAAGGTCATTTTCAGCATAGTAAAAAAAAATAGTGAACGGGTTATATCTAGAGTTAGCCTGAGAATGTGACAGTCTCTGTCCCTGTGCTCACAATGCCACCAATCTTTCCTTGCAAAGTTTATAGTGTATCCCTGCAGGATTCCAAGCTGTTTCTATCAACTTAGAAATTTAGAATAGGCAGGCTTAGGGTATCGATCAAGCATAATACAGGGAAAGGGACAAAAGAGAAATAATTCGAAATGCTGGTCACTAACATTAGAAATCTCTCACTTTTTATCTCTCTGTTTTATATATTTATACTGTGTGTGTGTGTGTGTGTGTGTGTGTGTGTGATATCTATGAACACCTGTAGATATAGATATAGGTGTATATGGATTACATATGTAGATGTGTGCATACATATATGTTTTATATATGAGTGTGCATATGCATGTATGGATATAATATATAAATCAACATACATATATTAAAAAAGCAAGGAATTTTTGTATAATATAGACATATTTTCTATTAATTGGTGCTTATTAGAATCCCATAACTATGAAGAAACTTTCTTGAAAATGAACATATTTAAACATGAAAATGGATATATTTAAACATGTCAATCAGTCAACAAGTTATTAAATGCTTGCAATGTGCCAGTCACATGCTGAGTTTTGGGGATACAATGGGAAATAATTATCAGAAAGAAGCTGCTAGAATTATGAAGGGTTGGGGAAGGCTTTCAGTAAAAGTTGGGATTTTAATTTAATTTAGTGTAATTTTCCCCACTTGTTACATGAAAAAAACAAATTTCAGCATTCACTTTCAAAACCTTGATTTCTAAATTCTCTCCCTTTCTCCCACCCCACAAGCCCTCATTGAGTAAGGAAGTTACTTGGGATAGGTTAAAATGTATATTCATGAAAATATTTTTATAATAATAAAGTTGTAAAAGTGAACATAACCCCCCTCCAAAAAAAAGAGAGAAAACTCAAGAAAAAATTAAATGTAGAAAAATAAAAATGCTGCAATCTATATTCAGACACCAGCAGCTCTGTCTTTGGCCTAGGTAGTATTCTTTTATCATAAGTCCTTTAGAGTTCTCTAGGGGCATTGGTGAGAAAAAGTAGGTCATTCACAGCTAATCATCATGTAAAAATGTTGGAATTTTAGTTGGGACTTAAGGAAGTTAAAGACATGAATAGGTGAAAGAGAAAAGGAAGAGTATTCCAGGCATGAGGACAGTAAGAAATGTCCAGAGTAAAGAAATGGGGTGCCCCATTTGTGGAATAGCCAGTAAGTCTGTGATAATGGATTGAAAAAATCTGTTTTGGGGAATAAGATGTTAGAAGAATGAAAAAGTAGGGGAAGCTAAGTTATGAAGTTCTTTCAATGCCAAACAGAGCAGTTTCTTGGAGATGAAAGGTAAGGATTGAAGATTTTTAAGTAAGGTTGGATTTATGAGACCAGTTTCTCAATGGAGAGTATTTGGTGAAAGGGACCCAAAGGTAATTAGAGGAGATTTGAAAAGGTTTGAAACATCCCAGTTCAGAGTGACTTGATAAAGAAGGTGTGGAAGCATTGGCAAGTGGCAGTGAGAGTCCGTTGGAACTGGCATAACATAAATTCATAATTGGGTAGTGACTGAAGTGGGATTAATCTTGTAAAAAGATGAGCAACCAACAGGACATTGTCATAGCCCAACTAGGAGGTGATGAGGACATGAACCACGGTAGTGGTAGTATCAGATGAGAGAATAGTCTATTTAAGAATCATTACAAAATGAAAGCCTTGGCAATGGATGAGTTTTGGAGGCTGAGATCGTGAGGAATTGAGGATGATATTTAGATTGTGAGCCTGGAGGTTTGGGAGGATAGCAATGTCTTTTACAGTTTTGGGAGGGATGCATTTTGGGAAAAAGCAAGGATTTTAATTTTGAACAGATTGGGTTTAATATGCCCATTGAACATCTTGTACAAGATATCTAAAAAGAAATTGGAGATGAGAAATAAGAAGTCAGCAAAGAAGAAAGGAGAGTATAGGTAGATTTGAAAAGTACTAGCTTAGAAAACTATGGATTTAATATGGAAGCTGATTAGAATATAAAATGAAGTAGTGCAAAAGAAAAAGGGAAAAGGGCCCATGACAGAGGATTTTGCCATTCAGGATCAGACAGCATGTCTTAAAAGAGAATCCAATAAAGTGAATTAAAAAGACTGAACAAATAGATAACAGGGAACAAGAAATGAGAGTTGCCCTGAAACCTAGAAAGAAAAGTCTATTAAAGAGAAGACTTTGACTGACAGTATCACAGTGTGCTGAGAGGTCAAGAAGACTGAGGATTGAGAAAAGGACATTGGATTTGACAAATAGGAGATTATTGGTAACTTTGGAATGTTCAACCTCTGTGGAATATGAAACTGGATTGAAAAGGGTTAAAAAGAAAGCGAGGGAAGTATATTCACCTATCATAAGTAATCTACTTAAGGAATTTAAGTACAACTAGTAGAAGAGATGGAAGATGGAAGAAACATGGGGGTATTTTGTTTGTTTTTGAGAATGGGGAAGATATTGATTTTTGTAGACAGTTGAAAAAGAATAGAAGTAGGGAGAAATTGATTATAACTAAAAAAGTGAAAGTGACAGAGGAGGGCAATCTGTGGGAAAAGATGAGATGGAAGGGAATTGCTTGAACAGAGGGACTTGTAAGGGGTTTGAGACTGAAGGGAAAGAGAGTGCCAGATGGCATCTGAGTGATATGCCCTAAATTTTTTTTTAGCAAAGTATGAGACCAGTTTCTCAATGGAGAGTATTTGGTGAAAGGGACTCAAAAGTAATTAGAGGAGATTTGAAAAGGTTTGAAACAACCCAGTTCAGAGTGCCTTGATAGAGAAGGTATGGAAGCATTGCCTAGTGGTAGGGAGAGTCCATTTGACGTGGCATAACATAAATTCATAATAGAAACAGAAAGATTGTGTGATGTTTTTAACCTTCATTTATTTACATGTATTTAAGACTGAAGACAGTAGATGGTGAGAGTGATCTAAAGTTGTGACATAGTAGGGCATGCTTGGTGAAATGAATAAAGGGGATATGCAAGAGAAAAGGGATAAGGCATATTTGAACTGATTCCCCCTCACCAGGAGATCAAGAAGGGAAAAAAAAAGAGAGAAGAATGGTTAGCAAACTGATAATGGCCTATGAGAGAACCGAGGAGGTATGATATGAATGAAGGGTTGAATTTATTTTAGGAAGACTGAAGGAAAAGAGAAAAGTTAATATAGTTCTTGCAGCATCATTATTTTTGAATTTGTGTGTATTAACTCTATAGCTATGATTTTTGTGGCATAAATGGTTCCTCCATTGAAAAATATTTCTACTAAGATAAATAATTCATCTTTCTTATGAATTTCTGAAGAATACTTTATAAAAGTATTACCTGAGCCATTGAAAAATTAAGTATTCTGTTCAAGGTCATATTCTCAAATAATCATAGTTCTATAACTAAAAGACCCTCAGGGGCTTTCTATTCAAAGTACCTCATTTTTGGGATGCCCATCAATTGGGGAGTGGTTACACAAGTTATGGTACATTAATATTATGAAATACTATTGTTCTATAAAGAAACCACAAGTGGTTGGACTCTAGAGAAACATGAAAGGAATTACAGGATCTGATAATATAGACATTAACAACAACATTGTGAGATGAACAACCTCAATGGAAGCAGTTCTTCTTAGCATTTCAGAGAGCTAGGACAACCATATTAGACTGGCTATGGACAATGCTATCCCTATCCAGAGGAAGAAAAACAAAACAAAATAAAACAATATCTTTCAGGATCTGAGGAACACTGTATTCACTTTTTTAAAAAAAATTCTTATGTATTTCTTTCCCTTAATCTTAATTCCTCATACCAAAAATGGCTAACCTGTAAACATGCTTAACACAAATGTGTAAGTACAATATTAACCTGACTGTTTGCCACAAAAGGAAGAAGAGTGGGAAGGGAGGGTAGAAGGAAATTTTATAACTTAGAAATATGCATAGGCATATGAATGAATGTGAAAAAAAACTTTCATAACATGTATTTGGAAAAGTAAAAATCAATAAAAATAATAAAAAGTACCTCATTTTTGAGATAAAAGAACCAGATAAGGGAACTAGGCATTTCAGGTTAAGTATCTTGCCGAAGGTGGGAAAGGATATCAGGTCTTCTTTCTATAGAACCAGTTCAGTGATCAAAGAGTTAATCTTTGGATTTAGTTTTCCCTGGTACATAGTCAGTCCTCTACCCCATGAAGGTGAGGGAAAGGATAGGCATTTATTAAGGGCTTACTATGTATAAGGCCCTAGAATAAAAGTTTTACAAGTTTTATCTCATACACTTCTGACAACAACCCTGTGAGGTAGGTTCTGTCCTTATGCATATTATATTTTGATATATTATGTGCAAATTATTTTACATATATTATTCATATTTTTGTTATTGTTAGCCCCCTCATCCCGATCAACAGTGTAATGGCAAAAATTAAAAGATCCTTTTTAAAAAGTTTAGTGAATGAATGAAATATCCTCTCATGTCTATGGAGAGTGGAACAGATTTTAGTGAGAGCCCTTTACTTCTGGTGACTCCTCTGCAAATAAAGGAGAGTTTTAGTTCTCAAGAAATATAATGGCAATGCGTAGCCCAAGTCATGGGCTCTCAACCTCTGTGGGATAAGGTTTTCATAGACCTAGCGTTAAATAGTTGTATAAATGTCTTTATTGGGCTTGGTCCCCATTATTTTTCTGATCCATTAGGTCTGTAATGTTTATCGAGTGCAGACTGTGAGGAGTGGAAATGTTGGGGAAGGAACTCTACATGATACTCGAGACTGATAGAAAAGGATTGCTAAATATGTCTCTTATCATGAACTTTAAATAAATTTGATTGGTCAGGTTTCACTTAACCATTAAAACAATTATTTTTTTTAGAGTCTATGTACAAATATTTGAATGCAAATGAACTTTGACTCAATGTAATGGCACCATTACTGCTTATTTTGACATCTGGGGTAAAGAGAAGGTTTTGGGATGGGGAGATTGTCTAGGACTTGGCCGCCATGAAAACAGGCCCATAGCATTTTAGATATGACTCTTACTTAGGTCAGTGTCTTCCTAATTCAGGTTCAATGTTGAGATGAAAAGAACCACTCACAAATCACTTGACATTTAACAAGAGAGAATGTTTACTTTGTCCCTATATAATAAAAATAATCATCAAAGATACATTAGTTCTTAGCTTCTTTGGCTATGGTCCCTACTCATCTCCATCTGGAAATATGTCTAGTGATTCAGACACTGGAGTATGGTAACTTGCATGTTCACAGGCACCCACCAAGTCTAAAAGCCATGAATCCCTTAAGATTTGGGCTTTTATTTAGGACAGGAAGATATCCTTGAGAAGAAGGAGCCAATCAGAACTTATGAGGAAAAAATGTTTTTTTCAGGGTAAGTGCAGTTGCATCAAAAAACTGTTGTTCTATCACAGAGACCATGTAATTGAGATGATGTTGAAGGATTTTCTGCTTTGGGGTTGGTGTTTAAAGTGGCTAGTGTATAGTTCAAAGGAGAGAAAAGTATTCTTCAAAACTATACTGCCAGCACCCTGGTTTTGTTCATTAGTGGAAACATGCTGGAATAAAGTTTACCTTGGTGTTGCATTTGACCCAAAGGTTTTCTAAGCAAATTGATAGTATAAATATGGGAAATGGTTAGCCAATAGAAGAGTATAAATCAACAAACTTAAGGCTTCCAAATACTGTGTATAAACTATAATGGTGTTAATTACTGATGTCTCATCTATTAAGAAAGCTTGATATGATTGCCTTAAACATAGAAACCAGTTCATTACTCCCCTGTTTCTGTCAGCAAGTTTTTACAATGTTCTATATGTCAGACTTTTAATGCCAGACTGCTTCCCCAATTAGGATGAATTAATAAAGACCAGTTATTCACAGTAGTATACATAAGCGAGAAGAATCTGAATAAAAAAAGTATCAACCATGAAGGGGAGACAGGTTCTGAGCTCCATTTAAGAGAGTGGAAGACACAAATTTTTGGAGGGATTATAAGTGAGATAATGCCAGAAGGATGGATTGCATCTTCAAGGAAGGAATCATTGATTGGTGAGGTAGGGGGAAATTGGAAGACTGATGCTGCTTTTCATTGACCTGTCCTGAATTTTCCTATAGTGCTTTGTATTGACACTTGATGCTGTGTATACAGTTGTTCCTTGCCCTTTGTTTTCAAAGAAGGCTATGGCATCAGGGAAGTGATGCCACAACAAACACATGAATTGGATGTGAGTGAGGGAGACTGTTCTAAGTCACCAGCCTCAGTTTCTCCTCCAGAGCCATCTGGGTTCAGGGACCAGATGTGGATTGGGTAAATGGGCCTGAATGTGAGGCAATCAGGGTTAAGTGACATGTCCAAAGTCATACAGCTAGTACAAGTCAAGTGTCTGATGCCAAATTTGAACTCAGTTTTTCCTGATTGCAAGGCTGGTCTTCTAACCACTTCACCACCTAACTTCCCTCAGTAAGCCCTGAATAAATAGTGTCACAAGCTATGTATCTGGGGTATTTGTGTTTGTATGTATACAGTTTGTGTCATAGATTTAATGTTTGTCCTTCATTCAGGGAGGTGATACCTTGACAAGCATATGAATTGGATCTGAGTGACAGGAGCGGTGCTAAATCACCAGCCTCATGGACCAGATATGCATCAGATCCACTGCAGATAGCCCTGGTTGCTGGACAATCAGAGTAAAGTGACTTGCCCAAGGTCACACAGCTAGTAAGTGGCAAGTGTTTCAGTCCAGGCTTGAACTCCTGTCCTCCTGAATCCAAGACCAATGCTCTATCCACTATACCACCTAGCTGGCCTAGAGTTAAAAGAGCCAATTAAGACCATTTAATTCAATCTTATCATTTCAAAGATGAGGAAGTGAGTTTCAGTGAGCCTAAATATTTTTGCCAAGGTCACAAGTGGAAACTAGAAGAGTTGGGATTTAAACCCAAGTCTTCTGACTCTCAAACCAGTGGGATTTCCACTGAATCCCTCTGCAACAATTTCAGTTCAAATAACATGACGTGCCAGGTGAAGTTGGAAAGTAAAGATTTCAAATTCAGAGCACTGACTACTCTTCATTGACAGAATGTTGATAAGCTGATTGTTTCTGGCATATATAGCAGCTGAATAGTTTGTTTTTCCATGGGAAAAATAATCACTTCCACAAAAGTTCCTGTATGATTCTTCTATTCTCTCTTCCTTTGGCCACATTCACCATCCACCTACCTTGCTCATTGCAAATGTAGATAGAATTGAATTACTTTCAGGACAGTAAACATGAATTGTCATTATTCTGCTCTGTGGTTCTCAGGTAAGGATAGGAAGGATTAAATGAAGAGACCAGGAGGGAGGGAAAGAAGGAAGGAAGGAAGGAAGGAAGGAAGGAAGGAAGGAAGGAAGGAAGGAAGGAAGGAAGGAAGGAAGGAAGGGAGGAAGGAAGGGGAGAGAGACAGAGACAGAGACAGAGACAGTCAGAGAGAATGAAGAAAAGGAAACAACATCTGTGACCTTGTCTAGATTGTTATGTCCAGACAACCATTTCCACTATAATTTACTTTTTAATAGAAGAAACTATATTTTTCTTCTGTGATAGGTATTGTTGATGACTTGCATCTCAGTGTGAAGTTTCTGTCAATTCCTAACTAACAACAAAGAAAAAGAATAGGAAAAAAATTGACCACACAGGGAGTAAATGCCATTTCACACTAGGTGCTTTGTAAATGTGAGCCAAGCCTCACAAATCCTTTAAACATCAGTAGAGATGGAGCAGAGCCAGAAGAGAAGAAAACATGTCCAAATAGAGAAAGTTTATTCAGCAAATTGAAATTCAAGCCTGAAATTGAAAAGTTTGAGTTGGAGTTCTGCAAAGGGCACATTTTATCCTTTCTTCCTCTTTTCCAAAAGGCAAAATTTATTAAATGTTTACTTCTGTTGCATATCTTTTGCATATCTCCTGCCTTTCTCTAATCTAATCATCTGACATTGTAATTATTCCTCATGTAGACAGGAATAAAAACACAATGCTAAATATTTGAACAGTCTCATCTGAGTTTGTTCAGAGGGAAAAAAAAATGTCCTTCTCTGCAATTTCTGACTGGCAGACTGCTCATAGCTTGATATTTTGCGGCCAAATGAAATTTATGTTATTGCCAGTGTTTGTTTAATGGGAAAATGACCTGTACACACATTAGAAATCTTTTAGATGAAAATATGTAAGGTTCACATGCAAGTCTGTGAGACAGATTGGTGAGATGAATAAAATGCAGTTCTCAGAATCAAAAAATTGAGTTTATATCCCATATGAGACATCTACTGGCTAGATGACCCTGGGCAAGTCACTTAACTTCTCAGAATTCAAGGTAACTCTCTAAGAAATTAAATTGCAGAGAAGGTATTGCCTTGTCTTGATTGACAAAGTTTTTCTTTACCAGGAAAATCCCTACATTAATGAAATAGGAATTTGACTTCTATTCTCTATCCCATAAGTATGAATTGAAGAATGAATTACAGCTGAAACAAATAACCTAAGGAATCGATGATTTCAGATAAACAAAAATTAAGAAAGGCATAAAATTTCTCCTTTGTCTACAAAGTTTCCATCCTGGTTCTCATTGTCTTTTCTTGATCTTTTCAGGCATAGATCAGCTATCTTTTCACCCTGAAAGTTCCATCATTTCTTAGTGAAAATCACCCCTTCTTTGCAGTCTTCTTTTCCAATTGATGATGTTCTCTTAAATCTTCTATTGCTATCCATATAACTTAGACCTACTCATAGCTTGCCAACTCTCTTTTAAGTGTTGTCTTCTTCCATTAGAATATAAGCTCCTAGAAGACCAAACTCTGTCTTTCTTAATGGTGTGTATTTGTATTTCCAGATCTTAACAAAGTTCAGGCACCTATAGAGTGCTTAAGATTGACTAATACATGTGGTCAGCCTCTGGGTTTTCACACAAACATTTAGATACACACATATACACATATGTACAATTTAGTTCAATTTGTAAGTTGTGGAAAGATAAATGAATTTTGCATCAAAGAATGTAGATTCAAATCTCTCATTTTTGGGTTTAATCATCAGTAAAGTCATGGGATAGTATCTAATGTTCTTTCTCTTATATCTGAGATCCCATGATGCTTGTATCACAGAGATAATTGGATGTATTGAGTTCTAGAAACTCATGTTGAGACCCATTAGAAAAAGGAAACTAAGGTTTTTAGCAAAGGTGATACAATGTACAAGGCACTGACAGACTTAACACTCTGTAAGCAGTATACTTGGGTCAAAATTACCAAAAATTAATAAAATATCTCACAGGGTGCTTTCTCCTCCTATGGGCTAGACACTGTATGACTTCCTACCTAGACTATGTCTGTATTGCTCTTTCTCTTATATTCTGAGGCAAAATTAGGAGGTTGCATGGAACGCTATCCCTGTCATTGATGCTTCAGGCACAGGATACTAATTTTGGAACCTGATGACTAGAAGTCAAATCCTACCTTTGATACAAAATGTATAAACTTTGGCAAGTTCCCCATTTGTAAAATTAAGGGATTAGATAAGATGGGCTTGAAATTCATTTTAACTCTTATAGATCTATCATGTTACTATAATGAAATTAACTTGGCCTGTAGCTCACCCCAGGGCGGTTGAATATGGAACTCTTCAGAAAATTTCTGGGCACTGCAGAGATATGATGACTCAACATGGAGATTTTAGAGATGCTAAAATACCAGATTGCTTTCAGCTATGTACTATGGATAACACTGGTCTAATGGTAAAAGTGGCAAAAGAATTCACTGAAGAAATGAGCTCCTTAAAATGCTATTCTTTATTTTAAAAGTAAAGGAGGTATAAAAACAAATAGATAAAAAGAACTTCCCCATAAAAGAAAGAATTAGTCAAATGGAAAAAAGATACAAAATCTAAATGAAGAACATAATTTCTTAAATATTTGAATTGAGTGAATCGAATCTAATGACTCCTGAGTAATGACAAAACTATAAAATAGTTAAAAGTATAAAAATATAGAATAAACATAAAATATTTCATTGGAAAAACAACTGGCCTGGAGAATAAATAGAAAGGTAATGTAAGAACTATTGGACTACTTAAAAGTCATGCTCAATGAGTGAATTTAGATATCATATTTCAATGAATTATTAAAGAAGAATACTTTGAAGTCTTAGATGTGGAGAGTAAAATGGAATGGAAACAGTCCACTGCTCAACTTCTAAAAGAGTCTCAAAATGAAAATTCCTGGGAAAATTATAGCCAAATTCCAGAGCTCCCAGGTCAAAGAGAAAATATGAGCAACCACAGTAAGGATTACATAAGATTTAATGACTTCTATGATAAAGCAGCAAAGGATTTGGAATGTGATATTTCAGAAGCCAAAAGTGACAGGATTACAACCAAGAATAGTTTACCCAGGAAAACAGAGTATAATCCTTCAAGGGAAAAGGGGAATATTAAATGAAATAGAGGATTTTCAAACACTTAAGAAAAGACCAAAATTAAATAAAAATTTGATACTCAAATACAAGATTCAATGGAAGCATGAAAAAGGTAAAAATGAAAAAGTAATCATAAACTCACATGAATCTATGTTTAGCATGATTATATATGTAGGACTTTTGCTGGATTACTTTCCATTGGGAGGAGGGGAGAAGGAAGGGAGGGAGGGAGGGAGAAAAATGTAAAACTCAAAACCTTATAGAAAAATGATTCTTGAAAGCTACTATTTCATGTAGTTGGAAAAAATAAATATGGATGTAAATAATATTTTTAAGGAAATAAAATATTTTTTAAAAATTATCATAAGGGGCTCAAGGAAGTTAACTCTATACATTCTTCCCCCAAATTATATATAAAAGCAAGATTTAACATTAATTTTTAAAACTCTCTCACATCTCCCTATCTTAGCCCCCCCCCCACTGAGAAAACAAGTTATTTGATATAGGTTGAAAATATGTAGTCATGCAAAGTATTTCCATAATATTTTCATTTCTATAATAGTCATGTGAAAGTAAACATAAACCTCCCCCCCAAAAAAGAAAGCGCAAGAAAGATAGAGTATAAAAATGTATGTTTTAATCTATATTCAGATACCATTAAATCTCCCTTTGGGGATAGATAGTATGCTTTATCATAATTCCTTCAAAATTATCTTGATTCATAGCACTGTTGAAGAAATCTATCATTCAGAGTTAATCATCCTACAATATTGCTGTTGCATTGTATATAATACATTACGCACTGTATTTGCTCATCTAAGTCTTTTCCAGGTTTTATTGAGAGTACCCTTCTCACTCTTTCTTACAACGTTCCATCATAATAATAGACCACAATTTGTTCAGCTGTTCCCCTACTGATGTACATCCCCTCAATGTCCAATTCCTTGCCACTAGAAAAGAGCTGATAAAAATATCCTTATACATATAAGTCATTTTTGTTCCTGTTTTTCATCATCTTCTGGAATAGATATCTGACAATGACATTGCTAGTCAAAGAGAAGGCATGATATTATAGCCCTTTGGGCATAATTCCAAATCGCTCTACCAAATTGTTGAATCATTTCACAATTCCCCCAATAATGCATTAATGTGTCATTTCCCCTCTGTTCCCTCCAAGGACTGTCAATTTTTCTTTCTGTCCTATTTACTGATCCAATAGGCATAAAGTAGAAGTTTAGAATTGTTATAATTTGTATTTTTCCAATCAATAGTGAGTTAAGACAATTTTTAATAGGGTCATAGAATTGATAACCTCATATTGAAAACTGTTCATATCTTTTGATCAGTTATCTTTTTAATTTTTTTTTACAAGGTGGTGGAGTTAAGTGACTTGCCCAAGGTCCCACAGTTAGGAAATTATTAAGTGTTTGAGGTCAGATTTGCACTCAGGTCTTCCTGACTCCAGTGCTGGTTTTCAATTCACTACACCACCTAGCTGTCCCTTGATCATTTATCAATAGAGGAATGACTCTTAAAAATTAGAAATTTCACTCAATTCTCTAGATTTGAGAAATAAGGTCTATATCAGAGAAACTTGTTTGAATATTTTTTCCCAAAGTTACTATTGTTAACTATTTCCCTTCATCATATCCCCCTACCCTCACTTATTCTATTGTCTTTAATATTTTATCCTATCCCTCCTCAAGAGTTATGCACCTGACTACCCCTCCCTTCTATCTCTCCTCCCTTTCTCCCATCCCTTCCTCTCCCAGTTTTCTGTAGGGTAAGATAGATTTCTCTACCCAATTGAGTGTATATATTATTTTCCATCTGAATTAATTTTGATGAGAGTAAGGCATACTCACTCCCCTTCAAATTCCCCCTCTCCCATTCTACTACAGAAGCTTTTCCTTGACTCTTTTATGTGAAATAACTTACACTATTCTAACTCTCCCTTTCCCTTTCTCCTAGCACATTCCTTTCTCACACCTTAACTATATCTTTTTAATATGATTTCTCTTCATATCCAACTCCAACATATGCCTTGTCTATAAATGCTCCTTCTAAATGCCCTAATAAATGAAAAAGTTTATATGAATTATCAATATCATCTCCTCATGCAAGAATATACACAGGTCAACAACATTATGTTCCATATACTTCACTTTTTATACTTCATTTGATTCTCATATTTGAAGATCAAATTTTCTCTTTAGCTCTTGTCTTTTTATCTGGAAAATTTGAAAGTCCCCTGTTTCACTGAACTTCTATCTTTTCCCCTGAAATAGTATACACAATTTCACTGGGTGGTTGATTCTTTTACCTTCTGGAATATTTCAAGCCCTTCAATCTCTTAATGTAGAAGTTTCTAAATTTTGTGTTATCCCAACTATATCTTAACAATAATTGAATTTTTCTTTTTGACTGTTTGCAATATTTTCTCCTTTATCTGGGAGCTCTGAAATCTGTCTATAATATTCATTGGTAGTTTTCATTTGGGGATCTCTTTTAGAAGGTGATTGATGGATTCTTCCAATTCCTATTTTACCCTCTATTTCTAGAGCATCATGGCAATTTTCCTTTATAATTTCTTGAAAGATGATGCCTAGGCTCCTTTTTTGATAATGGTTTTGAAAATTATTTTTAAAAACTCTCTTTCTTGGATCTGTTTTCCAGGTCAGTTGTTTTTCCAGTGAGATATTTCACTCTTTCTTCTATTTTTTCATTCTTTTTGTTTTATGGTTTCTTTATTTTTCCCCAAATCATCAGCTTCCGTGTGTGTTTGTGTGTGTGTTTGTGTGTGTGTGTGTGTGTGAAAAAGGAATTATTTTCTTCAGTGAGCTTTTTGAATCTCCTTTTATATTTGGACAATTTTGCCTTTAAGATGTTCTTCACCTCATTGTTTTATTTGCACCACTTTTTTCATTTTTAAGATGTTATTTTCTTCAGTATGTTGTTGTGTCTCCACTAAATGGCTGACTCAGTTTTCATGATTTTCCTCTATCAATCTCATTTCTCTCTCCAATTTTTCCTCTACCTGCCTTACTCAATTTTCAAAATCATTTTTGAGCTCTTCCTTGTTCTGTGATCAGTTTGTATTTTTCTTGGAGACATTGAATGTAAATCTTTGACTTTGTTATCTTCTTCAGAGTGTAGGTTTTGATTTTCCCTATGACCATGGTAACTCTCTATGCTCAGATTTTTTTCTTTTGCTGTTTGCTAATTTCTTCATCTTAAGACTTGATTTTAACTTTTTTTTTAAATAGAATTCTGTCCCAAGCTTTTGGGTATTTTTGCAACTGTTTTCAGAGTTACTTCTAGGGACCTACAAGCTTTTTAGTACTTTCATGGTCTGAAGAGAAGTTTTTATTGCTGTCCTGGTCTGTATAGGACCACAATAAATCCTTTCTGCTTCGAAGGTCAGAGGATGGTCCCCATTCTCCCAAAGAAGTAAATTCTGTTGTTATGCTATTGATTCTCTTTTTATTGGGACTGTGACTCAGACCAGAGTATGGGCAAAGAAACAGAGGCTTGCTTCAGTGATAGGAAAGAGATCCCTGTAATCTCCTTCTCACCCCCTTACCATCCGTTGGGTTGAGAGCTTCAGAAGCAGCTGATTCCTCCTGGGTCAGTGGCTCCCAAGGACTGTTTCTGATCCGCTGAGACTGGGTCGGCACTACTGAGACCCATGCCGGACTGTGCTCCCTCTTGTCCTGTGTGGCAGACTTTTCCTGCTGATCTTCCAAGTTGTCCTTGGCAGTCTTTTAGCGGAGAGCTTTGGAAACTGCCTCTGCTCCCAGTGACACAACAGACACTTTCCCAATCCTATAGTGTTGGGGCCAGTCTCTGTTGGCATAGTGCATTCTTCTCTGCTCTCCTCTCTTAATAAACCCTTTCTATCATCCTTCCAAGGAGTATTTGGCTGAAAATTGTTTCACTCAGTCTATTTGTAGATTCTGCTTCTCTAGAATTTGTTTAGTCATTTTTTTTATGTTCTTTCTCTTTTGTGATCTTTTCCCTCCACAGTTCTAATACTTTGTTCACAGCATGATTTTTATGGAAATATGTTAAATATGATTGTAATTGTTCAGCCTTTATCAGATTGTTGCCAAGGGGAGGGGGAAGGGAAGAGAGTATAGTAGAAAAATGTGGAACTCAAAAGCTTGCACAAGAATAAATGTTGAAAACTATTTTTGCATGGATCTTGGAAAAAAGTAAAGAGAGAGAAAAAAGAAATAAAGACTGAAATTATTTGCAGATGTTAAAAAACAAAAACAAAAGAGACTCACAAGGAAAGGCTCTTCCAGTGCAGGGGAAAATGGAGGGATGGTGGGCAGTGCTTGACCTTCACTCAATAATCATAACCGTATATGTGAATGAAATGAGCTCACCCATAAAATGGAAGCAGAATGAATTACAAACAAGAACCTAAAAATTTTATAATACATAAGAGATGCAGCTAAAAGAGAAAGAAACACTCAAAGTTAAAATAAAAGTTTGGAGCAAAATCTAATAGGCTTAAACTGAACTAAGTAATCTAAGTAATTGAATGTGCTTAAACTGAAAAACGTAAAGGTAGCATGCATGATCATAGACAATATAAAAGTTAGACTTATTTAGAAAGAATAATCATGAAAATATATTTTATTAAAATGTAATATAGACAGTGAAACAATATCAAAATATTTTATAGAAACCATCTTCTATAAATCCTGAGTTATCATATATATTTAAATAAAACCCAGTTTATTTTGATCATTCTATCTAAGTCATAGAAAATTCTGAGTGTCTGACCCTTCTAGTTCCGTATATTCTGTTGAATAGAGTCCAAATTCCTGAGAGTTATTAGCATCTTTTTCCCCAGTGGAGTTAAAGCCAGTTACATCTCATTAGATATCAGTCTCATGGATAGGTCATGGATGTCCAGCATTTCTGGCTAGGTATATTCTCTCTGTTAGAGTTACATTTCTCAGGATTCTCAGGATTTATGAGAGTCTCTACCCCTGCCCCCCCCCCCCCCCCCATGCTGGGATATAGCCAGTTTCAACTTGCTGGATTGCATTTTTTTCCTTTTACCGCCCCCCCCCCCCTTTTTTTTTACCTTTTCATGTGTCTCTTGAACCTCCTGTTTGATATCCAAATTTTCTGTTTAGCTCTGGTCTTTTCATCAGAAATTTTTGGAATTCTTCCATTTTGTTAAATGTCCATCTTTTTCCCTGGAAGAGAAGGCTCAGCTTTGCAGGAAAGTAGATTCTTGGCTGCATTCCAAGCTCCTGTGCTCTTCGAAATATATCGTTCCAGGCCCTTCGAGCCCTTAAAGTTGATGCAGCCAGGTCCTGGGTGATCCTTACTGTGGCTCCTTGATATTTAAATTGTTTCTTTCTGGCTGCTTGCAGGATTTTCTCTTTTATCTGATAGTTCTGGAGTTTGGCCACAACATTCCTTGGTGTTTTCCTTTTAGGATCTTTTTCTGGTGGGGATCGATGTACTCTTTCAATAACTACTTTGCCCTCCAATTCCATGATGTCAGGGCAGTTTTCCATCACTAGATCCTGTAATATTAAGACCAGGCTTTTTTTCTCTTCAATGTTTTCAGGAAGTCCTATAATTTTCAGGTTTCCCCTCCTCGATCTATTCTCGAGGTCAGTGGTTTTGTTGATGAGGTATTTCACATTTGCTTCTATTTTTTCTATTTTTTGATTTTGTTTAACGGACTCTTGCTGTCTCGTGGAGTCATTAGTTTCTGTAGACTCCATTATTTTTGGGGGGGAGGAGTTTTCTTCATTAACCTTTTCCAGTTGGTCGATTCTACTTTTGAAAGAGCTTTCCATTTGAGCCATTGAGGTTTTGAGAGAATTAATTTCTTTTTGCATTTGCTCATTTGAGGATCTGAGAGAATTATTCTCATTTTGCCAGGTATTCATTGTCTCCCCCCAATTTTCCAGTTGATTTTTCAACTCCTTCCTTATTTCTTCAAGGAAGGCTTTCTGTGCTGGAGACCAGATTGTATTCTCCTCAGAGGTTCCAGGTCTCTCTGGGTTGGGGTCTTTCCCTTCCAGGAATTTTTCTATGGATCCACCTTTCCGCTGACCCTTCTTCCTTATGCTAAGACCTTGAGTTGGGTGGGGCTGGTTCACCTGGGCTGGGGATCTCTAAAAGCTTTACTGAGTGCAGTTTCTCAGGCTGGCCAGTAGGAGGTGCTGGTTGCCCTCTCTGGGGTGTCCGTGACCTTGGTTTGAGGCCTTCTCCCTTTGCTTGAGGGAGGGAATTGGAGCTATTGAATTCTTTTGCCTTCAATCAATGGTAGGCTTTACCCTGGCCTGAGGCGGCTCCTCAGCTGGGCTGGTTCTTCTGCTCACACACCTGGGCCTGAGGCAGAAGTCATTTGCATTTGTTTGAGAAGAGGCCTCGGTGCCTGGAGGCGTGGGCTCCGAGTGTCTCAGCCCCGAGGAGCCCCGGATGGTGTCCACAGCTGTCCTGCCCCAGACCTCTCCCCGGCCCCTTCCCCAAGCTCCAGGGGGACAGCCCCGACACCCCGCGGCCCCAGGCCCCCTGCGTCCGGCCCCACCGCTGCTCCAGCAGCTCCGGCTCTCGGGCCCTCAGACTCCCGGGTCCGATTCAGCTGTTGGTCCGGCTGCTCTTCCCTGGGAGCTCGGCCTCACCTGCCGGGACTCAGCCCAGGCCGCTGCGGGAGACGAGTGCTGAGCTAGATGTTCCTCTCCTGGCTTTTCTTTCTGGGGTTCCTGGTTCGGATTCCTTTTAAGAGCTTTGTTTCATGGGATAGATGGGGAAGAAATCAGGAGACTTTAGAACTGCGCCTGGCTTCTCTCTGCCATCTTGGCCTCGCCAAACCCAGTTTATTTTGAATAGAGTCATTCCCCAATTGTTAAATGGTGAAAAGAAATAAATCTTCCTCTCTTGGGCTGAGGAGCAAACAGCAGCAGTGGAAGAGGAGAAGTCCTTGTGGGAGTTTTCACACTCTCACTCAATTCTTCCTCCCTCTCCTTTCAACTCTCCCCTGTACTCAGTACCTTTCTTGGAAATTCAGACGCCAAATTTTCCCAGCCCTGATATGACTTGTGGACAGCTGAAAGAGTCAGAAGAAGGAAAAACAAAACAAAGCAGAAAACCAAACTAGACCAAAAAGAAAAAAATTAAAGGAACAAAGACATGACCAGACTTCTGCTAAGATTGCCTTAATATATACCTACACAGTTTGATGGGCACAAATGCCAGATCCCAAGACCTGCAAACAACATTTTGTAAGTAAATAGCCTAAGACTCCTCTTCCTCCAGAATTGACTTATGTTTTGGTGTAACATTGTTTACAGATAAATTCATGGTACCTCTTGACTCTTCTGCTCTCTCTGACCTCAGGTAACTAAACTGTAGCTGCTATTCTAAAAAACCATTGATCAGCAAAACAAAGGGGTTACAGAAATACTCATTTTTATGCTGTTACTTTTGTGCTTCTTGCAAAGACAATTCTCTATAAATGTAAAATTGGGCCTTGATTTGAAAACCCTGCTATTGAGACCATCTTTGTTATAATTTTTTATAATTATAATTATATTGATGTTTGTATTGCATAAAATAATTTCATTTAATAAAGTAAAACTTTGATATTAAAAGTATATAAATAGGAAGTTTTCAGAAAAATCAAATGTATATCTAGTTATTTGAAAACATACTTTAAATTATTCTTGTTTAGAGAAAGGCAAATTAAAACAACTTTGAGGAACTACCTTATACCTATTAAATTAATAAAGACTGAGGAAATGGGGGGGAGGTATAATAATGAATAGTTGGAGTGGTGAACTGCTCCAATAATTCTGGAGAACAATTTTGAATTAGGCCCAGTGGATCTTACCTATTGAACCAACATTACCACTATAACATCTTTATTCCAAAAAAGATCAAAGGAAAAACTAAAAAAGGATCCATCTGTGCAAAAAATTATTACAGTAGCTCTTTTTTTGTGGTGACTAAGAATTGGAAATCATAAGTATACTCATCAATATAAAAATGTCTGAACAAGTTGTAGCAAATAATTTTAATGGTGCTATGCAAAATAATGATAGTATGGTTTCAAGAAAACTCAACCAAATGAACAAAGGACAAATGAAAAAAAAACCATGATTACCTCTATATGAACTTATGCAGAGGGAAGTGAGCACCAGGACAGCATTGTACACAGTAACAATAATGTTGTAATGATGATCAATAGTAAAAGATTTGGCTATACCAAACCACAAAGTGATTCAAGACAATTCTAAAGGACTAATTTTGAAAAATGTTTTCTGCAGAGAAAACCAATGAACTCTGAGTATAAATTGAAATATAATTTTCTCACTTTATTCTACTTGCTCTTCAAATAAATAATACAATTAAGATGGAAATATATTTTACATGATTTCACATATATAATTGAGGGCATGGGAAGAGGGAGAAAATTTGAAACAGAAAGACAGTGACATTTCTGAAAGTATGGAATTATTTGCTCTTACTAAATATGAGACATCACATAAATGACTTTATTTTATCAGTAAATATAAAGGGAGTAGATGTTTTCTGATTTTGTTGATGAAGAAAATGCTATATGTCAATGATTGACTAACAGAAGGTAGAATTCTGATTAGGATATTGACCAACAGAACCATGCTATTTTGTTCATTCATCTGACTGATATTTTCTGTCTTAATCCCTTTTCTTAAGATTTTTTTTTTGAAAGGCAAATAGGGTTAAGTGATTTGCTCAAGACCACACAGCTAGGTAATTATTAAATGTCTGAGGCCGTATTTGAACTCAGGGACTCCTGACTCCACGGCTGGTGTTCTATCTACTGAGCCACTTAGCCACCCCTCTTAATCCCTCCTTTAGGATCCTTCATTCATCCATCCAAACCTAGTTATCTTAAAAAAGGTTAACATTGATAAAAACTAACATAGGTTATAATGAATTTAAGAGTTAATGGATACTGAATTAGAACATATCATATCATTGCATTTGGACACACAAATTCAGATACTGAATTTATTAAATAATTTTGGTAGAATGAGATATAATGAATTTAAAAGAATCATTTATTGGTTTTGAAAAGTATTCCATGGAAACTACTAAGGCTATTATAAATTCATTTTTCTAGATATGCTTTAAGCTTAGGAATGACCTTTCCTTCAAATATATAAAATTCTGCAATAAATATTGATGTGGAACATGCAGTAACACCTAGAAGTGGCCAACAAAGCAAGATCATTGAGGCAAAGTACATAAAGGAATTTATAAATAGGAAATGTTCATGCTGGAAAAGATAAATTATCATTTAACTACCCCAAACTTTTCTAATAAAAGATATTAAGCTTGTACTCACTCTTTTAATGATTTTTTAAAAATCCACTCATATCCCAAAGCCTTCTTTCTCCCAAGCAATTGTGTTTAAGAAGAAAAATACTGTACTCAAATCAGACTTAACTAGTCATTTGATTTGGAAAAAGTTATTTTTTGCACTGCAGCCCCACTCTACTCACATTTTGCAAATATATGAAATTAAGTCAGTAGAGTTTAAATTGCAAATTTCCCCATGTGATTTAGAGCCAAGATTCAAGCTGGGGGCTTTGATGTCAAAAAGTTTTCCTCATGCTCAAATGCTTCTTAAATCTGTTTTAGGAAACTAAGAGAGCTCACTCTATTTACATTGCAAGATTATTATAGTCAAACATCTCTGATTTGCTTTTGTAGTTTCTTCTCCAACTATAATTGCACAGTCAGTTTTACAAAGTAAAATGAAGGTTAAATGACTTATTAGCACCATTGTACAGCTAGTCAGTGTCAAAGTCAGGATTTCAAATTAGGCCATCTGGCTCCAAGTGTAACATTACATTTGCAAAGTTTGCTATTATCTATTAACTCATAAGTTTACATTTCTGTGAAGTTATTTATTGTGATTATTAGGGTCAAATTGTTTTCTCATAGTTATAATTGAGTTTATATACAAATGACCCAGAAATGGTTCAAATTACTATCTCTATTATTCTTTAATATTTCATATTCTGTATACTACTGCACAGATGGATGAAACAGTGTCTTTAGTACACTAACAGGAAATATCCCTAGTAAAACAGAAGTGTAGTAGGCAAGAAAATGGAGTCTTTTATTTGAAGATAAAATTTACTGTTCACTCTGATCTTTTCATCAGGAAAGTTATATAGTACTCCATAATATTCTTTTTTTGAGATCTTTTTTAGGAGATGATCACTGACCTCTTTCAATTCTGTGTTACCCTTTGATTCTAGAATATAAGGACAGTTTTCCTTAATTAGTTCTTGAAGGATGATGTCTAGGCTCCTTTTTAGGTCACAGCTTTCAGGTAGTATAATAATTTTAAAGTTCTCTCCCCTGGGTCTATTTAACTGTTTAGCTGTTTTTCCAATGATATATTTCATAGTTTCTTCCTTCTCTTCATTTATTTGATTTTTGTTTTATTTTTGTTTTTATTTTTCAGTCATTAGCTTCCATTTGTTCAATTCTAATTTTTAAGGAAGGTTTTTTCTTCAATGACTTTTTATACTTTCCATTTGACCAAATATACTTTTTGAAGTATAATTCTAATGATGGGGACATGGTTTTCTTGTTATTTAGGTGTGAAAATTTTTTTGTAATTTGTATTGATGTATTGAAGTTTCTACATTTTCTACATGTTCTAAGTTGATTGTTGATTAAAATGATTAATTGATTCTATGATCCTAGCCTATTTTAGATAACACTTCATTAAACTCTAATTTTATTGCAAAAACAAAACTTTCTATTAGAGTTATCAAATCTTCAAAATTCAGCCATTTATTTGATGCTTCTATCAAAATATATTTTGGTTGAGTTTATGCATATTTCATGCATAATGGATTATATGATTCTATTTAAAGATCATCCTCATTTCATGCAATTTATCCAGAGGTGAAACATCACTTTCAGTTAAATTCAATGAATATAATGACAAGCAAATTATTAGCTTTTACTGATACTTGGTTTATGTGTATTCCAAAATAATTTTGTAGGGTTTTAAATCATTTTAAATAATAGATACTGAATATATTTCTCAATATTCTTCAACAGGATGTTATAGTGGAAATCGAGTTGACTTTGGAATAAGTGGACCTGGGTTCAAATCTTGACTACTCCATGATTCTTATATGTCTTTGGGCAAGGCACTTAATCACTTAATCTTTATAGCCTTCAATTGTTTTGATATCAAAATCATTAATGACATCAAAACCGCTTCCAGTTCTGAATTCCCCTGTTGTTGTGATGAGAAAGTATTACTCTTTCTAATCTACTTAAAGATGAGGAGTCCTGAGTTCAATTAATAATAGATTGCTTTTTATTAAGACACTTTATACATCTTTCAAGATCCATTGAACAGTTCTGAAAATGTATCTTGACTTTATTTTGTCTATGTTAATTGCTTTAAATATAATCTTCTCATTTAACTTTGATTTCAATTGCAAGTAAGATATTAACATGTTGAGCTAATGTTTTATTTGATAACCTTAAATTATGTTATGTTTTTTGGCTAGAGGTGACTAAGATTTTGTTTTTATTGCCTTCCTTTCTTGGTCCAATATGACATCTGTATTCAAACTTGAATCCTCTAGTGACTATTTTTCTTTGCTATATACTAATTACTTTTGAATTATTAAATCCAGATTATCTTTTAAAGTCAATGGAGAAAGAATGCATTAGATGAAGGAACGATTTAATATATTTTAATTAAAAAACATATAGCTGGGACAGCTAGGTGGTGCAGTGGATAGAGTACTAGCCCTGGAGTCAGAAGGACCTGAATTCAAATCAACCTCAGATACTTAGATAATAACCTAGCTGTGTGACCTTGGGCAAGTCACTTAACCCTATTGCCTTTCAAAAATAAAACCAAATAGTTTAACCACTACCACTACTATTACTACTACTTCTACTACTACTACTACCACTACTGCTGCTGCTGCTGCTAGTGCTACTACTACCACTGCTACCATATTGATTATTGTGGTCATATTAAACATTTATGAACACTACCTGAAGTTTTATATATATGTATATGTTTATATATGTATATATTTGAAATCTTGATATATATATATATGTATAAATATATATCTCTATACACAGTCATATGTTTGAAATTTAAAATTCATGCCTCCAGAAGGATAACTTAAATCTAAAAACAAATACAATAGATTTTTCATCTTAAAATCAAGGACGAATTGATTGTGTAAAGCTGTTTAAAGTAATAAGAAAATTGCTTTGTACATTGTGGTTTTACTTTACTTTATGTTAATGTAGTTTTGTGTTGAGGTGAATGCTGATGTGAAGAAAAGAGATAGCTATTTGCTCTGCTGGAGCCTGAACTAATATAAGGAGTTTAGACTGGTTCATTTTTTCACTGCATCTGGTATGCAACTGTCTTTCTACTCTATAAACACTTAATCCTCGAGTGGTCACTCTAGTGATCCATGGACTTAATGTGGGAAGGGGAGTATGTATGTTTTGATATGCTAGTCCCAGTTTTAGTCCCTAGCATGATGATGAGCTTTGCTTCAAATTAGTTTTTAAAAGTACATGTAGAATGGAGATATGAATCTCATGGGATTGTTTCATTTTTCTGGTCTTTGTGGTGACCCAATTGCAGTGGAATAAAAGAATTCAGATAACTTCCTACAGGAAATATAAAAGCAGAGACATTCATTCATTCATTCATTTTTTCATTCAATAAATAACTAGAAGGTATCCTCTTCATATATATTTCTGTTCTATAGGAATAGATAATTTTCTTAATCTACCAAGGAAGAGCCAAGATGGTGACATGAGGCTAGGAAGCTCGTAAAGTTTTTCCTAAAAATAAATTTAAATTAAGCCTCTAAACAAACCATAAAGTCCTATTAACAGTTCAAAAAACTTGAATAACCCTAGAAGACCAGCTAAGACTAATGCTATCCTCATCCAGAAGAAGAAGAAAAACAAAGCAAAACAAAACAAAAGCAAACCTACAGAATCTGAATGAACTCTACACCCACTTTTTAAGAATTTCTCTTATGTATTTCTCTCCTATCTCATGGATTTCTTTCTTTTCCCTTTATCTTAATTTCTCATACTGAACATGTTAAACATAAATGTGTATGAACCATATTCAGCTGACTGTTCACCACTGAGGGGAGGAGGATGGGAAGGGAGGGTGGAAGGAAATCATGTAACTTTTAATTAACTTTTTTTACATTTTTAAAAATGCATTTATACATTACCAAAATAGTCTTGTTGTAAAAGTAAACATAGCTCCCCACCCCCACAAAAATAAAAAAATCTCATGGAAATAAAGTGAAAGAAAGAGGGGGGGAAATGTGTTTCACTCTGTGTTCTGATATCATCAGCCCTGTCGCTGCGGTGGATCACATTCTTTATCATAAGTCCATCAGAGAAGTTCCTCAGTTGCTGTTACTGATTGTGATTCTCTCCATTCATTTCTCCCCTATTGCCTTTCAAAAATAAAACCAAATAGCTTAACTACTACCACTACTTTACTTTATGTTTTTTTTTTCTCTTTCTTTTCACTCTGTCCCTCATCAAAAGTGTGCTGTGGGACAGCCAAGTGGCACAGCAGACAGAGTACCAGCCCTGGGGCCAAGGCGCCCCAAGCCAACATCCCACCCTAGAGACCCAGCACCCACCCATCCCATGGTATTGGACAGGTTATCCAATCCCATCACCTTGCAAAAAGTAAAAAGGAAAATGTATTATATCTGACTATCTTCTCCCATGATCTACTCTCTCCTCTATTCCCTAATTCCCCCTCCTTTCCCCCTGTCCCCTTTCTACCATCCCCTTTCTCCCATTTTTCTTCTAGATTTTTATGCCCTATTATGTATATATGCATACATACATACATACATATATATATGTATATATATACATATATATATATATATATATATATATATATAATATATTTATAGTCTTATGTGGTCTTATGTGAGGCTCTGACTGCTCTCCTGCCTGTGCTCCGGTCTGTGGATGGCAATAGGGGGGCCCCTAGACTGCAATATGGACAAGGCACAAGAGTCCTGTCTCAGAGACAGAGGAGAGACCCCCACAGTTTCCCCCCACCCCTGCTTCCATTTTCTGGGATCTGGGCTGTGCTGAGGATCACAGCTAAGCTGGTGGCTGGCAGCTGTGCTGAGGGTCATGCTGGGTCCCACTCACTCTGACAGAGGTTTCCCTGCTGATCTTCCAAGTTATGCTTGGTGTTCCCTGGGTTGCCAGGTCAGGAAACTGCTTCTGCTGCTGGGATCTGATGCTCCCTCTGACCCAGGTGTCTAGGCTCCCAGGGGCTGTTCCCAGAAGACTGGAGCTCCTTTGCTCTGGCATAATAATCCTGGCTGTGCTGCTGCCCCCTCCACCCCTGTGGAACAGAGCTTTCCCACAATTTTTCAGGTTACCTTGGACTGGAGAATTGCCTCATTGGATCTTTCTGTGGGTTCTGTCTCTCAAAAATTTAGTTAGAGCCATAATTGTAAGTTTTTTGGAATATTTTTGAGAGAGCTCCTAGTAAAGGCTGTTCTCATGCCACCATTTTGGCGCCACCCCCAGGAAATCACGTTACTTAAAATATCAATTAAAAAATAAACAAACCATAAAATGACAAAATTCATAAAAAAGAGAAGCAATTCTTGGAGGATCTTAAAGAAATCTGTCTTCTATGGATAAAAGTGCAGACTAAGGTAAATGGGAGAGCTGATGGAAACAGGAGGCTCTTAGCCACCTAGCAGCTCAGATCCCAGTTTAACAGGCCAGAGGTATATCAGACCAGCAATGAGGGGCCCAATCTCGGTTCTGAAGGCAAAATCCTAGCTTAAGTGTGGTGCTGGAGGTGGGACTGGGTTTGGCTCTCCCTAATATAGGAGGCACACTACAAGCACCAGAAACACTAGACTCATGGCCCCTAGCACACAAAGCATGGGACCATACCACATGGAACTTCTCCATTCTGTTGACCTACACAAATGAGTCTTCTTCATCATAGCCTCAGCTTTTCTTTTTATGTGTTTTCGCTTTAAAAAAAAATGACGGAACAAAGAGCATAAGACTTAAAAGTAGACCAGTTATCGGAACAATATTTTTTTTTGTAAAAAGACACTTAGTCACCTAACAGAGATAGATACTGGAGGTGAGTTTTGTCTTTCTCATGTAAACCAAGAATAATCACTGAATTCCAAGTTCTGCACCCCCTCCCCACTTTTGAGAAATAATAATTTAGTTTTTACCTTTTCCTGAGAAGCAAGCAAAATGGAGAACTATGACATTTGAATGGTGGGGGTGTTCCTGAAACCCTACTTTCTAGAGAAGTGTCTAGAGTTCATAAATCCAAGCTTCAGGTTAGAGGAGAATTATTTTTTGTTCAATTGCCAGGATTCTAATTATCTCTCTGTTATATTCAACCTTTAAATTCTAGAACTGTATTGTATAAAAATAATAGTGGGAAATGCTAGCATTTTGAGGAAAAGAGTATAATATGTGTGGCCCTTAGAAGACTGGACAGGAGCAAGTGATTAAAATCCTATGAGGAGATAAAAGGCTCAGATATCTGTCTCGACTTTTTCCATTCTAATTCAAAAATGGCAAGTAGTCTTTGCTGGAAACTTCAATTTCATTTCCCTTTTTTTGGAAAGCAATAACAAAAGGGTGAGCCTACAACTCTAAAGGATTTCATAGAAAGTAAAATGGAAATAACTGGAGAAAGTAGAAGAAAACTGTAAACTGCTATGGAATATTGTAATACTTTTACATTTTTTTATATTTTCTATGTTGCAGAATAAGAGCTGTCATAAATCTAATATAAATCATTGCCCATATTTATACATATACTGGGGATGTTTTTGCCAGATTTTGTGGAGATTTATTCACAAACTGTATTTAGACTCTTTTGATAGGTTTCCCTCAGTAAATTCTGTGGATACATACAAAACAAGACAAAGATATTTTTGTAGAATTTTGTTGGCATCCTAAAATTTGACCCTGGTCCCTATAAGCATGGAGCTTGGGTTATTCATCCAAAGGTTCCAAGGGCATAAGGAGGAGCAGCAGGTTAAGAAAGATGATGAATTTAATTTTTGTTATATTGAGCTGGCAAGATCACTAGAAATCCAGGCAGAGCTGATAATGAGATAGTCAGACATATGGGAAAGAACTGAGGGGGAAAAAGACATATAGAGTAATATAGTTAATTGATGATAAAAGAAACCAGAAAGGGATAGATTTTGTAATGAGATATATGTGGTTATCTTTTGCATCCATTCCATTTATATATATATATATATATATATATATATATATATAATATATATATATATATATATATACACACACACACACACACATATATATGTATATATTGTGTGTAGCACCCATATTTTATCTATCTATCTAAACATACATACATACATAGGGTTTTAAATAACAGGATTTCCCCCCTCTATGGTTTGTTTTGTAGCCTAGGTCAAAATATTTTATAATAGCTCCTATAAAGACAATCAGATTTCATGCACAGGTTTCATAACCACCAGAGGTTTGAGTAATCATTTTGAACAAAAAAAAAAACAGTTCTGCAATCATTGTAATCACTAGCTTTACATATTTACAAGATCAGGTTATCACCCATATTTTATCTGTAATACAGATCTTTTGTCAATGGTAAAATTGCTGTATTGCATAGACGCTGAGGCAATCTTTCCATTTGGTTCGGATTCACTCTGCTCATGCTAACTTCACTGAAGGTTGAACATAACTACCTTTCTTGTGGGCATATTTTGTATACCAAAGAAAATTAAATATCTATGATTTCTATTTATTGTTAATTTGAATTTATCTGCTACCCTTTGGTAGACAATGTTTTAATTTTAAACTGTACTTCAACAATATCCAAAGAGGTTCTGAAAAAGTGAACATACTATCTATGCCTTTAGATATTCATGTGATTCTTTAAAGCTCAACTTGCTCTTTGGCAATATCAGTAGAGTTATAACTGAAGTTTTGTGTTTAGTATAGTAAAAAAGAAATTTTCTCTTTTTATGAATTGTTCACAATGATTAGCTTGTTCACAATGATTAAAACCTCTGATTTTATACACCTCTTTGCTGTCTCTCATTGTCCCCAGAGGAAGGTCCCAAAATTCTCAAAAATCATAAATGGGCATAATTAAAAACAAATTTCACATCTTCCTTACTCCTTAGAAAAATAAATTGTCCATACTATGTACTTAAAATTCTTCCTTCTACAAGAAACCTCAAAGAATGCTTGTGGAAATGAATTGATTTAAATGTCCAAGTGTTGCTTTTTTTTTAAATCACAGATTTATTCATGTTTAAATCAGTGCAGAAATTAAATCAGTGCTTTTTTTGTTGTTTTTTTTAATAAAGTGATTGTTGCAAATTTAAATTAACAAAGCAAAACATCTTTGTGACTTTAAGATATTGTGATAGTATTAGTCACTGGATATTACTCACAGATGCATATTAAAAAAACTTTAGAAAATCATCTAGGACAATCCTATCATTTCATGGATGAGAAAACTGAAATCTAAAGAGCTGATGATTATGCAATACATGATTGTATAGGTAGCAAATAACATGGTTTCAGAAAAACCTAGGAAGACTTACATGGACTGATGCAAAGTGAAAGGAACAGAATGAGAACATTTTATCCAGCAGGAATAGTTATGTTGCAATGATGAACAATTGTTAATCATTTAGATGTTCTGATCAATGCAATGATGTAAGACAATTCCTGAAAAAATTGTGATGCAATTCACTTCAGTTATAACTCTACTGTTATTGTCAAAGAACACGTTGAGCTTTAAAGAATCACATGAATATCTATAGGCATAGATAATATGTTCACTTGTTTTTCAGAACCTCTTCTGGATACTGCTTAAGTATAGTTTAAAAATTAATTCATTATCTACCAAAGGGTATCTGATAAATTCAAATTAACAACAAAGAGAAATCATATATATTCAATTTTTAGTAAAGAAAATATTCCCACAAGAGAAGTAGTTATGTTAAACTTTCAGCTGATGGAGTCTGAATGTGGATTGAAGAATATTTTTTTTGCATTTTATTTTTCTTGCTTTCTTTTTTGTTACATGGCTGATATGGAAATAATTATTGCAGGAATTTACATGTATAATTGTCACATTTCTTGTCTTCAAGAAAATGTGTGGAAAGATTAGATGGAAGGGAAAGAACTCAATTTTTAAAAAGTCATAAAATGTTTAAAAAAGAAATGATAGTAGTACCAGTGCTTAATTCATAGCCTTGTTGTGAGGAACAAATAGCATAATATGTATGTATGACTTACAAACCTTAATACAGGAGCAAATATTATTTTATTTCTATCATCAGTGCAACATTGTGTCCATGTCCTGCAGAAATATGTTTTGGTGTTACTTTGTTATAAAAAGAAAATATTTTAAGTATTCAAATGTTTTATCAGAGTTAATCTCAGAAACTCTGATTAATATAGTTATGCAAAGTTTTCACAATGCTTTCCTCACAACATGAGAATACCCTATGCAAATATTTTTGTATTTAAGTGAAAAATGAGTAATTGCCATGCTGACAAGTTTGTCACAGTGTCAGGAAGGCAGCAAGAGAGTCATGCTTGGACTTTCTGACTCTATATTCATTTTTTTTTTCATTGTGGTCTATATCCCCTAAAATATTTTACTTTCTTGTGGTATTTATTGTATGAATTTTGAGTATGATCCCTTTCATTTTTGGAAAATGAGGATGTGGACAAATGATGCTAGTAGTAAAAGTTATTTTATTGATGCCAAAACTATAAATTAATGAAAGAATGAAATTTAAGATTTCTTTTTAGGTTTCTGTGTAAAATCTTTCTCTTCTTTGTTGTAGATGCATTTTCTTTCCTTAAACAAAATTTTACTATAATCCTTATCAGGGACAATGCCAGAAATATTCTTTATTGCCTTTAGATTCCCTCATACTGTCACCACAAACGGAAATGCAAGCAGTTAAACTGTGGGCATATAAAAACAGCTAGTACTGGTAGATACAAGAAAAACACTGGAATTTTTCTTGCTCTAGGACTTCCTGAAAAACACAAATTCAAAGTCAGAGGTCTCAGCTGAGGTGTCAGGCTAACCCTTCAACCTGAAGCTGTGGAGTTGATTATCCTTGAAGGATATCCACTTCAGGTTTCTGCACCTATATTGCTCCAGGGAGAACAAAGGGCTTTCACAGGTCAAAAAAAAAACCCATAAATTGAGAATTAGTCTACTCTAATTTGTGGGCATGTATGTTTTGATGAATTTCAGTCTACTAGGCAGAGAGGGTCCTCAAAGTTCCTCCAGGAACAGAGGCCAGACTTCCATGTGGAATGGATATTGCTGTTCTCAACCAAGGAGAACAAACACTCTACAACACAGGAAATCTGTTGATGAGGCATTTGCTGGTCCAAGCAAGGGAGAGAATTTTTTTTGGAACAGGCTGTTTAAAGAGATCATATTCCAGGGGCAGCTAGGTGGTGCAGTAGATAGAACATTGGCCCTGGAGTCAGGAAGACTTGAGTTCAAATCTGACCCCAGACAATAATTGCCTAGTTGCATAACCTTGGGCAAATCACTGAACCCATTGCCTTAAATATTTTTTTTTAAAGAAAGATATCATATTCCATATCTACTGCCTATTTGCCTATTTAATGTACTCTAGAGATAGATGCATAAGGTCCCAGGACAGTTCCTATCTGACCAAGCTCCATTTTCCAGAATATAATCCTGTTCTTTTTCTAATAGGGATCTTTTCTTCCAAAGGAGAGTGACTAGTGACTTTTCCCATAGGAGAATGATTAATGACCAATACAAGTCATAAAACATCCAGACCACCTGTACCCTTGAAAAGAAAAAAAAACTGCATTCACGGAATGTCACTGATTAGTTACAACACTCCTTGCCTCTTTCCTTCTGCTCTCCTCCCTTTCCACACCCTAACTTCCCTCTTTCTCTCCTCTCTTTCTCCCTTCCTTCCTTCCCCTCATTTCTTCCTTTTCTCCTTACTACCTCCTCCTCTTCTATCACCCCTTCTTGTCTTTCTTTATGTCTGTCTCTGTCTCTGAGCTTCTATTTTTATCTCTATATCTATGTCTCTGTCTCTGTATATCTCTATCTTTCTATCTCTGCCTTTCTGTCGTTGACTGCTTCTCTGTCACTCTCTTTCTCTGTCTCCTTCTCTCTGTCTCTTTGTCTCTTTGTCTCTCTCTCTCTCTCTCTCTCTCTCTCTCACACACACACACACACACACACACTCTCGCCCTCTTGCTCATTCTCAAAGGACTGTTAGAGTACTTGCTCAAGTTTAAAAAAATAAATTTTTACATCTTTTTGATGTTTCATGGATGGATTTTAAAGTGCTTCCACATATATTATCCCATTTGTTTTAGTCATTATATTAGCAGCAAGGGACATTAACTAGAAACAAAATCTAATGACCAAGTTTGGCCTCAATGAAGAGATGGGGCAATATGGATGTAGAGCACTGGAACATGGAACATAGCTGGATTTTTTTGTTGATTACTTTTGACTTGCTATATTATTTTGTTTGGATTGGGTGTATTTTTTCATCTTCTACTTGTCTGTTCTTTGTTATAATTCTTGAGTCTGATGGAATGATGATATACTGAGAAATGAAGGTAATGAAAAAATAAGAGAAAAAAAGAAATCGTTGCTAATGCGTTCAAGGTACTTTTGTTATATGTGGAGAAAGAAGACTGCAACAATGAGAAAAACATAAAATTGTAAATATTAATAAATACTACATAAGACTAAGGTCCTAAACATTTATACATACACACACACACACACACATTTAGAGAGAGAGAGAGAGAGAGAGAGAGAGAGTGAGAGTGAGCGTGAGCGTGTGCCGGGTCCCAGTTAGTGCAAACAGTGAATAGCCTGAAGTAGTTGTATGTTAAATGCATAGTGCTAAAATTATAATTATATAACATAGGATTATTAGTTTTGACTCAATGGAATTATACAGTGTGAATTCAAATAATGTGACCACTTTAGGGAGATCTATTATTCACACAGATCAAGACCTAGCTTTATGTATGTATTCTTTGGATTTTAATTTAGAGATAGATATTACTCTTCAGAGAATAACTGTTCAGAGATTTTACATGGCTTTGATTACCTTACTCCCTTTCATTATGCAAATGAAATAGCTAAAATGCAGAGAGACTTTGCCTTTTGGAAATCTCTTTATATATATATTCTCTCACTTTATATTCAAAACCATTCTAGGAGGTAGGTATAATTATGATCCCCATTTTATAGTTAAACTGAGGCTCAGAGTTAAACTAGTGAAAGTCTGAGACAGGATTCAAGCTCAGGTCTTTCCTTCTCTAAGTCCATCATTTATGTCATATTACATTTCTGCTTTTTTAAGTTCTGAATTGCATGATCTAGTCTATAAAAAAACTTGAGGACCTACTGCAAAGGAAAGGAGAATCAATGAAAGCTGAGATAATAAGGAAAGTTCATTCATTCAGATAAGCATTTATTAATGACTACTGTCTGTGAGGCACCAGGAGGTGCTAGAGCTATGAAGAAAAACAATAGACAATCCTTTCTCCAAGGAGTTCATTATATAATGGGAAACATAGAAGCAAACAACTATATAGAAAAGTTATTTAAAAGTAAATTGTAATAATTAGCAGGGGAATGCTCTAGAATTAAGAGGGATTGGGAAAGCCTCCTTGGAGAATGTAGAGAATTGTAGGAAGTCAGGGAAATTAGGAGATGAATATTACAGCATTCTAGCTGTGGGGATAGCCAGATGAAAAGACATAAACAGTATCCTCTTCATAGAATGGCAAGAAAAGCATTGTAGATGGATCAAAGATTATAAGCAGAAGGGTTGTAAGGTTTAGGAAGAATGGAAAGGTAAAAGTGAATGTGACTATGTTATAAAGGACTTTGCCTGCCCAACCCAGCTTTTTTTTTTTGATACCAGAGACCATAGGGAGCAAGTCAGATTTACTGCATACAGGGTAACATGATTGGGCTGGTGTTTTAGGAAAACTCCCTTTGGAAGTTGAATGGAGAGTAGATTGAAGTTGGAAGAGATGGGGCAGGAAGAGCAAGTATCAAGCTATTGTAATAATACAGTCATGAGGTAAAGAAAACCTGTACCAGCATAAAGGAAGTATCAGAGAAGAGAAAGTGGTATATTAAAGAGAGGCTGCAAAATATAGTCAAAGATGGTGCAAATTGATAAACCTTGATTACAGTTTAGATATGTGCTGAGAGATGAGAAGTTCAGAATGACAATTAGATTGTGAACCTGGGGAGACTAAAAGAATTGTGAGGATGATACCCTCCACAGGAATAAGGAATTGGAAAATGGGCAGAATTTAGGGAGAAAGATAATGAGTTCAATTTTTGATATATCTGAGTTTGAAATGTCTAGTGGAATTTCATTTTTGAGATATGTGAAATACAGATGGAGATATATAATAAGGGGTCCACAGAGAATTTGGGGAGGAGAGGTATATTTGAAAATCATAGCTAGAGAGATGATCATTGAATTAATAAGAACTGATAAAATCAACAAGTGAAGTAAGACTGAATGGTGTCAACATTCCAGAATCTCAGAACTGGCGAGCATCTCAGACATCTAGCTAATGTATTTCCGAGAACTTCCAACAAGTGATCATTCAGCCTTTGCTTAAAGATCTCTATGAATTGATATCCTGCTAGTCTTAAATGATTCCCATTCCACTTTGAAATAACTTAGATTATTATGAGATACTTTATTATATAGAGTTCAAATCTGGAGTTTCAACATAGTTTTTCTCATTCTGTCTTTTTGGTTCAGGCAGAATTACTATTTTTGTTTTACAATCTTTCTCATACTTAAAGCCAGCATTATGTTCCTAGGATTATAGGCTACTATGCCTAGATCTTGAATGGTGCTTAGAAGCAGTGGAGTCCAATGCCTTTATTCACAGGGAAAGAAACTGAAATATTGAGATATTTCAGAAAGTTGTCCAAGATCACATAAACAGTATCAATTTGGATTTGGTCTTTGGGTCTTAAGTGTCAGAGTCAATGTTCTTTATTCAAACACATCTGATACCTTATTTTCTTTACTATTATTGGAAACAAGCAATACCATTGCAAGAGAAAATCTCATTTATTCTACAGGGATGCTGGCCATAGATAAGCTGTTCTCCCTATCTTCTAGCACTAATACTGATTGATCTATATCTGATCCTGATCCACATCCTTTGGCCACTGGAGTCAGATGGCTCTGTAGAAGAAAGTGAGATTTGTGTCTCAGCACCCCCTCATTCAAATGCATGTCATGGTAAGACCTCCCTGATGTCATGGTCTTCTTCCAGAAAGAAAGACAAAGATCATCTTTGATATCATCATCATCATCATCATCATCATCATCATCCCTATAATACTTAATAATTCAGGAAGTCTGCTTTTTTTATATTTCCGTGCTGTGAACACTTGAAACTGAGCCCTATACTGGCTGCCTATGTCATTTGGTGGGGTCACCTTTTCCTAACTAATGTATCCCTGAGCACTTTCAACAAGTGATCAATCAGCCTTTGCTTAAAGATCTCTATGAATTGATAATCTGCTAGCCTTAAATGGTTCCCATTCCACTTTGAAATAACTTCGATTATTATGAGATACTTTATTATATGGAGTTCAAATTTGGAGTTTCAAGGACGTGTATTATGAATGTCAGTTTTCCTTCTAGACTAACATATAATCTTCTTTCTCCCTTCCCTCAACTACACTCACTGTAAGAAATGCTTTTTTTTTAACCATCCTACTCATATAGCTACACTTGTCTTAAACAGTTCATGTCCTGCCAGATTGGAGCAATGAAATCTAGAACTTAAAAGTCTCATCCACCATGAGTTTTTGTACCTTTTCCTTCAAGTCTCTTGCATTATCATGTTGATAGTAAGGCAACTGGTGACTTGCTCGATGCTTCATCTAGACTACATATTGGGCATTGCAGAACTGAATTTCTACCAGTTCTGATAGAATTTGAGAAAAAATAAAAACCTTACTTTTCACCACTTAATGAAAGACGATGGGTTTATCTGAAATCCTGTTAATGAAATATTGGGGGGTGAAAGTGAACATTGCCTATCCAATGTGTCTGAGTAAACAGAGTCATTATACCTTACAAGACTGGGATCTCTAGCTCATTTTGTTTTCTTAGGTATGTAGCTCATATCTTCTTAAGCATCCCCCTCTTCCACACTGATCTTATAGCTACAGGTCAAAATAATAACAGATATTCTAATAATTAAAGTCAATTCAGTAGATAGATATTTTTTACATTTTCAAATGTTTGCAATGTTGAATTTGCCTTTAAAGAATAGAAAAGCTATAAAAGTTCTCAAGCTTGCCTGTTCTCACTAAAGAGCAGGGGACTAAATTAAGTCAGTCCCAGTTGAAGCCCAGGAGAATGTCCATATGACAGCTATATTAATATCATCAGTACTTAGGAAGTTACTTATTTTAGTTAATTCCAAGTTGTTCTGTCTTCCAAGTGCCTCTCTCCCAAACAACTAGATTCTTCTCAACACAGTGAGCCTATCTTCTCTTCTTTTCTTCTGTGCATCATGCCATAATTAGACTGCTTTATCCATCATTGACCAAATTATTTGGAAGAGGATTCCTTGCCAACCTCTCCACAGTTCATAGAGCTAGGACAACTGTATTAGACCAGGCTTGGGCATGTTATCCCCATCCAGAGGAAGAAAAACAAAACAAAATACACACATATATGTACATAAAAAAAGCAACCCTTCAGAATCTGATGAATACTTTATAAAAGTTATCTCTCTTTTTTCTTTTCTTTCTTCTTTTTTTTTTTTTTTGCGAGGGAATGGGGTTAAGTGGCTTGCCCAAGACCACACAGCTAGGTAATTATTAAGTGTCTGAGGTCGGATTTGAACTCAGGTCCTCCTGACTCCAGGGTCAGTGCTCCATCCATTATACCACCCAGCCTCCCCTAAAATTATCTCTTATGTATCTCTTTCCCTTAATTCTAATTCCTCATACTGAAAATAACTAACCTGTAAACCTATTTATCAAAAATATGAATGTACAATGCTAATCTGACTATTTACTGCTGAAGGGAAGATGGAAGGAAATTTTTTTAACTTAAAGATATACATGTGCATATGTTTGATAACAAATAAATAAATAAATAAAAGAAAATGGAAAAAAAAGGATTCCTTGCCAAACATTTCCTGAGTCATAAGATTATTGAATGGAAATCAAAAGAAATCACTGAAATTATCTAATCTAAATTTACATATGTGGAAACTGAGTTATCAGTGTTACTTTTTTCAAACCAGGATATGGTTCTTTGCAGGTTGAACACATTGATATAAACAGTAAATTAAGGAGGTGCTCATCATATTCCTTACTGTGTTAAATAGACAGTTCAAAGTATATTTAATAATGAAATGCATTGCTATTAGTCTTAATGGAAAATAATGACGATAAAGAATTGGATACAATTTTTTGGTTATCAGTGGGATGATTTGGGAGAGGGAGAGTTGGTAGGAGTTCAGGTTTGGAAGTAAGAAGAGGTCATCATGGAAAAATGAGCAGCTTGGAAAGAAAGCCCCTCTTCCCCCATCTTTGATGTTCTTAGTTGACTGGTTGGAAGGGCACAGATATGTATACCAGCACACACTCATTAAATCCAGGAAGACTGCCAAATTCCCACACAACTCCGAAATTCTGTGATTCAATGGTGTGACAGCATACTACAGAGCTGCTAATGGACTATATCCTTCATCTAAGGAGAGATATCAGGTGACCAATAGCCATTTTTAACTGTAGTACTCTCAGTCTTTTGTTTATTTATGAATTCAAGACTTGCTAAAAAATTGAAAACAGTTCATATAGGCAATCCTTTGTTAACAAATTACTTTCTTCATATTGGTCTGAGGAAATTATTGCAAATATCATGCTAGCCATTTTCAAGTGTTGAAACTGAGGCTTAAATATATTAAATTTCCTGCCTCACCCTCCATCATGGAATACATGACTGAACAATAGACCTGAAATTGGAATGCAATTTTCTCCTGGTTCCAAATTGGGCATTCTTTTCCATGTTTCAACACCTTGATTCTCAGTCATGTTTCCTTTATTTTTGTCCTCGGGTAAACTGGGGTTTTGGAGAGAATATACTGCTTCTCCTTGAAACACTGACGTGTCATTACTTTCTGAGTCAGTGCTACTAGCCCCATATTCTGACCCTGAAACCAAGGGAATCAGATGTTGAACATGATATTGAGGTTATATCTCCTTGGGAGAAAAAGAAAAGAGAATTTCTGGATACTAGCAGAGGGGAGAGGTCACTATCAGATAAGAAATTGTTTGAAAAGAAGCTTCCTGTTCCCTTCTTCTTTGATGTTCCTAGCTGGTTGTTAGAAGGGTACAATGCTGTCCACTAGTACATACTCATACTCTACTTACCGACTAGAAATAATTTGGGGATACAACTTAAGCAACAGAAGTGGTATATGTGTAAGGATTCATATGGGGTATGTGAACTTGAAGGGTATTAGGAGAAGAATACAAGAAAGGATTTGGTGGAATGAGGAAAAGGAAACATCATAAATGTATTCCCTAGATGGTTCAGATCTTATCTTTGAAGTAATAAGTGGAGACTATCAGTTGAGGAGGATTAAATAATGGTAGAATACAGAGAAAGTTTGGACCATGGAGAAAGTCAGGGGAATTCAATGAAACAAAGATGGAAATTGTATTGCTTTCATATTAAATTAAATATGCATTTTAAAAATCCAACAAAAGTAACAGCTTCATACGCCATCCTTTGTTGTCACTGTTGTTTCACTTAACCTCTACCTCAATTTCTTCATCTACAAAATGGGGAAAACAATACTACCTATCCCTGAGGGTTTTTGTGTAAGTCAAATGAGAAAATATTTTAGTGTTCTGCAAACTTCAAAGTTCTCATTTAATTAAATGTTTGTATTTGTTGATAGTTAATTTCATTATAAAAATGAGAACAATGTCATTGTAGGGATTTTGCCCAGAAAGCAGAAAAGAGATGAATAGAAAAGATTCATCTTTTTTTGGCAGTAGCAAAAGCACCCACGATGTATGGCAGCATGAGTTTGATGTGGGCCAGGTCTGCACAATCTGCATTTATTTCCCTCAGCATCATTCTGTGACCTGGGAACAGGAGGAAAGAAAACAGATGGTAGGGTTGATTCAGTACTGGGAATTGGTAGAAGCAATCAGTTTTTGTACTTATCTCCAAATATTAATTGCACTCAAAAAGTCGCCCAATTGTTGAAATAATCAAATTGAAATTAAAAATTTTAATTTGATAGTTTAAGGAATACACTCAATGAAGTTGTTCAAAATTAGATGGTGACATCTTCCATTGGCCCAGGAAGGAATTTTTTCTTGCTAATATCTGGAAAAAGAGGAGGAAACAAAAAGTCTATAGAATAAAGATAAAGAAGAAATATGAAAAAGGATAAAGTATAATTATTTATTTCTAATTTCTAATTATTTCTTAGGTTAACCACTTCAATATCTTATACAAGAAACAAAACAAAACTTAAAAATCAATGCATCCTTTTTTCTTTATTCTTTTTTAAATGTCATTTTATTTATTTTTATTTTATTTTTTGGATGTATCTTTATTGTTTTTTCACATTACAACAATAATCTTGTTGTTAAGGTAAATAAGAGGAGAGAAAGAATCTGACCATAGCTGATTTCAGTCCCCCTTACAAAGATAGAGAAAATTCAAGAAAAAGAAAGTGAGAGAGAGGGAAAAAAAGGTTTCTTTAGTCTGCATTCAGATTCCATCAGCTCTGTCTCTGGGATGAATAGAATTCTTTATCATAAGTCAATCAGATAAATTCCTTCAATATTTTTTCCATCAGGTTCTATTCCTAGCTTCATTTCCCTCTATCCTATTCCTTATCACCCCATCTATTCTATTTTCTCTTTCCTTTCTCCCATAATCTTACCTTTCTTCTATCACTTTCACCCCCCCTCCCCCCCATCCCCTTTCTCTCATCTCTTTCTTCTCTTTTTTTTCCTCTAGGGTAAGGCAGGACTTTTTTTTATTTTAGCATATTAAGTATTTATATTATTTCCTCTTTGAGCTACTTTTTTTTTTTAGGTTTTTGCAAGGCAAATGTGGTTAAGTGGCTTGCCCGAGGCCACACGGCTAGGTAATTATTAAGTGTCTGAGACCAGATTTGAACCCAGGTACTCCTGACTCCAAGGCCAGTGCTTTATCCACTACACCACCTAGCTGCCCCTCTGAGCCACTTCTGATGAGAATGAACATTCACTCATCCCCCGTCACTTTTCCCCCTTTCATTCCATTGCAAAAGCTTTCTCTTGCCTCTTTTATGTAAAATATCCTAGCCCATTCTACTCTCCTTTCCCTTTCTATCAGTCAATTTCTTTCTCGACATTAACTTCATCTTTATATTATACTTAATATGCAGTTCCCTCCTGTGCTTTGTCTATATATGCTCCTTCTACCTGCCCTAATAAATGACAAGGTTCATATGAGTTATCAAAATTATCTTCTCATGCAGGAATACAAACAGTTCAACATCATTAAATACCTTATAATTTGTCCTCATCCACCATCTCTGTGTTTCACCTGAGTGCTGTACTTGAAGATCAAACTTTCTATTCAATTCTGGTCATTACTGGAAAATTTGAAAGTCACATGTTTCACTGAATGTTCATCTATTCCCCTGAGAGTCTGTTCAGTTTTTCTGGGTAGTTGATTCTCAGTTGTCATCCAAGCTCTTTTGACTTCTGAAATATCATATTCTAAACCCATTCTAATACCATATTCTACAAGTCCTTAATGTGGACACTGATAAAACAAGTGTTATCCTGACTGTAGCTTCACAATATTTTTTTTTCTTTCTGGGTGCTTATAATAGTTTCTCCTTGTCCTGGGAGTTCTGAAATTTGCATATAATATTCCTGGGAATTTTAGTTTGGGGAACTCCTTCAGGAGGTGATTGGTGGATTCCCTCAATTTCTGTTTTTCTCTCTCTGCTTCTATGTTATCTTGGGCAATTTTCCTGGGGAATTTCTTTAAAACTGAAATCTAGACTTTTTTTTTCCTGGTCATGACTTTCAGGTAGTATAATAAGTTTAAATTATCTCTTCTGGATCTGTATTCCAGATCAGTTGTTTTCCAATGAGATATTTCACAATTTCTTCTATTTTTTCATTCCTTTGATTTAGTTTTGTTGTTTCTTGATGTCCCATAAAGTCATCAGCTTCCCTTAACTCCTGTCTATATTTGAAGAAATTATTTTCTTTGGAGAGCTTTTTTAATCTCTTTTTTCATCAGGCCAATTCTTTTTTTTTTAAGGCATTCTTCTCCCCATTTATGTTTTTGCCTGCTTTCTCCATTTGACCTAAACAGGTGTTTAAGATGTTACTTTTTCAGCATTATTTTGTATGTCTTTCACCATGATTTTCCTGCATTGCTCTCATTTCTCTTCCCAATTTTGCCTTTTACCTCCCTTACTTGATTTTCAAAACCTTTTTTGGGTTCTTCCATAGCCTGATACGAATTCATATTTTTTCTTGAAGGCTTTGGATAGAGAAGCTTTGATTTAGTCATCTTCTGATTGTGTATTTTGATTCTTCATGGGTTCAAAGTTGTCATATTCTCTTTCTCCTGTTATTGGCTCATATGGCCTGATTTTAACTCTTTGTTAAGGCAGGGCTCTACTTCTAGGATAGATGATATATTTTCCCAAACTTTTTAGGGGTTTTGGAGCTGATCACCCTGCCCCCACCCAGGGACCTTATGAGAGGCTTTGACTGCTCTTCTGACCTGTGCCGTGTTCTGGTCTGTGGATGACTACAGGCACTCCCCTCTGCCCTGGAACTGTAAGGTGGGTCCCTGCTCCACTGGGGCAGTAAAGCTCCTCTTTCTGAGACAGGGATCTGAGTAGAGCAAAGCAATAGAGTCCTGCCTCAGAGATAGCAGAGAGACCTTTTTAGTCTTCCCTGGCCCTCTTACTGCCCTTGGGCTGGATGCTCTGGCAGCAGGTGCCAGGTGGCTCTTGAGGCCTGCTTCTGGCTCCTGGGGCAGGGGCTGCACTGAGGCTTGTGTTAGACTGGGCTTCATGTTCTCTCTGGTGCCACAGAGTTTTCCTCCTGACCCACCAAGTTGTCCTTGGCAATCCCTGGGCTGAAAGGTCTGGAAACCACCACCGTTGCCATGTACCCAGGCTCAGCCAGGGACCCAGACATCCCCAGGGTCTCAGGCGTCCAGTACCTTCCTGATCCTGATGACTGAAGCCAGTTTGCTAGGCATGGCCAGCGGGGCCCATGCTACGTTGTGACCCTTTCCAGAACCGGTGTAACAGACTTTTACCATGATCATCCAAGTTGTTTTGGACCAGAAAGTTGTTTCATTCTGTCTTTCTGTGGCTTTCTGTTACTCTAGAATTTGGTTAGAGTCATTGTTTAAAGGCATTCGAAGACATTTGTAGTAGTCTCAGGGAGAACTTCTAGGATGTTCTGCCTTTACTCTGCCATCTTGACTCTGCTCCCTCAGCGCATTCTTACCATTATACTCACTTATGGAATAAGTAGTTCTCAAGTCTAAAAAAAAAAGGCAAAGAATAGGAAAAAATCGAACATTGCAACAGTAATAGACTTTGTCCTTCCAACTCCAGCCCTTTGTCTACTCCTTTAATTATTTAAAAAGTGAAATCAATGTATCCTCACAGGAAAAAAAAAGTTGAATTTCCTTATTCTTTCCTCCAACTCAAACCCAGTCATTGATACTTCAAATATTTATATTCTGAAAGCATTTCTGAGATAATGATTTTGTTTGACTGGTCTGAACTGAAGTTAAGAAGATCCCTAGAACAGCTTCTCTTCTAGGTTCATTCAGATACGTCTCTCTAGAATCCTGTTGATTTTCTTAGTTGTCTAATTCATGTAGACCTGGGCTCCAATGATATCCTTCATTAGGTCCTTGGAGATCTGTACATGGTTCTTTAGAAACATTAGCCATTACTGTTAATGACCTAAAAGCTCTAAGCCTCAGGAAAAGAAAAAGTCTTTCCTTTTACCTTTCTTTTCCCCACTATTAATAGATAACTCCCAGCTGCTATTTCATTCTCATCTGTCAGGAAAGCTGTAACTACATGATTAAAGTGGCACACGGCTCTGAGACTATTATCAATTATACTAATTAAGGTCAAATAGAATGGAACAGCAGTCTTTGTACAAAACAATGTAGGCAATGTAAACGGCGATTAATTTAAAGCCATCATATGTACCTATGACAACTTCTGTAGGCCCTGTTATTAATTATTTCTAGACAGTGTCTTGCAGGCCCATCTCTAATACTTCACATGCAATTCTGGTTCATTGAACTGCAGGGAAAAGCAAGCACTGATGAAAATCAGTGTTTCCCAAATGGGAACTAGTAAAGAGTGCTCCTGACCTTGTTTCATGGAAAAATGAACACTTAAACATTCTCCTTTCTTTTTCTGTTGATAAAATTATTACACACAAAAAAATTATGTATCTATCTCTTTGAAAATAGTTTTAAAAAGTTTATATATATATATGTATATGTATATATATATATATATATAGAGAGAGAGAGAGATAAGAACAGATAATAGAAAGACTAATGTCTATGTATATCTACTCTGTTTATTAGCACTAATCTGCAATGATAAAAAGGAAGGAGTTCCCTATACTTATAGATTACATACCTATATCTACATTTATCTGTACATATTCTTGCACTAGTTTAAAAAGGGAAACAGAGAGAGAAACATTGCTGAGGTTATTGAGTTTATTACAAATTGTAATCTGACTTCCAAATAAAAGTTCTTATCCAAAATTAGCAACAATTCCTTAAAAATTCAACCCAATAATCTTTTCTTAGTCCCCCTTCTCTGCCTCTCAATTACATTTGACACTATTAACCACTTTTTCGTCCTGAATGTTTTCTTCTTTTAGGGATTTGTGACTTATTTTCCTTTTTTATCTCTTCCTACTTGTCTGATCACTCATCTGTTTCTTTTGATGGTTTATTATTCCAATCAGAGTTCCTAACTGTGGATAGTACCCAAAGTTCTGGCATTGGATCTCTTCCCTCTGTAATTATTAAAAGGTACATATTCCAGTATCTTCCTGAACTGTGGACCCCCCAGTAATCAATTGCCTCTTGGGTATTTTGAACTGGATTTCTCAAAAAAACATTTCTTCCTCAGTATATCAAAAGATAAACACCCAAATCCAATCGTCTTAAAAAATTCTCCATTCCTGGTCTTTGAATCACCATTTTCCTAGTCTCCAATGTTTCTTTTTATGATTTGCATTTAATTAATTAATTTTTCCTTTCTTTTTTCTAATCTTTTAAATTAATATTTTATTTTTTCCAAATGCATACTATAAAAGTTTTTTGACAATCATCTATATTTCTGTGTATATTTTTAAGTTACACAAATTCCTTCCATCCTCCCTTCCCTCCCCCCAACTCTTCAGGGGTGAATAGTCAGGTTAATATTGTACATACACATTTGTGTTAAACATGTTTATAGATTAGTCATTTTCAGTATGAATAATTGGGATTAAGGGAAAGAAATACATAAGAGATATTTTTTTAAAAAAAATGAATGTAGTGCTCATCAGATTCTGAAGGATTTTTTTTATTTGTTGTTTTGTTTTGATTTTCTTTCTCTGGATGGGGATATTATTGTCCATAGCTGATTTAATATGCTGTGTTAGCTCTCTGAACTGCTGAGAGCAGCTGCTTCCATCAAAGTTGATCATCTCATAATGTTGTTAATATGTGCTTTGTTCTCTTGGTTCTGCTCCCTTTGCTCAGGATCAGATCCTGTGACTCATTCAATGCTTCTCTGGAGTCTGACCATTTATGGCTTCTTATAGAACAATATATTCCAGAGTATTTATGAACGATAACCTGTTTAGCCATTCCCCAATTGATGGGCATCCCCTCAATTTCTGATTCTTTGCCACTCTAAAAAGAGCTGCTGTGGATATTTTGGAACATGTGGGACTTTTCCCATTTTTTATGATTTCTTCTGAATACAGAACTTGAATTGGAATTGCTGGGTCAAAGAATATGAAGTTTTATTGCTCTTCAGGTATAGTTTCATATTGAACTCTAGAATGGTTGGATCTGTTCACAACTCCACCAGCAATACATCAATTTTCCAATCCTCCCACAACCTCTCCAACATTGATCATTTTACCTGCCAGTCTGGTGGATGAGAATTGTTTTAATTTGCATTTCTCTCATCAGTAATGATTTGGAACGTTTTTTTCATATGATTATATATAGTTTTAATTTCTTCATTTGAAAACTTTGACCATTTATGAATTGGGGAATGACTTAATACCTTATAAATTTGATGCAGTCCTCTATTTATTTTAAAAATGAGACAGTTTCCAGGGTTTTAACTTCAGTCATATACTTTTCTCCTCTCTGCTTTATCCCATTTGTCTTTACTTTCCATTTTTTTTGCTCTTTTGCTGTTTGACAATACCTCTTACATGGAACCCTTCCTCTTACACAGACCCTTATCAGCTCTCAACTGGCTAAATACAGCAGACTTTTCTAATTAGACTCTAATTTCTCTCTATTCCAGCCTTACTTGCTAATATTAAAGTGATTTTTCTCTGCCTGCATATTTGACTGCAAAGATAAATCCTGGTCACTTCTTATTATCTCTAGGATAAAATATGATCCAGTCATATCAACAAGAATTAATTATTTATTCTGTGATGGTCTAATACATCTAGTATCATTCTATGTTATTCTATTTCCCTTACTCTTTGAACCAATGATACTTTTGATCAATTCAGTCCTGTTCAAGGCTTGGTAATCCATTTTGTGTCTTTCTTGATAAAAATACTGGAGTGGTTTGTCATTTCATTTTCCAGCTTATTTTACAGATGAATTAATTGAGGTAAAAGGCATTAAGTTACATGCACAGGGTCACACAGTGTCTAAGACTGGATTTGAACTCAGGTTTTCCAAACTACAGGTTCATCATTCTATCTTCTGTGTCAACTCACTTGCCTATGATAGAGTTCTCTATTTCCTTCCCAACATTTTTTAAGCCTTTCTTGATTTTTACAAAAGCTAATGTCCTCTCTCTAGAGCTTTCTTTGTGAGTTGATTAACCTTGATGGAAGCAGTTATTCTTGGCAGTTCAGAGAGCTAGGACAATCCTAGGAGGGCTTCTATGGACAATGCTAATCCCATCCAGAAGAAGAAAAAGAAGACAAAACAAAATAAAAACCTTCACAATCTGAATCAACAATATATTCAAATTTTTTTTTTAGGTTTTTTGGCAAGGTAATGGGGTTAAGTGGCTTGCCCAAGGCCACATAGCTAGGTCATTATTAAGTGTCTGAGGTCACATTTGAACTCAGATCCTCCTGCATTCAGGGCAGGTGCTCTATCCACTGTACTACCTAGCTGCCCTAGTATATTCAATTCTTAAAAATTTTTCTTATGAATTTCTTTCCTACTTCATGATTTTCTTTCTTTTTCCCTTAATCTTAATTCCTCATATGAAAATAACTAATCTGTAAACACGTTGAACAAGAATTGCATGTACAATATTCACCTGACTGTTCACCACTGAGGGGAGGGGGATGGGAAGGGAGGGTGGAAGGAAATTATGTAACTTAAAAATATGCATACGTATGCAAATGAATGTTGAAAAACTTTGACAACATGTAATTGCAAAAATAAAATAAAGTATCAATTGGAAAAAAAAGAGGGGCAGCTAGGTGGCACAGTGAATAGTGCACTGGCCCTGGAGTCAGGAGGACTTGAGTTCAAATCCAGAAGTACCTGAATTCAAATCTGACCTCAGACACTTAATAATTACCTAGCTGTGTGGCCTTCGGCAAGCCACTTAACCCCATTGCCTTGCAAAAGCCTCAAAAAATTAAAAAAAAAAGAAAAGAAAAAGTAATGATCCTCAGAGAAAGGACAGAATTTTTAACTGAGCCTGTTGTTATTGTATTGGTGTATTGTATTGTTGTAGAGAAGGCAGCAAAGGTGAGATGCAACTGAGGTGAGAGCATGGAGAATTTTCACTCTCTTATTGGTGAACTTTAGTTTTGTTAAGAATCCAGGAAACCAAAAAAAAAAAAAAAAACCCTACCACATTTCCAAATATATAAGATGTACCTTAATTTGGATGACTGAAATTTAAAAAAAAAATTGCATTACATAAAGTTATTGAATTCAAGTTTTATTCATCATGAAATTCAGGAACCTTCTACTTGTAGCCTTCAGGCATCTTTTCAGCAAGTCTGGTGCTTAATCCATTCCATTTCATGACCCTGAAGCACCAATTGTGTCTCCTTGAAAATCAGTCACTATTTTTTCATCAGCAATCCTCCTGGCCTCCTGCTGAACCATCTTTATGGACTCAGAAATTCCAATGGCCCTTTGTTCTTCAATCCATAGCTTCAATTCCTTCTCTAAATCAGGCCATTTGGCTGCCTTGCCTCTATGGCCTTCTTCTGCCAGGGCATTTTCAGTAGGGTTTCTTCTTCCCTTAGGCAGTCTTAGATTATTTTCTCTTTTGGAGGAGGACAAAACTGATGATCAGCAGCACAATTTCCACTCACTTTTGCAAACTGGATTGCTTTGAATTTGAATTCAACACTGGATAAAAATCTTTTCTGAGCCATTTCTGTGCAGAACATGGCAAAACATCATTTAATATACTGGTAACAAATTTGAAGCAATGAATCACAAAGACAACAAGTGGGGAAAAAAATTAACAATACTCTAGGTTTTTAGCCACCAATTTTTTTAAAAATGTACTATTCATACATGGGGAAATATGCTATTTTCCCCCTCCCCTCTTTTTTTTAAGATACTACATGTTCTTTAAATCTGTCAATTAGCTGTTTTAAGTATTACTTTTAAAAAAGCTATTCATTATAAACACACATTTTAGCTAATCAAGTCTGACTTAATTGTCAAAAGGGAATACAGTAAGGTAGAATCTGCCTGGTTTTGGTATAAAGAAATAAAGAAAAGACCAATGTTCAAACCCTGGTAAAACAGCCAGGCATTTTCCTGACTAGAAAATAACTAGGTGCAGAGCTAAATCAAGAGAAATTTTTTTTGGTTTTGGTTTGTTGATTTTGGATAAATTTCCCACATGGCGGAATTAAATTTGATAGGGGACTTTCTTATCCTCAGACTGAAACAAGTCTGGGAATCTTTTCAGTTGCCTGTGGCAAGTCTGAACCTTGAGTCAGGAACTTTGAAGTCTTGTGGCTTTAGTCACTTATCCTTCTCTTTTCTCATGCACATACTGCCCAACAAGGAAGGGCAGATAATAAGAACTGCTCAGTGAAAGAAGAAAAGGTCTACTTGTGTCTAATTATATTGCCTACATTCTGCAGATGGGGAGTTAGAGAAGGAGTTAGCTTCACCCTTAGCCTCAAAAGTAGGAAATGCAAATGCCACAGAAAAACATTTCAATAGATAGAAATCACTTTCCACTGGAGGGATCAGGAAAAAGCTTCTTGGGAGAAATAATACAAATTGCGTCTTAAAGGGAATCTAATGATTCAAACAGCATAGGTGAAAAAGAAGAGTATCTCAGACAAAGAAAATTGTGTCTGTATGATGATATGGAGTCAAGGGAAATAATGTCCTTAAAGGAAAAGCTATAAGACCATTCTGATCAGAGCAGAGGTTGTGGGAGAACATATACTGGAAAGTTATACCAGCACCAACAGAAAGGAATATAAAATATTCTAGTGGTGATCTGTCCAGGGTTCTAACCCTGTGTGTATTAACACGAATGGCCAGTTGGTTTTATAGGACATATATTTGAAACTGGAAAGGCCATCTAGTCATTGTATATTTAGAAACTAGAGACTCAGAGGTATTAAGTAATTTAAGTGAACTCATTTGGATAGGAAGTGCTGGAGATTATTTTAGACCAGATCCTGTGACTGTCTTCCACCTCTGCAGTGATATCTCACTATAATACCTTATAATTCCCAATGGCACCATTATGTTGAGCCTTCACCTTTTCAAGTTATCTGTTTTCTTGAATTTTACTGAAGTATTCAGTAGTCACATCTTAGTTAATGATATTTATTATGAGCTTTAGTAACTAATACAGTTCTTGGGGGATTCTTTTCATTACTGCACATATGAAACAACTTGAGGGAATTGGCTCCAAAATTTAGGATTACTAATAGCACCAAGAAGTTTTCTTCCACTTCAGAAACAATATTATTATTATTATTATTATTAAAAGGATTCTAAAATATAATTCCATTATCAAGTAACTATGAGTAATATTAATAGAGACAAAACCACTACTACCACCACCATCGTCATCATCAATAATACAACAGCTAATATTTATACAGGGGTTTTTTTTTTGAGTTTTAAAAAGCACTTTTTTCCATACTATGGAATGATTTCTGAGATTCTTTTATCTTATAAATGCTTTATGGTAGCATTCAATTAGGTAATTTAACAAACAGTACTACAGAAAACCTCAGGAGAAAAAAAAACTGATTATTCCTTCCTTTCTTAATTCATTGTTTAAGGTTTTCTCTCTTATCGTTAGCAAATTCAAATGAATGAGAAAAATTATATCTTTTTTTATCTAATAATGGTATGAAAATTGTGAAGTTTTGAAATGTTTCACACCCAAACAGTACTCTGCTTGTACATCAGATTATTGCTACCAATTTGAAAAAAAATTATTATGGTAAAATTTCTTGATTCATTAGTTATATAATTTTCTTTATACCAGTCCACCCCACAAACTGGCAAATGATGCCAATGTGGGACTGAAATTTCATGGAAAGCTTCAGGCAGAAGCCATGTCTGGGTGCTCTTCATTTCAAAAAGGAGGCAGCTGTTTTCTCAGCTATAACATGAGGGGAACAGGTTAGATACTCTCTGAAGTCCCTTTCTACTCTAACAGGCCATGATTTTATACTTTTGGATAATCTTCATTTAAAATAAGTGAAATGTAAGAAGTGAAAATATTTCGCTTGGAGTTATACTGCATCTCCCAGTAGAATTTTTATTTATAAATGCGTAGAGAATAGTCTAGAGTGATTAAAATGGTTTTTATTAAGATATCTTAACAAAATGGCACACCTCTCTTGGTAGGAGAGAGAGGTACCTCCCAATAGATACTTTAAAAGACCTTTCTTGTTCACTTGTGGTCACTTCTAGCTCACATACGTGTATTGTTTTGAAAATAGTAGTACAAAGACCTACTTTTCATTTATTTATTTATTTTCATCCATTTGTACATGCATATTTACAAGTTACAAAATTTCTCTCCACCCTCACTTCCCATCCCCCTCCCCTCAGTTGGTTAGCATTTTATATACATATTTTGTTAAACATATTTACAAATCATTAATTTTTGGCAGGAATAATTAGGATTAAGGGAAAGAGATACATAAGAGATAATTTTTATAAAGTGTTCATCAGATTCAGTAGGGGTGTTTTTTTTTTCTGTGTTTTGTTTTTCTTCCTCTGGTTGGGGTTAATATAGTCCATAATCTGTCAAATATGTTTGTCCTAGCTCTCTGAAGTGCTGAGAGGGGTTATTTCCATCAAGGTTGTTCATCTCATAATGTTGATGTGTAAATTGTTCTCTTGGCTCTTCTCCCTTCACTCAGCATCAGATCCCATAAGTCATTCCATGCTTCTCTAGAGTCTGACCATTTATGATGTTTTATAATATAATAATATTACATAGAGTTCATATACTATAACTTGTTTAGCCATTCTCTAATTGAAGGGCATCCTCTCAATTTGTAATTCTCTGCCACTACAAAAAGGGCTGCTATGAATATTTTGGAACATGTAGGACTTTTCCCATTTTTTTACAATTTCTTCTGTATATAATTCTATTGGAATTCCTGGGTCAAAGGGGATGAACAGTTTTATTGATCCTAAAAACCTAGTTTTTAAAACTGAAATCATTCTATCTCTTAAGGACCTGATTTCTATATATGTGTTAAAATGAGACTATTTTTAAACAGGCCACTGGCATGAGAATCTTTGGAGGGGGAACCTGCAAAAAAAATTCTTTATCTGTCCAGAGTGGATGCATCATGGAGGAGGGGGTTGATCAAACTTTTATAGGAGTTCTAACCCATCTCCTGTGCAGAAGGGAGTTAGGGGAAGGCAGTCAATGAGTGACCCTAGAGTGATACCTAGAATTCAGTTTTGGAAGGCGAAGAGTCAGGCAGGTGAAGGAGGAGAGGCAGGGGGAAGGGGCTGAGGTGACTTTCTGTTCTTTTAGTGAATTTACATTTGAGAAGAGTGTGAACTAGAGATTTTTCAGTTTATTTAGGAGAGGGAGTCAGAGACCCACAGAAAATGTCAAACAAGCACAGATAATAGTTCCTCAACATTACAGGAAAGGCAAGACAAATATTTATCTTAATATTTCTCTTTCAATGTCACCACCACCACTACTACTACTAGTACTAATTAAATTGATATAACATTTTAAAATTGCTTTATAAATATCTAATTTGATCTTTACAACATCCCCTGCTTATACATATTTGTTATATATGCTTATTTTTAGATGAAGAACCTGAGGCTTCTCGAGGCTATGATCTACTCAGAGTCACATATATAGCATGGTTCTGAGGCTGAAACTGAATTTGGGATTTCCTAATTCCAACTTTGGCATTCTTGCCATCGTTATTTGAATGCCAATATTAACACCCAAAATGGACTTGAGTTTGACTAGTGTTATGGTCTGAATCCTAGGACATTCTCTCAAGGAAAGAGGGTGCCCAAATCATGTAGTCAGTAGTCATTCATGGGTATTCCACAATGTTTCAGAGTTATAAATCTGGAATAAAGGTGATGTGATTGTTTATGATACCAAGGAAATACTAATACCCTACATCAAGATGAGTTTGGTTAAGAAACTGGAATGAAACCAAAGACTAGTTAGCAAAGCAGGCAAGGTGAATAGGATTAAACATCACTCCTTTTCCTTAGAGCAGTTGCTTTAGTTCCATCAGTTCAAGAATCCTTATGGTATTTTCTTCAATCTATTCTTTTAAATGGTACTCTTAAATGGAACTATTAGGAACTCAAATAGCAGAAGGAACTATTAGGCAATCTTAGACACATACAGAATAAAGGGAATACAAGATTTGTTTGAGGAACATAGTGATATCCATTAGGATGCAACATAATGTACATGAAAAAGAATATTATGAACAAAGTCTAGAAGCCAGATTGAGGAAAAAACCTTTAATGCAAACTAAGGAGACTAAACTGGCTTAGGAGGTCATAGGGAAATAGTTAATGTGTTTGAGAAAAATACAGTCATGACCAGATCTGTATGTATAGAAAGAATAATCTCACAGAGACATAAAAAATAAATGAAGATAGGGGATAGGAAGAGAAACCTGTCATGAGACAAAAGCTCCAGTAGATAGAAACTATGTTTTATAGACTGGTGGTCTATTTCTATAGAAATACATAAAAGAACCAGAACTGAAAGAAGTTGGGAAGAGTGATTCTATAAGAAGTGATCACTGATGAGTTATGAGTAGCAAGGGAGAAAAGTGAACAAACTCTAATTCCATGAGTTTAGTTATCGAAGACTGGACAATACTTCAAAAAAAGTACAGCAGAAATTAGATTTACACCAACAGCTCACTCCATTTATAAAGGCAAGCTCCAAAAGGATACATGACCTAAATATTAAATGTCTTATGATAAATAAATTTGGTTATAAGGAAGAAATTGCCTTTCAGATTTATGGATATGGAATGAGTTTCTGACAAAATAGGGAATAGAAAAGATCACAGAAGATGAAAAGGATAATTTTTATTACTTAAAAGTTTTTGTACACACAAAATCAATGAAACTAAAAGAAGACAGGATTAGTTAATGAGAAAGAAATCTTTGTAGTAAGTTGCATTTCAAGTCTCTTTAATAATTGATTTCCAATTGACTTTCTTTGTGATCTTTTATGAATTTAAAAATATTATGTTGAGGAGTTCATAAGCTTTAAGTGACTGATAATGGAACATAATATCAAAGATTTAAGATGGTTATTTAGCTAAAGTGCAAATTATTAAGCAATGAGGTCAACTGCTTGATTGAGATTGTGAGGATGAATGGAGATTCATGTTTGTAATCTAGGTTATTAATAATTGAACAGTATGCTGTGAAAGTATAAGGGACAAAATGACTGTAGGTTTCAGACTGTGGACAGTGTCAGATACCTAGATTTATAATCTTAGTGGGCTTCAAGTTCTTAGGAGCTAAAGGTCAAACTGTTTTTGGAGTTTGAATTCTGAAGTTTTAATATGAGAATTTAACATTCAGAAATCAGTAAGCACTATAGATCAGGGCTTGATGTATAGTTTTCTGGACTGTTGACTTAATAAAAAAAAGTGTTCCTTATGTCCCCTTCTTCTCCCCCTCCCCCTGCTCATCACTAATTGATAAACATTTATCACTATATTCTTATATAGCTCTATAAGCATTGTTTAAGTTTTGCATTTCAATAAGGTTCAGGGAATTAAGTCATCATGAACTTAGAGGTCTGGTAACTTTAGGTTAATAACATTTAAGATAATTATGATAGTAGCAGCAACAATAAAACTGTAACAACAATAATATTTGACATATAGTGATTACAAGTTGGCAAAAACCTTACATCCATATTTTCATTGTTGGTATTGTTCTTTCTTCTTCCTTCTCAAAGAGGACCATTTCACCAAGAAGGTGGTATGTTGACTTGTATATGAATTTGTATTTAATAATAGTAATACAATGTTAAACAAAGACACCAACCACAGTCTGGCCTCTAGAGTCATCTGAGTCCAGTAGCAAGACACAGGTCAGGACATTGTTACATTTTCTTATATAAATCATGTAATTCTATAGGTTACAGGAGTGAGAAAGAGATACTGTCCTCATAACAGAGAAATTAAGAAAAATTGGGTTCTTTTGGAAATAATTAGGTAGCTAAGATATAAATCACAGATCAGAAATATGGGGGCAGGAGTTGAATTTTACTAATGTTTGCTTTTAGTTCAGTACATACTTTAGTAAGTTGAACAGAGCAGGTACTTCATAAGTCATGTTTGAGGAAAAGAACAAATGAATGAATGAAGAGACTGAGTAATTGCCTGTCTTTTAACCTCTTGATTAATTAGTAAACTCAGGAAGTGAGATAATACATATTAATCAATAAACACACATTAATTAAGAATCCATCATATACCAAATGCTTTGTTAATCACTAGGACTGTAAGTACAAAGAATGAAATGAGGAGTTTACATTTTAAGGGGAAAGAATAGGAAAGATTCAACTATATGCTTGTATAAATATAATATATGTAGATATAGATATATATAAATTTAGATATTTTTCACATCCATTATATTGTTCTTCATGGAGAGTGTGTTCAACTAATTTCCAATAAATTAAATAACGAATCAGGGACAGTTACTTCTGTAGATAGAAATGGATATTCTCATCTATGACATGAAAAGAATTGTCTTTTTTCTTTCTTCTCAACTTTCCTTCTTTCGTTTCCTTTCCTGTTCTTCTTAATCTTTTTTCTATTTTTCTTTGATTTCTTCTCTCTTTCCCTTCCTTCTCCTTATCTTTTTCATGAGGGATTGATTCAAAGATGGAATTTACAAATAGGATAGAATAATCATCATGAAAGTAGTAACTTTTTCATTTTCGTACTCATTTCTCTAATAATCAGTCCATTGACTATCACATAGTGGATGCTGAATGAATATCTGTAGATTGATTTGACACTTAAGAAAGGCCACAAAAGCGTCTGTGTGTGTGTGTGTGTGTGTGTGTGTGTGTGTGTGTGTGTGTGTGTGTGGCTGTGTATGTGTGTATACACACAAATACACACATTTACATGATGATGCTTGTCCTTCATACTTGCAGAAGATAATGACAGCAGGAAAGGTGATTCAGTTTAACACATGAATTGGGTTTGAGTGAGGGAGGCTGTGTTAACTCACCAGCCTCATTTTCTCCTCTGAACCATCTGGATCCAGTGATCAGATATGAATAAGGATGACTGGAAATGGCCCTGGATGGGGGGAGGCCATCAGGTTTAAGTGACTTGCCAAAGGTCACACAGCTAATGTCAAGTGTCTGAGATTGGATTTGAACTCCCAGACTCCTGACTGCTATGTCAATGCTCTATCCATCTCTCTCTCTCTCTCTCTCTCTCTTTCTATATCTATAGATCTATCTCTCTCTCTCTCATTGAAACATATATATATATATATATATATATATATATCTTTCTATGTATATATAAATATAAAACAGAACTGATAATAGCGAATTGAGTCCATGATTTCACTGATATAGTTAGCTGATAGATGAGCAGATTCTTTCTGTTAAAGAAGGTTTTCATATTCTCTACCACACAGTTGCCTTAAAACACTAAAATTCTGTAGAATTTACTTGAGTAACCCAGGCGGTATGTGTCAGAGACAAGATGGGAATTCCGACCTCCACTATCAAAATACATTAGACTTTTACAAAAGTGAAACATATTATAGATGCCTTTTCAATTCACTGATCTTTATGCCAAACATGAAAACAGCTTGAACAAGTCCTCCAGACTAAGGTTTAAAAGACTATGTGTCTTACTAAGGGTCCACTGGTAAGAAATCTGGCTAAGGACTTTAGGGTCTTCTTGAAAATTTGAAGGGAACTCATTACAAGTATCCTTAATGAGTATGTTGATGCTCTTTTCTCCTTTTACAAAACATTGACTAGAATTACTCTTGGCTTTCTTGCAGGGTTGGCTTCATCAGCTTTTTCATCTTGATCCTACATACATATACACTCTCCTTTTTTCCATTGCCTTTTATTTGGTTTTCAGTTTAACAGGTATAAATTCATTTGTGCATGAGACAATTTATATATAAAAACAATTTATCCAGTCTTCATTCAGAATTATAGACTTTATCATAACTCTTGAAGGGGATTGTATAGAGAAATTCCAGAATACAGCAGAGAACTCACATAATTTGTAAACATTTTCATGCAGGAATATCTCAGTACACAGTCATACATATGTTTTGAATCCTACACAATGACACCCAGTATCTCTACTGAACTGTCAGAGGGAAGAAAAGAAGCATTGAAACAGATATAAACATATCACTTACAGACAGATATTCAGTCAAATAGAGATGTAGCTGAGTGTCAAGTTAAAATTCTGCTGTTTATGTCTTTGGCAGGCAGTGGAAAACAGAATGCACTCAGAAATCTGAATTCCAAAAATGCAGAGCTATAGCATCAACTCTGAGTTATTTGAAATAGAGTATTTGGGTGTAGGGAGCATGAGAAACATCCCTCCACTTCGTTTTAGCCAGCCATTTCAAATTTATTGCTGTTAAACATTGCAAGACTATTTAAAAAATAGTAAATTGACTACCAAGTTTCTCTGTTTTTCTCCCTCTTTTCTATCTTGTACCCATGCCAGAGGTTCAAAGTAAAGGTACAAAGCTTTTGGTCATAGATCTTAGAGTGGGAAGGGACCTTAGACGTCATCTACTCAGACTTCCTAATATAGATAAAGAAATTGAAATCTTGGGAGGTTCAATGGCTTGCTCAGATTCACATAGAAAATAAAGGTTAAAGGAGGGATTTGACCCCCCCCATACTGTAACTCAAGAAATATTCTTATCACTATAACAAGGAAAAATTTAAGGACAAATAACATAATTTAATTCTAAATTGTGAGCTGGAGGTGCTTTTGTTTTTCAAATTAAATACTAAATCATTGGAAGAACAATATGTTGTCTTTTCTTTTCATTTTTTTTTCCTTCTGGTACAAAGTTATTTTCAATTAATATATGCTTTCTGTCCTCTACTTTTATTCAAAAAGAAAAAAAGGAAATACTTGTAACAAATTTTCATTGTAAAACAAAGCATATTCCATATGGTCTATTTTAAAATATATATGTGCATTTATCTCTGTGTACATGCATGTATATATATACATATATATATATATATTTAGATGTGCATGTGAACAAACATATAAACCAATATACATATCCATAGGTGTTCATAGGCTATATATATCTACATTGTGGGTTTATATGTTTATGCATACAATTGTGTGCATGCATATGTCATATATGTTTTTGCATATATGTGCATATATATAGACTACACAATGTTCATAGACATAAGAAATGCATATACATGCATAGATATATACTGCAAAAATAAACAAGCATACATACAACACATGTGTGAATATTTGTGTGTGTGTGTGTGTGTGTGTGTGTATATGTATAGATAGTATATGTAGGAGTCCTCATTCTTAGTCTGCCATCTTTCCACCAGGATATGGGTATTGTGTTTAATAATTTGTCATCTGATATCATGGTTATTTGCTACACTGATCAGAATTCTTTGATTTTTCATAGATGATTGATTCTGACATTTTCTTCCTTTCTTATTTTCATAGTTCTGCTAGCTTCATTCAGCATTTGTTCATAAAAGACTGCTCATTTTCCAAAGGAAACAATTGCTTTCTTTTCTTAAATCACAGAAATATTGCATTATCTTCATATGTTACTATTTTAACTGTTTTTCTGTTGATAAGTAATTCTTTATTTTCATCTCTGGCATTGCAAATTAAGGGCCTTTAAATGGTTTTGTGTGTGTGTGTGTGTGTGTGTGTGTGTGTGTGTATATATATATATATATATATATATATCCTTTATTTTACCTTTTAAAATGTTAGCTCCCTTTAGAGTAAAGCCCTAGTAATATTATCATTAGATTAAAGGGTATGCACAATTTACTGTTTTTTGAATATTACAAATTTTTTACCAGAATGGCTGAATTATTTGAAATTTTATCAGCTGTTTATTAATATATACCTGTTTTTTCAAAGCTTCTCCAATATTAATTTTCTTGTTTATCATCTTTACAAATTTGATGAGTGTGAATTAGAGACTCAAAATTGATTTTATTTATATATAATTCTTAGAAATGTAGAGCCTTTAAAAATTTACCTCTAGAGAGACTCAAGGTGATAAGTACTATCTGCCTCTAGAGAACTGATCAACTCTGTGCAAACTGAAGCATGCTTTTCCACTTTGCTTATTTTTCTTGGTTTTTTAACATTGGACTGACATGAAAACATATTTTTACATGATTTTATATGTAAAATGAGATTGATAATTTTTGTTTTTTTTAATGAGTGATGAGTAGGAACTGGAGGGAACAGACAGACAGACAGATGATTTACTTTGAAAACTGCCTATCAGTGTGTTTTGGGCAATTTGTTAATTGAAGAATGAAGCTTTTTCTCATATTATTCAAACTTTTCTCTGTATATAATTTGAAAATGAGACGTTTTTCAAAGGCTTACTGCAAAATATATACCCCACCCTTACTCCCCAAAACAGATCACTATTTCCCTTTCAATTATAACTGCATTGGTTTTATTTCTGTAATTAAAATTATGTAATGAACATTTTTCTTTATATCTTCTGTGATTCTTTCTATACCTTGTTTGTCATGAAATCTTTGCTTATTTATAGATCTTTCCTTATTGTTCTTACTTGCTTATTATGTGATTTTTGATATCTAAATCATATATCCATTTTAAGTTTGTGAATTTCTAGATTTTTTTGATATTTTATACCTAATTCATAAATCTTTCCTTGTATTTGTTGTTGAAAGTGATTGGAGGGCAGATAGGTGGAGCAGTGGATAAAGCACCAGCCCTGGAGTCAGGAGTACCTGGGTTCAAATCCAGTCTCAGGCATTTAATAATTACCTAGCTGTATGGCCTTGGGCAAGTCACTTAACCCCATTACCTTGCAAAAACCTAAAAAAAAAAAAGAAAGTGATTGGAGAAATTTTTTCCCCTTAGGGACTTTTTTAGATGAATTCCTACCTCCTGTCCCTGCAAAAAAAAAAAAAAAAAGAGATTAAAAATAATATACTGTCCCATCTGCAATTTTGATTTTTAAATTCTCATTTTTATAACTTGTGTGACCCCTATCTTATTTTGGAATGTCATCATCCTAATCTTAACCCTTTGCCCAAATACCTTTGTACAATTCAAGAGAATTTTTTTTTATTATGTGGTCAGGAATGATCTTTTAAATATTTGTGTTTTTTTAATTGTGTGGAAAATTTAAATCCTAATAAATGTAAGCTCATTTTCATTCCTAGTTGTTAAGTATTCATTTATCAGCAGGCAACTCTGATTCTAATTTTTGTAAAACTATTCAGAATCTAAAGTTCATCAATTGCTTTCATCGATACCTGCTCATTCCTTTCCTCTTCCAAATTATATTCTTTCTTTTTTTTTTAAAGATTTTTTGAGGCAATGGGGTTAAGTGGCTTGCCCACGGCCACACGGCTAGGTATTTATTAAGTGTCTGAAGTCGAATTTGAACCCAGGTACTCCTGACTCCAGGACCAGTGCTCTATCCACTGCCCCACCTAGCCACCCCCTCCAAATTTTATTCTTAGCCTCAACTTCTAGCTATACAATACTGCTCAAATTTCTTTAGTAGTTTTATGCTTCTTCATTTGCTGTGACTCTAGATGTTGTCTATCTTTTGCAAAATTCACTTCCCAAATCTGGGTAGTTAAAAATCCCCAAATGCAGCAGTAGTTAGGCTACAATCAGTCCTGAAAGATGAATATGGGAAAAGATACAAGACATAATTATCTTATTTTTGTTGTCAGTCATTTTTCATTTATATCTAATTTTCTCTGACCCTGTTCAAGGTTTTCTTGGTCAATGGTAGAGAGTTTTATCTTTTCCTTCTCTATTTCATTTTACAGATGAGGAACTCAGACATAGTTAAGTGAATTTCCCAGGATCATGCTAACAGATAGTTATGCCTAGATTTGAACTCAAGAAAATGAGTCTTCCTGATTCCAAACCCAATTGTCTATCCACTGAACCACCTAACTGCTCCTTTACGATATTTTTTTTTGCAAAATTCAATAACCCTAGTCTCCTATTTGACATATCTCTGAGTCATCTCCCAATGTCTAATTATGAGGTATTCCCTTCTCCTTGACAAAGTCATTTCCTCTATCCTTGCTAACATCTCCTCATGCTTGCTTCAGCAGATTCTCCCTCCCATTATCCTTGCTTTCTAGTCTTCAGTATCTCCAGATCTATTAGATCTTTCCATGCTTTCTAAAAATAGGCCTGTCTCCTCTATAATATAATAATGCACTTTCACATAAATCTTATAATCTCTGTGAGTGATTACCTTTTATTTCTCCTCCCTTAACTAAACTACCAAAAATGTTGTCTGTACGAGATGCCTTTACTTTCCTCTTCCCCTTTCTAAAGCTTTTTCAGTCTGACCTCTGACTACAATGTTCAAGTGGAATTGTTTTTGTTTTTGTTCCTCCACAGTTTCTAGAAGATGCTTAACCTTAATTCAGACCCTTCTTGATCTCTCCATCTTTTTTCTTTTTTTTCTTATACAGATATTTTATTTGTTTTACAAGTTATACAATAGTGATTTCTACCTATCATTTTTTGGTAAAGTTTTGAACTTTACACATTTTCCCCCTTCCACCGACCTTCCACAGAAGGCAGTCTGTTAATCTTTTCATTGTTTCCATGCCATACATTGATCAAAATTGAATGTGTTGAGAGAAAAATCATACCCTTGAGGAAAAAAATAAAATATTAGAGATAGCAAAATTATATAGTACATAAGACAATTTTTAAAAAAATGAAGGTAATAGTCTTTGGTCTTTGTTTAAAATCCACAGTTATTTCTTTGGATACAGGTGCTATTCTCTATTGCAGATACCCTAAAATTGTCCTTGGTAATTGCACTGATGGAATGAGCAAGTCCATGAAGGTTGATCATCACCCCATATTGTTGATAGGGTGTACAATGTTCTTTCTGGTTTTGCTCATCTCAGCATCAGTTCATGTAAGTCTTTCCAGGCTGCTCTGAAATCCCAACCCTCCTGGTTTCTAATAGAACAATAGTGTTCCATAACATATATATGCCACAATTTGTTTAACTATTTCCCCATTTGAAGGAAATTCACTTGATTTCCAATTCTTGGCTGCCACAAACAGCTACTATGAATGCTTTGTAGAAGTGATATTTTTACCTTTTTTCATGATCTCTACAGGATATAAACCCAGCAATGGTATTGTTGGATCAAAGGGTATGCACTTTTTTTATTGCCCTTTGGGTGTAAGTCCAAATTTCTCTCCAGAAAGGTTGGATCAATTCACAGCTCCACCAACAATGCATCAGTATCCCAGATTTCCCACATCCCTTTCAACATTGATCATTGTCCTATCTGGTCAAATTAGCCATCTGAGAGGTGTGAGGTGGTACCTCAATCTCTGCATCTCTTAACACTGTTGTCACTTCCCTCTCCTTAAAATTCTTTCCTCTCTAGACTTTAATGTTTCTTCTTGGTTTCCCTCTTGCTTTTCTGACAGCTTCTTCTCAATCTCCTTTAGTGTATTTTCACTAATGGCATCCCTCTAGTCACAGTTGCTTCCCAAGATTCAGTCCTGGATCCCCTTATCTTTTTCCTTTATATTAGGTCATTTGGTAAATTGTCTCTTGTGGGTTCAGTTACCATCTTTCTGTGAATGATTCATAGATCCAAATAGCCAGATCTAATCTTCCTCCTAGCTCTATCACAAACTGCCTCGTTGAAGGAAAAACTTTTTAGCCTCAGATATGGAACATTTATGACATTCTGGCCTGGTCAAATGAATCTGGAATATACTCAGTTTTATAAGTTACATTTTAAGAACTAGATTAACAAACTGCTATAACTACAACATTTGAATATTTGGATTTCCTTGGAGGCTTTTCAAACTCAATCTGTTCAAAGTTCATCATCTTCAACACCTCTTTATTTCTCAAATTAGTTATTATTCTCAAACTCATAACCATTCTTCTAATCATTGAGTCTGCACAACTTCTTATATCTTATCATAAATCATAGCGGCTTAACTGCTGTTGTTGCTCCAATCCAATGCTCCATCCATCTCCTGTAAAATGCCTTTCCATGGTTCAAACATATCTAGAATGTTCTCTCGCTTCTCCTCTGCTTCTTAGAATTCTTGCAATGCTCATACATTCTTCAGAACTTATTTTGCACATTCCCAGATCATTTTGACTTTCCCTTTACAGTAACTTTGGATCTACTTTTTATATATCTTGGCAGCAGGACCTATTTTTGGTATAGTATCTGGCACACAGTAAGCACTTAATAAATGCTTAATGGATTGGTGGATTGATAGAGTATCAAGCTGATTGGTAGATTGATAGAGTGCCAAAGTCTTTCACAGTCCAGATGTCATCTTGCTTTGATTGAGTCTCAGTATTATGATCAGAAGAGGTGAAATATGAATTCTTGGAACACTAGATATCTGATATTTGGAAAATCCAAACAGTCCACATATATTTAACAGAAGACAATAATCTGAGGGAAAAAATCTGATTAGAGCTATTTTGTCTTGAACTTCCTTTGTTTATGAACCAGCCCTTAAACAGGCTTTTTTTTTTTTTTACCCAAAGAAAGTATACTAGTCAATGCTAGAGGGATTTGGGAGCTCCCATTGGTCACTTAGAAGCTTCTGATTGAGTCACTTGAACCTTTGGGGTCAACTGCTAAGTGAAGCATGTTATCCACTTACTATTTATCCTTCTGACATTTCTTCTCCTAGGCAATGGCATTAGCTCTAAGGTAGAAGGTTGTTTGTTTTTTTCTTTTTTAAATCTACATTGTTGGAGTCAGTCCTTCCTATTTTTAAGGTAAACATTTGACATCCATGGTCTTATTCTGGGAATAAAATGCAATGACCATGACAGACTCATGTATGGCATCTAATGAAAAAGTGGCAAAGCTCATATATTGCTTTTTCTCCAGATATGTAATCCCCACTCCTGTATTGAACTGTTTATGAATGAATCAAACTATCAGGGGTTACTGACCCCTACTTCAAAGTGGTATAATGGAAAGAGGATTGGCTCTGAAAGCAGATATGACTTTCTAATCAAGGTACACTGCCCCAATCTGTCACCCCCAAAACTCCCAAGTAGAGTGTTTACAACTTTTATAAAACTGCCCCAGACTCATAGAGACAAAAAGTTCTTTTCAGGATAAGATAGCCAATAACTATCAAAAGTGTCATTTGAGCTTAATTCTTCCTAACTAGAAACCCAACACTTTATTATATATAAAATTGAACTTCCTTTCCATATAGAACATATTAATTTCATATTTGATCCATAAGATGCAGATACTACAGGCATATTCTTTTATTTTCTTATTTTAATGTTTGTTTTTACTTTCTGGTAAAATCCAGTGATTTTAGTAGTATGGAGCACTCTGGGTAAGGGAATTCTCTTAACCAATAAAGGTTGACAATTTTTTTTCTTTCTTCTAATAAAGAATGACTTGGGCATTGAGTCATTGAGGGCTAGTTCCTAAGGTTCCCTAGCCAGAATATATCAGAAGGATTCAAATCAGGTATAATTATCTCAAAGTCCAACTTTCAATGCACTTTCTATGTTGCCTCTCCCCTTAAGTTTGAATTATGAAGCATTCTGAAACTGAGACCTCGGAGATAAATGAATTGCTCACACATGATGAAACAACTCATTATGAGCCAGATTAAAATTTGAATTCAGACCCCCTGACTCAACAGTAGCAAAGTCTTGAGTACATATTTTGCATCATACACTGCTTAACTATGTAACCCCAGATAATTCACAGTCTTTCTTAGCCTTAGTTTTATACTATATAAAATGAGCACATTAGACTTCTTGGTTTCTGAGGTCATTTTCAGGTTTCAATCTTAACTACACCCATAAGAGTTAAATTTGATTAAGGATTTTGATTTCATACCATTTATAGATCTTGTTTATAGACAATAATACTCATATTCTTTTATCACTTGGAAATTTCCAAGTCTTTTCCTGACAACAACCATCTGTTAGAAATGTCTTTGTCTTATGATCACACTTTTTCAGAGGTTAAAATTAAGGGGCCAAGCAGTCACCAGTTCTGTAAGTGTTGGAAGTTACAGTATAAAGATCTCCCAACTCCAAATATAGATTTTTTTTAATATAACATCATCTGTTATATTATATCAAGTCTGGTTTAAGTTTATTATTTATTCATCTATTCATCTATCAATAGGCAAGCATTCATTAATTGCTTACTATGAACTAGTGACCTGACTCATAGTCATATCAATGGGAAACTTTATAAAGTTCTATTTGTATGAGGTCAGCATTATTGAATATTTTCCTTTTCAGAGTCCTTTGTGAAGGGTCTTTTGTCTTTTCACAGGAGGGTTCTTCCTGTTGAATCTGAAACAATTCAGATTTACAGGTGTTCCCAGTTGCTGCTTGTACCATCTATCATGGTTGACTAGAAAAGGTTGAATTAAACAGTCTAGAGATAGGGGAAAAGAAACCAATAAAGTTACTTCTCATATTGACTTTGTGAGTCTCACTCCCATGGAAGTGAATTTTCCTGACAGTGCCAAAAAAAGTAAAACTCTAGGCAGATTGAATAGATATGTGTCTGTAGCAAATTTGCAGATGACATTGATCGCCTCCCTTGGGGGATGTATGCTTTAGATGAAGGTAAGACAATAATAAGTTTTCATAGACTAGGAATTGGGTAGAAGAGAGAGGTTACAGCTTCCTAATTTACTTAACATTGAGTAGCTTTCCTTATAGTAGCCCCAGATGACAGGACATCCCAGCTGATGCATGAGCCACCTCATATACTCTGAATTTGTACTGTTAATTATTAGTTCTCCAGTGTGCATTTCTCTTAAGGCTGCAAATGGCTATTTGAAATAAAGCAAAAGAAAACATAAAATAAGTTTGAATTAACACCAGATATTAGAATTTGTGGAAAAAGGAAACCATTAAGTATCTATATATACTTTTTCTTGAAAATATAGTTAACATGGTCTTTGCTTTCACATGCCTTATCTTCTTTCAGGCTCATCATCTCTCACCTGGCATATGTATGGCAATAGCCTCCTTGTTTGGTCTCCCTATCACTGTTGTCTCTTATCTTCTATCCATTTTTGACTTTCCAATACTCAAAAATACTTTCTCTACTCCATTTTTGACTTTGACAAGTGTATACATGATCTCATTCCTTTGGAAGTTCCTTATATCAGTATATACCATTCCCATCCATCTCATCAGGCTCTTCTGCAAAGACTCACCTAAAGTCCACTCTGTGGGATCTACCCTAGGTGTTGGAAGCATTTCTCAAAATGTTCTAAAATCTCCAGGTCCCAGTGGAGCACTATGATGACCTTCCACTTGTCATTTCTCATCTTATCATGTGATCAGTCCCTCTTCTCTTTCTATCCTCATTTCCTTGACAAAAAAGTATAGTTTATCTACAGTTTTAAAGTTTGAAAAGCATTATTCTCGCAATAACTGTGAAGTAGACACTATCATGCACCTCCTTTAACAGATGAAGAAATTGAGTCAGGGATCAGAAGAGGGATTTGCCCAGGGTCATTAAGTGACTGAGGAAAGATATGACCTGTGGTCTTTTTTGCTTCTAGTTCCAGCCGTAAATCCTAGAGATCATCTGGTTGATGAGAGTTTCTGTTCTTCAAAATTCCTCATTGTTTTTATTTTCCAACCAACCCCTATTCTACATAATTCTTGTTCTTGTTTTCTATGTAAATTTCTTTTTAATTATTCAATGACTGTTGTAGTCACAATCTCTTAACATAGAATAACACTTACCTCCACACAGATTCCAAATGAAATATTCCTAAAGTTCAAGTCTGACCCTAAATCCTCATGGCTTCTAAAACAAAATACATGTTTTTAGAGACTAATTTTTGATGTCTTTACAATATAGGTCAATCAGTGACTTGCCCAATGTCACATATCTAGATGATTATTTATTGCCTGAGGTTGGATTTGAACTCAGGTCTTCCTGATTCCAGGGATGGTGCTTTATCTACTGTGCCACCAAGCTGCCCCAATCTATTTTTTTTGCAAGGCAAATGGGGTTAAGTGGCTTGCCCAAGGCCACACAGCTAGATAATTATTAAGTGTCTGAGACCAGATTTGAAGCCAGGTACTCCTGACTCCAAGGCCGGTGCTTTATCTACTATGCCACCTAGCCGCCCCCAATCTATTTTTTCAGATGGATTTCACATTCTCTCTCTCCCTAACATTCAACATACTCACTGACTTCTGAAATCCCTTTGCCTCTAGTAACCTCTAGCTCCCATCAATGCTAAATTCAATTATCACCTCATAAAAAACTTTGCCGATTTATCTAATTAATAATACCCCATTGCCTTGTATTTATTTACTTACTTATTTGCATATATGTAAGTTGTTTTGCTCAAGTAGATTGCCATTGAGAGTAGAGGCTTTATTTTGGCCCCAATATTCCTAGCCCCTATAATATATTAGGTATTCAAAAATAATAAATAGTTTGATTGAATAGAATACGTCCTATATATTGATAATAATTTTCTCATGAGTATGAGTATTTTGGGCCTGCATATATTGCAAATCATCTATGCCTTCTGATCATATCTGATTCTTCTCCATGTTCTCATATAAGTCCTCCATAAAACAACTATTCATTGATCTAGAGATTTTTCTCTAGATTGTTCCAGAATAGGTATCTCATATATGACTTTTCCCCTCTGCTATATGACCGATCAATCTCTTTTTCTGCTTACCTATTTCCTTGATATGGTACATTTATGACCTTTCTTGCAAATGCACCAAGATTGGTAATATGATGTCACCCACTCATAGTCACAATTCATCGACTCTTGAATATAAACAAAGTAAAATCCACTATCTTGAGATTCTAAAGAAAACTAGAATTGCACATTATATGAGCCTTGATCTCTAATATTCTAAGATAGAGGATCATATAGAAGTAAAATTAGACTTTCCCTCCTAACTTGCTCTATGTGGAAATTAATATTCTGTCAGCAATGGGGCAACTGTTAAATTCCCAACTTCTCTCTTGATAAGGTTCTTGTTATCTAGTAAATGTCTTTCATGAGCTAGGAATAATCATTCATAATGTCAAGACTATTGAGAAAAATCAATGTGGTAGCCATCATATGGTAAAATGAAGGAAAAAGTAACATTTGAAAAGGGTAGTATGAATTTTTACACGTCTTTCAGTTTAGAAGAAGCCAGATAACTATTTTAAAGGGAATAGATTGTTAGGTATGCTGGAAAAATGGTGTCTTTTATTGTAACCCCTTTGACTATATTCAATGCTATGATAATTTTTTCTATATGTTTTTATCTTGTGAATATGGTTAAAGTTAAAGAATTGAGTGAGGAAAAAAGGGGAATCCTTTGAATAGATACTCATTAAGGTGGGTAGATTCTTACATTTCATTTCTTAGGTGACATTTCCCTCATATCATTTAGTCTATCTTGATTAAGAAGTGACATTCATGCCAAAGTGAACTGTTATTTTTATAGGGGACAAATTGAGGCTTAGATAAGATCATCATAATCATTCTTCTTGAGACTGAAGAATGCTTTCAGCACTATAACTCATAGACTGTCAGACTAAAACACTGAACAATCTTGCCAACCACTTCCCCTGTGGTTGGGGAATTTAAGGTTTTTTTTAAGTTTTCAGACTTGAGGGATAGAATGAAAAAATGAATAAGAATTTATTAGTGTTTATTACATATATCTTTATAAGCTCTTTACTAGAGACACAAATAGAAAAATTAATCTCAAGGAAGTCCTTACATTCCAATAGTGAGAGCCAGTACATAGAGAAGATTTCAGCTCAAGTCAGCTAGAAAGGTCTTGTGATCCTTAGGGTATATCAGTAAAGCACATGACTTTATTGTCATTTCCATGATAAAACCACATCTGTCGTTAACATTGATCTATTTAACTATGACAAAGGCTCTCGTGATGAGAATTTTCTTTACTGGGTTTTCTTTGACTGTGACTGCTGCACAAACAAAAATCCTTTCTGGGTTTCTATCCCAGACAGTTACTTCCTTGGGGATGTGTTTATGGGTGAAACTAGAAGCTGAATTGATGGTCTGGGGAGTGATATTATTCCTGGGCTCTTGGGTTCATCTATCCATTGATGTAAGTAGATTGGCAATTAGTGGTGCTGATGTTTGTGAGGGTGTTGAGGAGTTCAGGTTCCTACTACATGGTGATAATTCTTCTCACTTATGTCTTCAGGACCCAGGATAGAGGCAAAGCCATTGTCTTGGTGACATTACTATTCCCAATGTCTATGGGTTCAAGATCTTTGACCATCTCCATTTTTATGGTGGTCAAGGTGAAGTGGTATTGGAAGTTCTACTTGTTTGGCATATGTCACCTCTTCTCTCTCTCTCTCTTTCTCTCTCTCTCTCTCTCTCTCTCTCTCTCTCTCTCTCTCTCTCTCTCTCTCTCTCTCTCTCTCTCTCTCTCTCTCTCTCTCTCTCTCTCTCTTAGAGAACCTTGCTGCCTCAGCTTGGCTGTAGGTTTAGGGGTTTGGGTTGTGTTTAATATGCATAGTGCTCTCAGTCAGCAGTGGCCTAAAGGGATGGCAAGCAAGTCCTCCGCATCTGGTTCATGGCCAGTTGACTCCTCAATGCTAAATACTTATTTCTTTCTTCTTACTATTACTTCCTTTCACACCAACTTGTTTCAACTTCCTTAAAATCAGCCCTCTAGTAACAGTCAAACTGTTACCTCTCCAAAGTCCTCTACTCTCAGATATTGCCTGGAATTCCTCTTGCTTGTATCTGCTGGTCCTTATCCCAGACTCCACTCAGATAGCTCCACCTTCCTGTCCCTGTTCAGGCACCATTTGTTAGGTTCCTTTTAGACTAGCTGCTCAGGATGTATTAGGTTCCTTCGGGCTAGTCTGCCCTTACCCAGGTGAATAATGAAGGGGTGGGAGACAAGGATGGAAAGTTCTCCAAATTCTCCTAGATCTTCGAGTTTTCCATTTATTTACCAGAATACAAGAGCTTAAATATCCTCCTGAGTCCCTGGTCCACTCTCACTCCCAGTCTAGAATCAGCCAGTAAATAACGTTCTGGTGCTAGATGACACCAGGTGATCAAATCTCACAGTACTCCCACAGACAACATTCCCTTACAAAGCCAAACCTCAAAAGATGGAAGGGCGCTTACTTAAGATGAAAGATCGACAATCTAGAAGTAAAAGTCAGGAATATGCTTGCTCCCCTTACTGGAAAAGTGTTTTGCAGTGGGATCAGATGAACAAATGATTACTCAGTTCCACAAAGAGTGATTGGCAATGAAGAACCTGGGAGAAAATGATGATGTTTGTCCTTCATTCTTAAAGAAGAACATGATATCATGATGCCATGACAAACACTTCAGCACACCCCTGATTATAGCCCTTTGATATTATGAAGGTACTACTGAGGAGTAGGAGGTTATCTTTTCTTTTGTACATGTTTGTATTCTCACTACATGCCCTTCCCTATGAGATCACAAATTGATGATTTTTCTTTAAAAAAAGAAATAAATCATTGATCAAGTCAATTTAGTAAGGCTAGCTGGAATAGCTTTGAAAAAAGAGGATTTTTTTTTTTACTAGAATGGATGAAGGAATGAGATTATTAAGGCCTTAGTATATACAAAGCACTGAGAATTGCAATAGAAATGTGTAACAGTTTCTCCTCAATGGAGCTCCCATTCTAATGGGCAAGATGGCACATATATAATATATGATATAAACATCTTCCTCAGGCTCTCAATAAGTACATACAGACAATAGGGGAAAGTGGGTTCAAGATTAGTGATCACATGTTATAAAAGTTTGACTCAAAACTTCTGATTGCTAGAAATTGTTTTCTTCCCTTTTCAAAATGCTTAATAAGTTCCCCTTAAAAGAATGATGGTTGTTACTGGTGCTGTTATCATCACTATTGTTGTCATTGTTATTATTCTTTTACTGGAATATTTATGAAGCTAAGAATTTATATCTTTATATATTATATCAAGGGACTTCTTTGTCAGCTGATCCAAATATGCTTCTAGAAAATGGGTTGGGGGATGGCTAGGTGGCACAGTGGATAAAGCACCGGCCCTGGAGTCAGGAGTACCTGGGTTCAAATCCGGCCTCAGACACTTAATAATTACCTAGCTGTGTGACCTTGGGCAAGCCACTTAATCCCGTTTGCTTTGCAAAAATAAAAAAAAATGCGTTGGGAAATGGGAAATACAAATTCCTCTGGATCCTTTGAAGTTTACAATGCTCTCCTTTTGTCAAAGCAAAGAGTGTGGTAGTAGAGGAGATAAGGAGATAGAAACCAATTTCCCTTCCCTATCACCTTTAAGGACTTTTAATGGTGTATGGTACTTGCTCAGAAATATGGAGTAATCCCAGATCTGCACTAGCTTGATATTTTATGGACAGCTTCTTGGCTATAACCAACATTCCTTAGCTTTAAACAAGTTTCATTGCCAATGCAAAGAATTTTTGAACAGTTAAAGTTTGTATTGATTTATTGAGATATGCTTTCATTTTGTGGAGATATAAGATAATATTTTATGACTTATTTTTAGTGTAGTAGAGTGACCTGAATGATTTGCTAGATCAATGCTCCACCATTACAAATTATGGAAAAATAAAAAGCATCAAAAAAATTCATACTTTGGTAGTCAGTTCTAGGGGGAGCTATCCTTGCTCTGTCTCCAAATAAATATATGACTGCAATAGCAACAAATATATGAGAAGCTTATCTTCCCATTCTTTGTTCCAGTTAGATTTTTAGGATTCTTTCTGAACCTTTAATGTTACAAATGCTTAGAATTTAAATTATATGACAATATATTTTGAACCAGAGGAATTCAAAGATTACAGATTCCAACTATATAATTTTATAGTTTAACATATTGAAACCCCAAGTTTGGTAAATGACTCGCACAAGTTCCACACATTCTATGTGGTAGGGATCTTTCTTTAGTCCAGTTCTACTGATATCCAAGAAAGATTTCTTTCCATTATATTGTGTGGTACCAAAGAGTACTTCCTTTCCCCTTACCATTTAGCATCCAAAATTATCCCTCTCTCTTTTTTATAGCAGTTTATATTTTTTCATACACATGTACCTATATATTTTTAAGTTACAACATTTCCTTCTTCCCTCCCTTCCCAACCCCCTCCCCTCAGTGGGGAACAGTCAGGTTAATATTGTACACACATATTTTTGATAAACATGTTTACAGATTAGTCATTTTTGGTATGAGGAATTAGAATCAAGAGAAAGAGATACATAAGAATAATTTTTTATAAAGTGTTCATCAGACTCTGAAGGGGTTTTTTTGCTTTGTTTTCTTTTGTTTTGTTTTTCTTCCTCTGGTTGGGGATAGCATTGTCCATAAATAGTCAAATATGATTGACCTAGCTCTCTGGATTGCCAAGAGGAGTTGCTTCCATCAAGGTTGAACATCTCACAGTGTTCTTGTTGATGTGTACATTGTTCTCTTGGTTATAGTCCGCTTCGCTCAGCATCAGATCTGGTAAGTCATTCTATGCTTTCTAGAGTCCTTTCATTTATGGTTGCTAATAGAGCAATAGTATTCCATAGTATTTGTTTACCATAACTTGTTTAGCCATTCCCCAATTGATGGGTATCCCATCAATATCCAATCCTTTTCCACTACAAAAAGATCATGAATATTTTGGAAGATGTGGAACTTTTCTCATTTTTTAAGATTTCTTCTGCATATAGGCCTAGAATTAGAATTGTTGGGTCAAAGGGAATGAACAATTTGTTTTGAATTGTAAAGATTTTATTTATTTTGAGTTTTACAGTTTTCCCCCTAATCTTACTTCCCTCCTCCCACACCCCAGAAAAGGCAATTTGCCAGTTTTTACATTGTTTCCATGGTATACAATGATCCAAATTGAATGTGATGAGAGAGAAATCATATCTTTAAGGAAGAAACATAAAGTATAAGAGATAGCAAGATCATACAATAAGATATCAGTTTTTTTTTCTAAATTAAAGGTAATAGTCCTTCGTCTTTGTTCAAACTCCACAGTTCTTTCTCTAGATACAGATGGTTTTCTCCATTGCAGACAGCCCCAAATTGTCCCTGATCATTGCATTGACGGAATGAATAAGTCCATCAAGGTTGATCATTACCCCCCATGTTGCTGATTGGGTATACAATGTTTTCCTGGTTTTGTTCACTCACTCAGCATCAGTTCATGCAAATCCCTCCAGGCTTCCCTGAATTCCCAGCGCTCCTGGTTTCTAATAGAACAATAGTGTTCCATGACATACATATACCAAAGTTTGCTAAGCCATTCTCCAATTGAAGGACATTGACTTGATTTCCAATTCTTTGTCACCACAAGCAGGACTGCTGTGAATATATTTGTTCAAGTGATGTTTTTACCATTTTTCGTTATTTCTTCAGGGTATAGGCCCAGTTCTGGTATTGCTGGATCAAAGGGTATGCACATTTTTGTTGCCCTTTGGGTGTAGTTCCAAATTGTTCTCCAGAAAGGTTGGATGAGTTCACAGCTTCACCAACAATGTAATAGTGTCCCCAATTTCCCACAATCCTTCCAACAATGATCATTGTCCTTTCTGGTCATATTGGCCAGTCTGAGAAGTGTGAGGTGGTACCTCAGCTTTAATTTGCATTTCTCTAATAAGTAATGGTTTAGAGCAGTTTTTCATATGATTATGGATTGCTTTGATCTCATCTGTAAATTGCCTTTGCACATCTTTTGACCATTTGTCAATTGGGGAATGGCTTTTTTAAAAAAAATTTGTATAGTTCTCTGTATATTTTAGAAATGATTCCTTTGTCAGAAACATTAGTTGTAAAGATTGTTTCCCATTTTATTACATTTCTTTTGATCTTGGTTACAGTGGTTTTGTCTGTGCAAAAGCTTTTTATTTTAATGTAATCAAAATCATCTAGTTTGTTTTTAGTGATGCTCTTCTTCTCTTCTTTAGTCATAAACTGCTTCCCTTTCCATAGATCTGACAGGTAGACTACTCCTTCATCTTCTAGTTTGCTTATAATATTGTTTTTTATGTCTAAATCCTGTATCCATTTGGATCTTATCTTGTATAGGGTGTGAGGTGTTGGTCTAATCTAAGTTTCTTCCATACTAACTTCCAATTTTCCCAGCAGTTTTTATCAAAGAGAGAGATTTTATCCCAATAGCTGGACTCTTTGGGCTTATCAAACAACAGGTTACTATAATCATTTCCTGCTATTACACCTAGTCTTTTCCACTGGTCCACCACTCTATTTCTTTGCCAATACCAGACAGTTTTGATGACTGATACTTTACAATATAATTTCATATCAGGTAGGGCTAAGTCACTTTCTATTGCACTTTTTTATTCATTGAATCCCTGGAAGGGAATGAACAATTTTATTACTATTTGTGTATAGTTCCATATTGCTCTCCAGAATGGTTGGATTAATTCACAACTCCTCTAGCAATGTGTCAATATTCCAGTCCTTCTACAATCTCTCCAATATTGATCATTTTCCCTTTTCCTTACCTTGACCAATCTGATAGGTGTGAAATGATATCTTATAGTTGTTTTAATGTTCACTTCTCTAATTAATAATGATTTGGAACATTTTTCATATGATTATATATAACTCTAATTTCTTCATTTGAAAACTGTCTATTCATATTCTTTGACCATTTATCATTTGGGGGGCCTCCTTCTCTTGCTATGTCTAAGACTGATAACCTGTGATCATGACCCTAACTGTAATGTAGAAAGATTGTATGAATAACCTATACCCCAACCTATTATAACTAGGCTACACCTAACCTCCATATTTAAGAGACCAATTCTATATTTAAGTTCTCAGCCATACCTTACCTAAAGATCATAATCAGTTAGTGGCATAGCAGAGACTAGAACTTCTGTGTTGTGACTTCAGTGCTTCATGTTTTTTACCTCCACAGAGCCATCAAATTGTGTATCCCCCTTTGATCCAGCAATGGTACTTCTAGGACTGTATTCCTAAGAAATCAGACAAAAAGGAAAAGAATCTACATATACACAGCTATTTATAGCAATTCTTTTTTTTGGTGACAAAGAAATGAAAATTGTGGGAATAATAGTCAGTTGGGGAGTAGCTGAAAAATTTGTGGTATGTAATTATAATGGAAAATGATTGTACTATAATGAATAATAAACAGGCATATTTCAGGAAAAAAACTGGAAAAATTTGCATGAACTGATGCTTAGAAAAGTGATCTGAATCAAGAGAACATTGTACCTAGCAACAGCACCATTGTTCTGTGACCAACTGTGATTGACATAACTCTTCTCAGCAATGCAAAGATCCAAGACAATTCCAAACTCATGATGAAAATGCTGTCCATATAGAAAGAATTATGAAGCCTGAATGAATCTTGAAGCATACTCTTTCATTTTTGTTACTTTTCTCTTTTCTTCTATTTCTTCTTTCATAACAAACAAATGTGGAAAAAATGTTTACATGATTGCACATGTATAATCTATACAAGATATCTTGCTGTTTTAGAGAGAGGGAATGTAAGGGAGGGAGGGAGAAAAAAACTGAAACACAAACTCATAAAAAATGTTGAAATTATTTTTATATATAATTGGAAAATAATTTATTATTGACAAAATAGTCTTCATATTTTTTTCTTTGACACAGCACTTAGAGAGTAACTTTCCCTTCCATCAGGCAAAAACAAACAACAAAAAAAATCAAAAATCAAAACCAACACTATTTCTTAGATTTTCATTGTTTATCCAAATGAAAGAGAAAAAAGGGGACTTCTGACTTTTTAAGAAAGCTGACTAGACCATAATAAAGGATTTCCTAAACTTTTAGGCATCAGGGACCTATCTGGCAATGTCTGGTTGGTGAAACCAGATAACAAAGATGATTCATAGTCACTCTTCAGACTCTCCATCTAAATTAATGTAATTGATTCAGTACTTTTGAGAATTTTGCAATAATATTTTTTGGGACCCAATAAGTAACATATACCATCCACTGGAAGTGTGTACAATCCAATTTCCCTCTGATGTGGGATGGATATATATATAAAATCATACAACAGAATATTATGTTGCATTTGAACTTGAAGGACTGGGAGTAAGGTCGATTGTTTTTTTTGTTGTTCATGTGACCTTGAAGAAGACATTTACCCTCAGGCTTTAATTTCTTAATCTTTAAAATGAGACTTTTGGATCTCTGAATAAATGTGCACACACACAAACCCACACACAGATATATATCTATATATCTATATATACATATGCATATATATTATATGTATATACACATATAGATTATATATTGTTTTTCTTTTCTTTCTAGCTTATTATTCCATCTGTGTATGAAATTACTGCCTCATGGTGAAGAAGCTCCCTCTTCTCATGTATAACAACCACTGTTCTGAAATTTATAGTTTAGAGAAGAGTCTTGGGCTATGTGAGATTAAGTGATTTGCTCATGGTTCTAAAGATAGTCTTCTTACTGTAGTTTGAGAGAGGTTCAAGATTTCAGGGTATAGTACAAGGAGGGCATAGCACAGTAATACAAACCATGGCACCTAAGTAAGCTAAGACAGAAAGTATAACATTAACAGTACCTTTTGAACAAAAAATACTCAAATATGAAGGAATAGTTAAAGAGGAGAAAAGTACTCAGGTCTCAGTGGATGCCTGGTGAAAGGGGTTGCTAAAACCAAATAAACACAGTCATTATTTTATATGCTTTTTTAGCCGTGTCATTCGTGATCAGATATTGGTGGGGAAAACTCAGCACAACCTCATGTGCAGCCTGTGGTTAAGAATAGTGCTGAATCGTTCTGGGAGGAGCTTGGGGAATTTATGATTAGTTGACATTCAAAGTCCCTAAAGAAATGGGGATTTCAGCTGTTAGCACAGGTCTTTATTCCTTTTCTTATTTTGAGTGAGTGACACAGTGGATTTGGGCTTCTGAACAATTTCAATTAGTATAATGGAAAGGTTTTGTTTTTTCAGCCATTTCATTTGCGTCCTCTGACCTGTGTCCTGACCTCCAGGAGGGTTTTCTTTGCCAAAGATACTAGAGTGATTTGCCATGGCAGATGAAGAAACTGAGGCAAACAGGTTTAATTGACTTGGCCAGGGTCACACAGCTCATAAATGTTTGAGGGTACATTTGAACTGAGGAAGGTGAGTACTTCATGTCCGCACTCTTTCCTCTTTATCTTCTAGCTGTCCATAGGAAGGCTGCTGAGGTTTATTGAGGTCTTTATAATGAACATCAGAGATCAAATTTGACCTCAGTTCTTTTGATAACAAAAGCAATTCTCTATCTATTATTCTAGGCTCACTCTTGTCATTAAACTTTAACTTTAAAAAAGTCAATAATTTCTTTATGTTTAACGTTTTAATTAAAAAACAATCCCCCCGAGTACTCTTACCAAAAAGGGAGCCAATGCTTATTCTATCTTCAATGGGGACTAGTACTCACTTAGTCTAGTATCCAAGAAGCCATTAGGAATTCTTCCACAATGAAGCTCACACCACTAAGGAAAAGGACTGTTAGTTCTCTAATAATTTCTCTAATAAATTCTTTCGAAGTCCTAAGTCTAAAGGTTCAAATTACATTTTTTTCCAGAAGGCAAATATAAATATAAAAGCAAAGAGGCTAATTCTGGATGAATATAGACCGACAATCTTTGGGTAAGAGGAAAAAGTCTGGGGTATTGCCTTACTAGCTTTATGGCCCTGATCAAATCATCAACCCCTGTTTGCCCTGAAAAAAAGAAAATTCTAAATGAGGTCAGGGAGAATTGGACATAAATGAAAAACAATGGAGCACACATTGACTTTAGCCTATAGCTGAAGTAGTCAAGGACTGGGAGAAAAGTAAACAGGATTGAAAAACCTATTTTCTAGAAGCTTTTGGTGTTGGCAATTCTTGCTAGAAATGTGCTGAACTCTGTTTTTTAATAAAGCATTAAAGAATCATAAGTGCTGTCAGAGCTCTCTAAATTCTGCCTCCCTGGGACTGCATTCCAATCATCCCAACTTAGTTCTGGATGTTACCAAAGACTACATTTTTCTCTTCAAAGGCCTGCTATTCAGGTTATATAGCTTCTATAGCTCAAGGCACATAATTCCTTCCAACATCTTGTAAACACATTAGGGAGGTAAAGGATCTATTCATGCTCTTCTCTCCCTTCTCTGTCTTTTGTGTTCTTTCTTATTAACTACTCTTTGAACTTCTTATAGGATGGGGGATTTCAAGACTCCTCTTTTTAAATGCTTCATGCTTCCTTCAGTCAGCCTGTAATCAATAGCACTGAGATTCGTAGCACCCCTGGCAAGAGAGCAGGTTAGTAGGGAGACTGAAGAAACAGTGCCTCATTTTGTACAGAAAGCCATTTCTCTAGTCTGCTCATGCTGCCCTGATCAGTGCCCCCTGGAACGTTCACTTCATCTCACTTGGCCACCTGTGAGTCTTTCTCTAAGCAGTCGAATGTGACAAGGTATTAAATGGTTCACTCAAAAGCCAAATCTGATATTTAACAAGCAGGGTGGGCAAAAACTTATCATCCCAACTTCTGATTATCATTGCATAGTGGTGGAGATATAAAAATTAAAAGAGATTAGTCTGAGTCTAGAGTGACTTTATGATATATCAAGAAATTGCTTTTTTGAATGAATCCCTGCTATCAACTTGTTTATTTGTCATTCGTGTTTTTCTCATAAAAAGAAAAGGAAAATAGCATACATTTGTACCTATGGGAACTCTACATAAATGGAAATATACTTTAATTGGCTAGTCAGACAATCCATTAATGAGAGTTGTGCATAACTTTTCAAACTAAGACCATCAGTATTCAACGCACCAGTTCTTAAGTCTAAGTCTATCCCCAGCAAACTTTTATTTCCTGCTCTGCTCTCTTTGTTTCTTACTCGTAACTTTTTTAAACCTCAAAGTTCTTACATAATTATATAGGAAAAACATCCAATTAGCTGATGTTTGTCACACCCATTCTATGGATCACACACTGCTAAGCACTGAGTATACAAATATAAAGATGAGATCATTCCTGCTTTCAAATAACATTGTATATAGATTTAGGTATTTCACTCTAAATGGGTCATCATAGCTAAAACATTTATTCTTGTCTAAGGACTGCATATTGTGATAACCTGGGGCAAAACAGGAGCAGGAGCTTGCTTTCACATATGATGCTTATTGTTTCTTCCTGTCTTTTAATACCTTTTTCTTTCTGACATCATCTCTCTCTGATTCTCTATCTAATTGTTTCTATCTCTCTTGATCTTCCAGTCTCTAGCTTTCTCACTATCTCTGTCTCTCTGTAAACCTCTGTATCTCTTGTCTTTCCCCCCCCGCTCTGTTTCTGACCCTTTCTCTGCTCATCTCTTTTTCTGTCTATCTTTTTCTATATCTCTCCCTGTTTATCTCCCTTATGGTTTCTCTGTATATAACTTTGTTTTTCTATCTCTGCCCCTCTGACTGTATCATCTCTGCCTGTCTTTATGTCTCTCTGCCTATATATCTCACGCATAAATATAAAGTTTCCTCTTGATGTCCAATGTATTCCAATGTTGAATTTTCTTATGACTTAAATACTGGTGATTTTACCTCTAAGATTCTTTAGTCAATTTCAGCTCAATATTCTAAGCCATTTCCCCCCTTTTTTATTTTCAGCTGATCAGGTACCATTTAAGCTAACTTTTTATCTATAACTTCAATCTCTTTTTTGTCCTTTTTATGTATGTATGTGGAGGAAAGCAAACAAACACAACGTCACTGTAGACATTGATCCATTTTCTAAAAGCCACATCCCTGTCACTACAGTTATCAAATATTAAATAAGTCATACCACATACTATTTCCAACAAACAAAAATTTCAGTGCCTGAATAGAATTGTATTTACAATGCAGGTTAAGTGTTCCAAGACCTATTAGAATACATAAAAGAACATGATGTGGGGACATCTCATATCCTGATAAAAAGTCCTTTAGTAGTATTATTATCTGGTGACCTTGCAATGATAAAGTCAGTCTCAAACATAAAGGTTGATAAATATGGTTCTGACGGCTAAAAATCATTTAGCCAAAACATAAAGGTGGTTCAGGTGAATGTTGAAAAAAGTACCACATAAATACCTCAAAACATTTTGCTAAGTTTAATTAGAATATTAACAAGTTTGGGAAGGGGGAAAAAGAGGTTTGAGAATTGATCCTTTTGGCAAACCTGGCTCTAGGAAGAATTGCTAACTGATCTGAGCTACTGACACAAGAAAGGAACTAGGAATAATGCAACAAGTCAAATTCCTACAGAACTGGGATGATGTCTTTCTTTACTGAACTATATAATCATTTGAAGGGAGTAGCTGATTATATGAACAACATCTCCATTCATTCCCCTTTCATTTGGGGGCAAAGATCTTTAAAGAATGGTTTGTTTGGTTGTTTAAATAACAGTCCCTGGTGGTATTCTGGTGAAAGCAATAGACCCCTTCTATGACTAGTAATTTTTAATAAATTAAGGAAATGCAACATTTGGTAGAGGTTAATTAAATTAGAGTTGTATTTCTTTTCTATTCAAATTGACAGATTCCCCCTAAATCTCTCCATATTCTCCTTTGGGATCTGTGACTACCACTGCAGGAGTTAAAGTAGCTTCTGAACTACCCATAGGGATGGAATGATATCTAATTCTAAATCTCTCCAGACATTGAAATAATTTGGGTTAATTTACATGCAATTTCAGAAGGAAATTCTGTTTTTGAGGCGATAGGTAAACATTTAGTGTAAGTGAAATGTCCTTTAAAATAGCTCCACCTTTCAGAATCTATCTTCCCTCAAAACTCAGCTCAGACACCACAATATACCTGATCTCTCAGCTGTTAGTGTCTCCCTTGTAAATTTATAATTTATTATTTTGTATGTATACATATAAGCAATGTATAATATATATTACATATTCTGATATGTAATATTTACTTCTATATTGTGGGCAGCTGGTGGTTCAGTGGATAGAGAACTGGTCCTGGAGTCGTGTGAATGGGAGTTTTAATTTGATCTCAGATATTTACTAGTTGTGTGACCTTGGGCAAGTCACTTAACTCTGATTGACACCATCCAGGGTCATCTACCATTGTCCTGATCCATATCTGGCCACTGAACTCAATATTCCCTCACTCACATCCAGTTTACATATTTGTCATGGCATCTCTTCCCTGATGTTGTTGTCGTCTTCAAAAATGAAGGACAAAAAATACCAAATTGTATATCATACATATATATATATATATATATATATATACACATATATATATATCTCAATAGCTAAACCAACAGAAATCATATGATTATCTCAAAAGATTCTGAAAAAGGCTTTGATAAAATACAACTTCCCATTGCTATTAAAACACTAGAAAGTTTAGCAATAAATGGAGTTTCCCTTAAAATAATGAATAGTATCTATCTAAAACCATCCACAAATGTTATATGAAGTGGGAATAAACAGTGCATTTCCAATAAATCAGGGGTGAAACAAGGATGCTCATTATCAGCATTACTATTCAATACAATATTAGAAAGTCTAGCGGTAGCAACAAGAGAAGAAAAAGAAATTGAAGGAATCAGAATTGGCAATGAGGAAGCAAAGCTTTCACTCTTTGCAGGTGCTATGATGCTATACTTAGAGAACATGAGAAAATCATCTAAAAAACTCCTTGAAACAATTAACAAATCCAGCAAAAGGTAGAATATAAAATAAACCTACAAAATCATAAGCATTTCTATGTATGATCAACAAAGCCCAAGAGCAAGAGATAGAAAGAGAAATTCCATTTAAAGTACCAATAGACAACATTAAATACTTGGGAATCTACTTCCCAAGACAAATTCAGAAACTGTATGAACACAATTTTAAAGCACTTCTCACCCAAGTAAAGTCAGAATTAAATAATTGGAAAAGGTGTCAAATGCTCATGGTTAGGTCAAGCTAATATAATAAAAATGACAATTCTTCCCAAATTAAGTTACTTATTCAGTGCCATGCCAATCAAACTATCAAATGACAATTTTACCAAACTAGTCAAAATAGTTACAAAATTTATCTGGAGCAACAGAGTCACGAATAGCAAGGGAACTAATGAAAAACTGGTACTAGGAATAATGGATAAGTGGATTAGGATAGGTATAAAGGAAACCGCAGTAAATGACTACAGAAATCTACTGTTTGACAAACCCAGTTTCTGGGATAAGAATTCACTATTTGGGGGGCAGCTAGATGGTGTAGTGGATGGAGTACCAGGTCCTGGAGCCAGGAAGGACTTGAGTTCAAGTTTTAACTCAGACACTTAATAATTGCTTAGCTGTGTGACCTTAGGCAAGTCAGTCATTTAACCTCATTGCCTTAAATATTTTTTTTAAAGAAAGAATTCACTATTTGACAAAATTGTTGGGAAAACTGGAAATAGTATGGCAAAAACTGGGCACAGTCCCACATTTCACATCTTATACCAAATTAAGATCAAAATGGGTATAGCATATAGACATAAGAGAGATACCAAGGTTAAATTAATAGACCAAAATATTCTATCAGATGTATGGAAAGGGGACAACTTTACAACCAAATAAGATTAGGATATATTATAAAATAAAAAATGAATAATTTTGACTTTGTTAAATTAAAAAGGGTTTGCACTAACAAAATCGATGCTGCCAAAATTAGAAGGAAAGCAGAAAGCTGAGAAACAATCTTCACAACCAGGAGTTATGATAAAGATATCATTTCTAAAATATATAAAGAATTGCATCAAATTTATAAGGTTATAAGTCATTCCCCAATTGATAAATGATCAAAGGATATGAATAGACAGTCTTCAAATGAAGAAATTAAATCTATATATAATCATATGAACAAACTTCAAATAATTATTGATTAGAGAAATGCAAATTATAACAACAATGTGGTATCACCTTATACCTTTCAGATTGGTCAAGATGATAAAAAGGTGAAAATGATCAATATTGGAGAGGTTGTGGCAGAATTGGGACATTAATGCATTGCTGGTGGAGTTGTGAATGGATCCAGCATTTCTGGAGAACAATATGGAACTATGCCCACAAAAGCAATAAAACTGATCGTACCCTTTGACCTAACAATTCCAATTTTAGGTCTATATCTATAAGAAATGGGATAAGTCCTACATGTTCCAAAATATTCTTAGCAGCTCTTTCTGTATTGGTAAAGAATTGAAAATTAGAAGGTATGCCCATCAATTGGGGACAAGTACATGAATGCTATAGGATATTATTGTTTTATAAGAAACCATAAATGGTGAAACTCTAGACTCTGGAGACTCTAGGACTTATCAGATGCTGAGGGAAGGGAGTAAAATAAAGAGAACAATGTCTACATTAACAACAACATTGTGAGATGATTAAACTTGTTGGAAGCAGCTCCTCTCAGCAGTTCAGAGAGCTAGGACAACAGCTTTGGACAGGCTATGGATAATTTTATCTCAATCTAGAGGGTGAAAAATAAAGCAAAAAAAATAACTCTTCAGAATCTGATGAATACTTCTTAAAATTATTTCTTTCTCTTTAGCCTAATTCTTCATACCAAAAATGACTAATCTGCAAATATGCTTATCAAAAATTTGTATGCTAATCTTATAGTTTATGGCTGAGGGGAGGGTGGTGGGACGGGAAGGTGGAAGGATATTTTGTAACTTAAGAATATACATGTGTGTATATGGATAAAAAATAAAAGAAAAAGAGAAGAAAAAAGGAAATTTTCAAAATTTATTTATTTGCACATATAAATGTGAATATACCTAAATATATGACCTATGAGTATAAATTTATGTATATATGCATATATATATATATATATATGTATATATATACATTTGAATCCTCCACTAGAATACAAACTCCTCAACATTAAGGACTGTTTCATTTCTGTCTTTTTATCTCCAGTGCCTAATGTAATATCTGGTATATCATTGGCTCTTAATAATATTTGTTGATTCACTGATTAATATAATGTAGCATCACTGTAACAAAGAGTGCATATTAGAGAGTAAGTTATAAAAAGACTGGAGAGGTTGGAAGGGATAAGGTTATAAAAGAGTTTGAATACCTAACAGTGCATTTTGTATTTCATTCTCATGGTGATCAGAAGTCACTGGAGTTTATTGAGTAGGGAAATGACATAGTTGGAATTGTAATATAGGAAAATCACTTTGATAGCTAATTTAAGGATGGATTAGAGAGGAAACAGACTTGTGGCAGGAAGAACAATCAGAAGGTTATTAGACTGTGCCAGGTGTGAGATGGTAGGGACTTGTACCAGCATTGTGAAAGTATCAGAGGAGAGAAGGTGGGATATTCATTCATATTGCAAAGGTTACATTCATAGGTTTTGGTGGTGGTTTGGATATGAGAGAGCTGAGAGATAGGGAAGAATTCAGGATAATTCTTTCATTGTGAACCCAAAGGACTGGAAAGATATTGCCCTCTATGGTCATAGGGAAGATAGAAATTGAGAGAGATTGGGGAAAAGATGATAAGTTCAATTTTGGATATGTTTCGTTCAAAAAGCATTTTGAATATCAAATTTGAGATCCCTAAAAATGAATGAATGGAGATCAGCAGAGAAACTGGGGCACAATAGAGAGAAGACACATGAATAACATAGAGAAGAGAATAGATGAAGCAGTTCATTCCAAATGACTATCATGTTTTCTTTAAATATGTAAAATTATGAGGCAAAGATCTTTCTTGAGAGAGTTGAACTGAGAGAGGGGAAAAAGTTATGAAAGATCTGAAGAGGGACAAAACAATTTAGAAAAGCTGTTATGGAAAGTGGGATAGAGAATTGTTAAGGGACACATGGTAGGATTTCCTTGGAGCATTGAGGGCCTGTTAAGTGGCCAATTAGGTCGTTTTTGGTAGACCCAGTAGAACATTCAAATTATTTTCTCCATTTTTGTTCAGTAGCATAAAAGTGAGGATAGCAAATATTGGAAGGGAGTTTTGGTCCAACATAATTGACACCATGATAAGAAGGGTAGGGGAGGACAGAGTTGAGCTGAATTAATTTATTAAGGTGTCAAGAGGGTAAAAGAAATCAAGAGAGGCTAGGGCAGGGGAGAAGGACTAAGAGAGAATGGAAGGGTTAAGGCATTAGAGTTCATAATTCAGATGAAGTGTAGGATTTTATAAAGAGATAAAGAGAGAGACGAAAATCCAATGGGTTATAATCGAACAAGGGGATTTTGAATTCTTAAACATGGAGCTGGTACATTTGTGAATGATTGCAAAATTAGGTGATGACCATTTTTGCATAAGGTTGAGATGAGGTGAAGGAATGGAAAAGTGAACAGATTGAGGAGTTAGTGGTTAGGGAATACAGGGGAAAATTAATCTGCAAGTTGAAGTCTCCTATTTTGAGAGCAGGAATTTGACAGGAGAGGGTGCTTGTGATCAAAGTACAAAAATCTTTAAGAAGCCATAGGGAATAATGTGATCTTTAGATAAAAGCTATGAGATTTGATTGGCTGAAAGAGATGAATATCAAGGAAGAGGTGTGGTCACAGGAAATGCTGGTCCAATCTAGTTTACTAAGCAAGCTGGCCAGGGTCAGTAGCTTGAAGTTTAGAGGGGAAAGTGGCTGATAGAATATGCCAGGCTCCTTGATGCCTTTCTCAGATGACATTCCACTCCCAAAAGGAGATAAGTATTTTAAAATAAAAATAATAACAGTAATATTAATGATAATATAATAGTGATAACAGTATTGTTTTAAGAACAGCTTTGAATGAATGAGTCATTATTTTATTAATTATGAAAGGCATCTGAAGGAGAAAGCTGTATTCACACAGAGAAAGAACTGTGTAAAATATGAGTTGAATAATTTTACAAATACACATATACATATTTGTGTCTAATGGTAGTCATTTGGGGGGAAAAGGGAAAAATACAAAGGAATAGCAAATTGTACATGATGGATTTACAGTTTCACATGAAATAATTTTTTACATCATAGTGTCCTAAGGAAATTCTTGTTTTATCCAATAAATTAAAAATGATATAAAATATAATTAAGGATCATAAGCCATACAGAAGAATCCCTACAGTTCACATACTGACTTAAAAACCCCTATATTATTATATAAAATCCATTTCATTATAGATTTTAAAATTCATTTTGTTAAATATATGTTGCTAAATATTTCTCAAATACATTGGAATCTGGGTTAAATCTCTTTCCTGAATCCTGTGGGACAAGGGTAGCAAATGTTTTACCTTTGCTTTTGTCATTTTTCATGAATAACAACATCTCCTCTTAAGGACATGAATGACTGTACCTAATAATGACAGTAACAAATATGTATGTAAACATACATACATACATACATGTAGATCACTCCGTATTTAATAAAGTACTTTACATATGTTGTTTTCTTTGACATTCTCCCAAACCGTAGAGTAAGGTGTGGTAATTATCCTCATTTTATATTTCAAGAAATTGAGACTGAGGAAATTTGAATGATATGCCTGGGGTGACACAGCTAGTGTTTGAGGCAGGAATAAAACTCAGCTCTTCCTTTTATCCCAGTGCTCCATTTAACTTTCTATGACACCAGGATTCTGGTTTGTTGGGGTTTTTTTTGGTTTATTTTGTTTTTATAAAACTCTCTTCAATTAACAGCTCTGTTCTTTTTGTTTTTGCTTTTTGCAAGGCAATGGAGTTAAAGTGACTTGCCCAAGGTCAAACAGCTGGGTAATTATTAAGTGTATGAGGCCATACTTGAACTCAGGTACTCCTGACTCCAGGGCAGGTGCTCTATCCATTGCACCACCTAGCTGCCCTGCCAACTCTCTTCTTAGATGAAAGATTCATCCGTGGAACTTTTAGCCTGGGAAGAGGTATCATGTTTTGCATTTTCACTGGAGGTTGCTGGAGCAGGTTAACTGCTGCTGAACTGGCTGTTAAATTTTCATTGAGAGCATTTCCACCTAAGAAATTTACAAATGCAACAAATTGAGGATTTAATTTTTGTATTTTTGATTGGTCTTAAGAAAAAAGGAAAAGAAAATTAATATTGAATGTAAATGTTCCCTTCTTATTCAAAGTTATAGGCTCTTACACATCCCTGAAAGAAGAGTTGGTTGTTAAACATTTACCAGTACGGTCCTAGGCCTCCAAAACTGAGGATCATCCGCACATTGCATTAGGATTTAATGGAGAATCCAATAAATGAACTTAGTCTAGTGAATTCTTTTTTTATCTTTAAGTTTAATTTAATTTCCCCCAGTCACATGCAAAAACAAGTTTCAACATTTACTTTTAAAACCTTGAATTCTGAATGCTCTAGCTTCCTCCTAGCCCACTCCCCCTCATTGAGAAAGCAAATTATTTAATATAGGTCAAAATGTGCGGTCATGAAAAACATTACCATACTAGTCATGTTGTAAAAGTAAACAGACCTAATGTTAAAAAAAAAAAACCCTCAAGAAAAAAGTAAAGAAAATGGTGTGCTTCAATCTGTTTGCAGATACCATCAGCTCTGTCTTTGAGATAGAATTCTTTATGATAAGTTGTTCAGAGTTCTCAGGTGACAGGAAAAGTAAGAAAAAAGTAAGTCATTCACAGCTGATCATCCTAAAAATTTACATTACTTTGTATATATATATAGTACATTTCCTTCTGTATGTAATAATGTAAGTTTTTTGTTTGTTTTTGAAAGTATCTTTTTCTCCATTACTTGTAACAGAGAAGCATTTCATCTTAATTACATACCATAATTTGGTTAACCAGACCCTAGCTGATGGGCATCCCCCTCTTTTTCCTTGTCATGAGAAAAGAGCTACTATTATACTTTATTTTCTTCAATATGTTTTTTTGTACTTCCTTCACCAGACTACTGACTATGTTTTCATGAGTTTCATGGATCACCCTCATTTCTCTTCTAAATTTTTCCTTTACTTCCCTACTTGATTTTCATTATTCTTTATAAATTCTTCCATAGCCTGTACCCAACATATAGGTCCTTTTCCTTCCTGTTTTTCATCTCTGCTGCAATAAAGACCTTGGAGTGGCATTGCTAAGGACAAAGGGTAGGCATGGTTTTATAGCTTTTTGTACATAGTTTGAAATTGTTCTGCATAATTCGTGAATTCTTTCACAACTCCTCTAATAGTGTATTAATGTCTTATTTTTCCCACAGTTCCTCCAAGATTTGTCATTTTCTATTTCTGGCCTATTAATCAATCCAATATTTATAAGGTAGTACCTCAAACTTGTTCCAAGTACATTTTTTCCTGTCAATAGTGAGTTAGGACATTTTTTACAAAAATGATCTAAAGGATAGTGAGGCAGTACAGTGGATAGCCCTGGAGTCAGGAGGACCTGAGTTCAAATGTGACCTCATACACTTAATAATTACCTTGCTGTATGACCTTGAGCAAATTACTTAACTCCAATTGCCTTGCAAAACCAAAAGAAAATGATTTAAATAGACAGCACTGATAATCTCATCTGAAAACTTTTCCTATATTTTCATCATTTATCAATTGGGAAATGACTCTTATTTTTTTTTATAAATTTGACTCAGTTCTCTATGTTTTAGAAATGAGATCTTTATCAGAAAAAATGCTTCAATAGTTTTTCCCCACAGTTGCAACTGCTAATTTTATTTCCATCTGTCCTTTAGCCCCATATCCATTTATTCTCTCTTTCCTTTCACCTGTTCCCTCCTCAGAAGTATTTTGTTTCTATCTCCTTTTACAATTTTCCCTCCCTTCTATCACTTACCCTCTACTCCCTTTCTCCCATCCCATTCCTCTCCTACTTTCCTTAAGGGTAAGAGATTTCTATACCCCAATTTAGTGTTCATTTTATTTCCATTCTGAACTAATTCAGATGAGAATAAGATTCACTTACTCCCCCCCCCACTTTCACCCTATTGCAAAAGCTTTTTGTTGCCTGTTTTATGTGAAACAACACATGGATTCTACCTCACCTTTGCCCTTTCTCCAGTACATTCTTCTCTCATCCCATAAACATCATCTTTTAAAAATATTATTCCTTCAGATTAAACTCCTTCGTGTGCCTTATGCTTTTTCTAACAAGCCTAATAAATGAGAAAGTTTATATGAGTTATCAGTATTATCTTCCCATGCAGGAATATAAGCAGCTCAGCATCATGAAATCTCTTATGCCATTCTTGTTTACCTTTTTATGCTTCACTTGATTCTTGTATTTGAAAATCAAATTTTCTGTTCAGTTCTGTTTGTTTGATAAGAAAAGTTTGAAAGTTTCCTAATCCATTGACTGTCCAACATTTCCTCTGAAAGACTATGTTAGGGTTTTCTGGGTAGTCAATTCTTGTTTCTAATCCAAACTCTTTTGCCTTCCAGAATATCATATTCCAATCCCTATAATTCCATCATATGGAAGTTGCTAAACCTTGTGTCATCCTGACTATGACTCCATGATATTTGAATTGGATCTTTCTGGCTACTTGCAATAGTGTCTCCTTGATTTGGGAGCTCTGAAATTTGGCTATAACATTCCTGGCAGATATCATTTTGGGAACTCTTTCAAGAGGTGATCAATGGATTCTTTACATTTCTATTTTACCCTCTGCTTCTAGAATATCAGCACAGTTTACCCTGATGATTTCTTGAAAAGTGTTATCTAGGTTATTTTTTTGGTCATGGTTGTTCAGGGAGTCCAATAATTCTTAAATTATCTCTCCTGCATCTATTTTCCAAGTTAGTTGTTTTTTTTCCAGTTTGATCTTTCACATTTTTTCTACATTTTTATTCTTTTTGTTTTATTGTTTCTTCATTTCTCCCAGATTGTCAGCTTCCCTTAGCTCTATTCTATATTTTAAGGAATTATTTTTTTCAGTGAACTTTTAAATATATTTTTCCATTAAGCCAACACTTCCTTTCACTGACTTTTTGGATCTTTTCCCATTTGGCACAGTCTGATTTTTGAGATGCTTTTTTCTTCATTATTTTTTTGTTTCTCTTTCACCAAGCTACTGACTACATTTTCATGATGTTTGTGAATCACTCTCATTTATCTTCCAAATTGTTCCTCTATTTCCCTTTGTGATTTTCATAATCCTTTTAAAGTTCTTCCAGAGGCCGAATGCAATTCATATTTTATTGGAGACTTTGGATGTGGAAGTTTTGACTTTATCTTCTTCTAAATGTGTACTGTGACCTTCCATAAGATCATAACTGTCTGTAGTAATTTTTTTCTTCTCTAGTTTATGCATTGATTTTTAACTCTTTGTTAAGGTGGGGTTCTCATTCCAGAAAGGGAGTTGTACTATCCCAAGCTTTTGACAAGTTTTTGCACTTATTTTCAGAGATACTTCTAGAGATCTGGGAATTTTCAATTCTTCCAAGGTCTTAGAAGAGGATAGGATTGCTCTCCCGATTGGTGCTCTGGTTCTGTGGTTTACCACAAGCACTCTTTTTTGCCTTGGAACTGTGAGGAGAGACCCTGCTCCAGTGGGGGTAGTAAACTCTATTGTGCTTCTTCTGTTCCTGTAATGGGATCCCAGATTTTCATCCAGATCTGAGTATAGGCAAAGCAACAGAGTCCTGCTTCAGGAAGAGCAAAGAGATCCCTGTAATCTCCTTCTCACCTCCTTAATTTCCATTGACTAAGAGCTCTGAAATCAGCAGCTTCTGATGATTGAGCAATTCCAGAGGCTTGGTCCTGGGGGTCTGTGTTGCTGAGACCTGAGCTGATCTGATCTGTGCTCAGGTAATCTGGCTTCCTGCTCCTGAATGCCTGGGGTCTGTTCACTCCAATGTGGCTGTGCTACTCTGCACTCCTCTCTTACCCTGGTGCATCTGATCTTCCAAGTTGTCTTAGGGTGGAAAATTGTTTGCCTCAATCTTTTAGTAGGTTTAGAATTTGATTAAAGTCATTATTTAAAGGTATTTGGAATAGTTTGGGAGAGGGTTCAAGGAAGTCCCTGCCTTTACTTGGCTCTGTCTCCTCTGTCCCCATTGTAGTGTATTCTTTCTGAATATGCTCTTCAGTAAAATTTTTAGTCTTGTGACCCTATTTAGAGTTTTCTTGGCAAAGATACTAAAGTAGTTTGTTATTTTCTTCTCCAGCTCATTTTTACAGATTTTTTTTCTTGTACATAAACCTTAGAAAACACATTCTCAAGGTAAAGGATAGTGTGATGTAGATGCTCAAACCAGGACAACAAGGTCCCATAATTTGATGAATTCAGTTTGTCAGTAAACTCATATTAATTACCTCCTGAATAAGTTCCAAAATTGCAAAGACAAAAGCACTAGTATAGTTTTATAATTATAATTTTTATATTTTGTAATTTTACAAGTGATTAATGTATATAATAATTATAAATCAATATAAATTATAATTATATATAAATATTTTTCTAAATTTATTAAAATCATAATTTTTAATTACATACTGCCCTAAAGAACTTCTAGTCTATTCAAAGGAAAAAACCCTACATTTGTATACACTTGCATGCTAAAATGGATCTGTGGCATGATTGATTTGGAAGTCCTTCAGATAATAAAAGATAATAAAATTCTTTCTCAGCCATGGGGCATGAGGTGGTTGACTCAACATGTTGCCCCTCAAGGAGCATGTATTCTTTTTTGGGTGAAAAGGGAGAGATACAGAACCAAGCTTAATGGGCTAGATAGTATCCTAAGGCAGTTGATCAGTATGATGAAGGATTCAAGATCCTGATACATAGGCAGAAGTGGCAAAGAATTGGGAATTAAGAGAATTCCCATCAATTCGGGCATGACTAAACAAATCATGGTATATTCACGCAATGGAATGCTATTGTGGTATAAGAAATGATGAGTAGACAGATTACAGAAAAACTTCAACTCCCATGAATAGATAGATGCTGAGTGAAGTAAGAAAAAACAAAAGAATATTGTATACAGAAACAGTAACACTGAGAAATGATCAATCATGATTAACTTAGTTCTTAGCAATACAATGATCCAAAACAATTCCAAAAGACTCATGACAGAAAATGCTATCCAAATTCAGAGGAAAGTCTGAATGCAGATTAAAGCATTTTCACTTTTTAACATATTTTTATGATTTTCTCTTTTTTCTGTTTTCTCTTTCACAACATGACCAATATGGAAAACGTGTTTAACATAATCACATATGTATAATTTATATCATATTACCTGTCATTTTGGGGGAGAGAAAAAAATTTAGAACTCAAAATCTTACCAAAAGTGAATGTTGAAAACTTAAGTAAAATTTTATTTAAAAAGAAGTGCCTAATGCATGGGGATCAATGAAAAGAATAGAGTTCCTTGTCTGAAGAGTAAAACTAACAGGGGTTTAGGTGAGAAATGAAACCTATCTTTGTTTTGGGGGGAAAAAAGGTCAAGTGAAAGAGGAATTAGAGCTGTTCTATTTGACCACAGAGTTTAGGACATAAGGAATGTGTAAAATTTGCAAAGTGGCAAGTTTATTTGAGATATTAGAAGGCAAGTTGCAAAGGCATGAGAGTAAGTGAGTATTGGGGAAATAGAGGGAGAGACTGTAGGTTAGGCTTCCTAAAAGTTTTTCAGTGAAAAGATAAAGAAACCAGAGAACAAAAAAAGAGGATTAGCACAGTTAGTTGAAAACCTATATGAGTGTATCTTTTGATTTAGTTGGTAAAGAATCTATAAAAACATGAACTATGCTAAAGTGCTGGGGATTTAAGAAAGGTGAAAATTTAGTACCTGACCTCAGAGATCTTTTATGCTAAAGCAGGAGATAATATGCAAAAATATAAGTACACAGTAGACCTATCTCAGGTAATCTCAGAGAAAAGAAACTGGGACAAGGAGGGCAGGAATTGGTAAAGGAAAGTGTTACAGGAAAAGGGGGAAAAACAAGTGCAAAGAAAGGAACAAATAAAATAGATATTTTATTAAACACCTCCTATGTTCCAGTGACTGTACTGATTGCTTTACAACTATAATCTCATTTGCTCCTCACAGCGGTTCTTAGGGGCTGACGCAATTGGGCAACAAGATGGTACAGGCCTACAAGGCCTGGGTTGAGGAAGATCTAAGTTCAAATCCAGTCATAGACATTTATTAGCTGATAATGGTGGAGAATTAAACCTGTTTGCCTCAGTTTTTTCATCCATAAAATGAGCCAGAGAAGAAAATAGCAAATGGCTCCACTTTCTTTCCCAAGAAAACCCCAAATGAGGTCTCAAAAAGTTTGACAACTAAAACAAAAACAAGATAAATTTATCATGCCTGTTTAATTGGGGAAACTGAGGCTGATGGAGGTGTAATGATTTATGTTGGGCAGACAGATAATAAATGCCTGATGTCTGATCTGAACTCAGATTTTCCTAGCTTCAGATCCATAACTCTATCCTCTGTGCCATCTGCTTCCTTTAAAACAATGAAGTTGATGGAGTATAATTCTTGAGGAACAATAAGAAATTCAATATTTCTGTTTCATATAGTATATGAAGGAAAGAGTTTAAGGATGAGCAAAAACTGGGTATGATAGTAAGCAATGAAGAAGGGAGAAGGTTCCAAAGAGGAAGAAGAATAATTAGGATTCTATTCAGATTTCTGAAATCTGAGGTAACTTTCCAAGCTTCCTGTATTGGTTTGGGGTAAAATGATCTCTAGGTTTAAAAACAGATAAGTGTGAATACTTGAATAAACAGAGGTTGAATTCCAAGATGACCTTGAATAAATTCTATCAAGGAGGATGTACTCCCTTGATTGCTCTAAGGTTCAGGATTAGGTCTTTTACCAAGGGCTCTAATTAGAATGATTAGTAAACTACTGAAAGATTTGGTTCAGCAGCAATGGCTAGCTAATGGTCCCTCTATCTACCAACCTCTAAGCAACTAAATGTATCTTGCTGCTTGTGGCAAGAAAGCCAGTGGCATTATACTGTCCATTTAGTGTTTTTCAAATTTGACCTGATAATTGAGAAGTAGTGTCATTTTTCACTGTTATTGCATCAAAGGAGATTTGATTAAAATGATAGTTCAATGCAGCAGCTTTATCCAATAGTGTATATTATGTACCTTTGTTATTGCATCTTAACTTCAATAGTTTTTCTAGAGATCTGAATTCTTATTGATTTTAGAAGAATCATTGTATATTTGTGAGATCATAGTTTAATTGGTCAATGAGTTTTTAAATAATGACTTATAAAGAATTCTTAAACTCATCAATTCCTCTCTCATAATATTTATTTAGCATTGTGCTAAGTACTTTACCAGTATTTTCTCATTTGATCCTCACAACAACCCTATAAGGTAGATGCTATTATTATCCTCATCTTGATATAAGGAAATTGAGGCAAAAAGAGATCGAGTGCCTTGTCCAAGAGAAAATAGCTTGTAAATATTTGAACTCAGGTCTTCTTGACTCCAGACCTGGTTGGATCTCTATCTGATATACCATTACCTTTCTATATTATCATAGAGAAATGGCTGTTTTTTGGAAAGACCTTCTGAAAAATAAATGAAAGAAAATTTAAATATATGAATATATGTGTGTTTATATATATACATATATATACATATTATATATATATATATATATATATATATATGGAGAGAGAGAGAGAGAGAGAGAGAAGAAAGAAAGGAAAGAAAAAGGAAAGAAGGAAGGAAGAAAGAAAAAAAGGAAGAAAACAAAAAAAGCAAGCAATCTTGGCAATGATGCCAGATATGATTGTCTATTAGCCATCCTAATAATCTGATCTGCTATCCAAGGACTCATCACTACATATTTTTTGAGTTATAAAGTTATAGTACATGACGTTGTGCTCATCCACATCATTATGAATGTGTGGGGATGATTCAGTAATAGGGTCAGAATATTTGTGAATCATCTCCGCTTTGAAAACCCTAGACCTGCAATTTCATTGAGGAATTCCTAAATGAGAAAACTTCCTTTACCAAGAAAGTTTGGCCTCTTCCTACCCTTCTAGTCTTCTTTCACCTATTCCATTCCACAAACTATGCCCCCGTATTGCTGACCTTCTTAACTTCCTTATACCTGAAACTCTATCTCAACTCCAGGCAATTTCCTCTGACTATTCCTCCTTCCTAGAAATCCTTCCTCCTTCAGAATCCCCTCTTGGTTTCCATGACTTCCTTAAAGTTGCAACTAAAATCCCATGATTTGAAATAAACCTTTCTTGGGGCAACTTGGTGGGGCAGAAGATAGAGCATGGGCTCTGGAGTCAGTTGGACCTGAGTTCAGATTTGACCTCAAACAGTAAATAATTACCTAGCTGTGTGAACTTGGGTAAGTCACTTGACCTCATTGCCTTGAAGAAAAAAAGCAAAGAATCAAAACCTTTCTTAATTTTCATTAATCTTAGTGCCTACCTTCTGAGGTTGCCTCTGATTCATCCTCTGTTCTTTATGTACAGAGTTGTTGGCATGTTGTCTATCCCATTAGCCTATGAATTCCTTGAGAGGAAAAAAAAAACAACTATGTTTTGCCTTTTTTTTTTTTTGTATCTGTATCACTTAGCACAGTGTGTTTCACAAAATGGGTGCCTAATAAATGCTTGCTGATGATTCCTCTGAAAGTTTCTACCCATAGAAAATACTGAAAGGAAAGAGACTTGCCTCAGGGCCCACAACTAATATCAGAGTAAATACCTGAATTTAGACTTTCCTGTTTCTAGGGTCAGTTTTCTATCCTCTAACAATGCTATTAATATCCAGGTAGGAGAGATATAACAAGTATCCAGGTGGAAAAATGCAGGGGATATTTGGTGCGCCCAAAACAATTCAGTATGGTTACAACATAAACTATAATATAAAATAGGGCACGAAGATCAGTAGAAAGGATACAGATAGCTCACAAAGTGATTCAGACTTCAGAATAATCTTGCCACTGAAATTACTTTGGTAACATAGAATTCAGGATAAATTCCATTCATTCTTCATAAGTAGAATGGTTATCACAAGAAAAGCAGTCCCTTTTAATATCAGACTTAGAGAAAATTGTCTCAAGCCCATCCTAAAGATAAAGAAACACTTAACTATACCACCTAAAATCGATCTGAAATAATGTCAGATTGAAATCAAGAAGTGAACAATTGCAAATTATATTTTTTATGATTCATTGGAGATATGGAGATAAAGGCAACTCATTTAAAGTAAAATATTTGTGCTGTTAGAAGGAGGAGCAGGAGGAAAAGGAGAAAGAAGGAAGAATAAGAAGAAGAAAGAAAAAAAGAAAGAGAGAGAGAGAGAGAGAGAGAGAGAGAGAGAGAAAGAGAAAGAAGTAGGAGAAAGTTTTTTTTTAATAATACAGCTATTGTAGAGATAATCACAGGTATGTGAGAGGGGAGGATTTCACCAGCAGACATTGAAAGGGGTTTAAATCACAAAGATATCAGATGCTTTCTCATTGAGCTTTAGTGAAAATATATGTCCTAATGATTCATTCTGAAGATAAAAGTATTAGAAGAAGAAAACATTAAAAGGAGGAAGAAGATGCATGTTAACACATAAGGATACAGTATATTTTTAAAGGGAAGTACATATTTAGTTGTTATGCACATGTAATGCATACCTGTGCATTAGTATGTATAAATACAGATTGTCTGTTTGTATGCACAAATGCAGACATATACAAATATTATACGTACAAATCTATGTGGCAATGCATACACATGTATGCTCATATATGTTTATATAAATGCATATATGCATGAACTGTCTATGGGAGTGTGTGTGTGGGTGTGTGTGTGTCTGTGTGTGTGTGTGTGTGTGTGTAAAATGTAGAAAAACTCCAAGTGAGATACTACCTGGAAAATTTCTTTTTGCTTTCAACCCTTAATTCAACAAGTTAGATATGCTTTCTTTTTTTAATTTATTATGTATTTTTTAAATTTTATTTTTTTATTTTGAATTTTACCCCCCCCATTCATGCTTCCCTCCTCCCACCCCCACAGAAGGCAGTCTGTTAGTCTTCACATCGTTTCCATGGTATACATTGATCTAAGCTGATTGTGATGAGAGAGATTTCAGTTAGATATACTTTCTCTCTTCAGACTATGTCTCTTAAATAATCTACCAGGTCTTTGATTTCTTATATGCTTCCATTGAGCCTAAAATGATGTGTTCAGTGGGATTTTAATAAATGAATCCTTTTCCTTCATTTGCAGAATGAAGGAGGCACATTCATTTCTATGTCTCCTTCCTTTTCTACCATTCAATGATTTTCTTCTACTTTTGCACACCCATCCAAGTGAGCTGAGAGTCGTTAACCAATTATCAGTAGGTAATTATCAAAGCTCCTATGGTCCTTAAGGCAGTGGGATAAACACTGGACATACAAAGCAAGGTAAAAGTCAGTTGCTCCAAGGCTAAGCAAATGAGAACTGATGTGATTTTTTTTCAGTGGATAATTTGAGGTCAGGCAGAAGGGACAAGGAAGAGTGTTCTTATATTGTAGGAGGGGGAAACACTACAAAGGAAGACATAGTGGAAGGTATTTAATAGATTATGAGCAGGAGTTTTAGTTTGTCTATTTTTGTGCATTCTTAGTGTCGAGAAATGTCCCTTATTCAATTTAAGTGCTTAATAAGTGATGTTGCCATTGTTTTTAATGATTTCTCATCAATTTAATTCTTATGTTATAAATAAAAATATAATATAAATTATATTCATAATAAATTAGCATGGTAATACCTGTTTTTTTTAAGGTTCTGCAAAGTATTTTTTCCCACAACAACCCTAGAGTGAGGTAATGTAATTTAATACCCATTTTACAAATGAGAAAAGCAAAACCCATATAGATTTAAGTGACTTGCCAGTGGGCACAGAGCTAGTGATTAAGGGAGTATTGAAAACCAGGACTCCTGATTTCAAGTCTGGAATTGAATCAGTTTGATTTGAATTGAATGAGAACATTTTTTGTCATGAACTAGTAAATTGATCTCTTATTAAGTCATATTAAAAACATAGGGTTTTTAACTAAAGACCTTGAGTTCTCCTCATATAGTCATGTGCTATATGGGTAACCTCTCAAAGCTGATCAATGTCAAATATATCAAAGCTAAAGTTTATTTAAATTCCAATGGAACAAGCATTTATAGTCTATCTACAATATCTAAGATACTAGACCCTAGCAGATATGCAAATTGAGGCATTGTTCCTGTCCTGTGAAACTTATGATCATTCAGAGGAAGAGGCATACAAAAAATGTTTTAATTTAAAATAAAACATGATAATGGGATGTGTAAAATGCTTTGAGATTTCAAGTGAAGGAAGGTGACTCTAGCTAGGAGAATCAAGGCAGCTTATAAAATGTTATGAAATTTTTTTAAAAAATCAATTTATTTTGCAGAATAGTGTTTATGATTTTGGCTCTTTTTGCATTGCTATGAAATGAACCTTTTTAGTTTGAACATCCCCCCCTTAAGAAATGCATGTTTTTTGAAACATAAGTGAAAATAACTTTCCCTGTGCCTCCATATAGATTTTCTTCCAAAGCAGGGATATCCAGGGATATATTTTTACCTCTTCTGTTTCACATCAATCAACAAAAATTTGTCAGGGAGCAAGGCAATATTGGGCAATGAGACTCAGAAGAGTTAAAAGGTGGGACATCTGTTCTAGAGTTGATCTTAGGAGGCTTAATTTCTGACCTCATTTTAAGGTTCTATTTGATTATGGAATTCAGAGAAAAGAAAATTAGAGGGGTTTAATAAAGCTAAAGGTTACTAAAGGCTCCGAGTGAACTCTGAACAGTTTTTCCTCTAACTCTTAAGAAGAAAAAGAATAAATTAAAATCCTAAAAGAAAAATAATTAAAGTTGATATATAGCAGAGTATAGTGGTTAGTATATTGGACATGGAACTCAGCTCAAATCCTGCCTCTCAAATCAGTTGTGGGTGCTTGGACACACTTCAGTGGTTAACCATTTCCTCTTCTGTATAATAAAAGGTTTGGAAATTGGAGGCCTAAAAAGTCAGTTCCAAACCTGTACCTAAATCTTTTGACTAGCTATGAGGAATACCACTAACAGTGAAAATATTGAAAACAACACAGAAGCTGGTGTTGGTTCTGAAAAGTCTTACAGATGTTGAATCAGTAGGATTTAGACATCTCATGTAGGGGTGAGGGGGTTTGACAAAGAGATGCTGATCCTTGTTTGTTGACTGATGAAATTGGGAAGTCAGAGGAGATGATTTGGGGGAACTTGTGAGGGAAGATGGAAATAAGATTATTATTAGGCACATTGAGTTTGAGGTAGTAGAAAGATAAGACTGGCAATTGCAATTCGGATTGATTCCTGGAAAATAGTTTGTTGAAAATAATAATTGTGAATTTTATCAGCCTAAAAGTTATTGTCAATATGGAACTAAGGTACTTTAATTTGATTAAGGTCTTAGACATTCTTCTGTGCTGGGTATTTTGGAATTTTACATCAAAATGAAGTTTTGGTTCAGAATTAGGACTTTATACAGGGGAGAAAGAGAGGGTTTTGTTTTGTTGTTATCTAGATGTGTGATTTCATTAGTGGGGGAATTCTATATAACTCCCTTTATCGATACATATAACAGAGGGCAGCTAGGTGGCATAGTGGATAAAGCACCGGCCCTGGAGTCAGGAGTACCTGGTTTCAAATCTGGTCTCAGACACTTAATAATTAGCTAGCTGTGTGGCCTTGGGCAAGCCACTTAACCCCGTTTGCCTTACAAAAACCTAAAAAAAAAATTCAATACAGCTGTTATCATTTAAAGTCATAGAAAATGGTCCAGAATCTGACAGGTTAAATTTCTGTCCAGGGTCAGAAACAGTGATTGAATTCTGGTTGTCTTATTTATAAGAATGACTCCCTGTAGTCACCACCCATTTCTATATTTTGTTAATAAAATTGCTATATTTAAATACAAGTGTTTATATATTATAAAGTGTTATGGAATGTTATTAAAGCATGGTTTTTAAAAGCCTAATTTCTTAAGTACTATAAAAATTTCATCAGTTTCATTAGACTCTTACATATTCCATCCATGTTCTTCCTGAACAGAAAGGATGGTGCATCGCAAGAATTTTTAAAGGATTGTATGTGTAGCATCAAAAATATTTGCTATGAAATGCCAAATAAACGGGAATAGATGATTAAAAGAGTTGGTGACCACGTAAACAGAGCTGCCATCTTGTGGATAAGTAGGTAATGACCTGCCAGCAAGTAGAAAACTGATATGTTCTGATAGCTCTAACTTTCCTGAGAGTGAAATAAAATTCATAATGTTTGGTAACTGTTTAAAATTCTCCAGTCCTATCTGTAAAATGATCACCTGAAGGGTATGTAGCATTTTTACTGAAATTAGTCTTAACCTAAACCTTTTTAATATGTTGGTTAGAAAATGTTGGAGGAAGATGCCTTTAGTTTAATTAGCCTCTAGTGCTGATTTGTTTTGATAATATAAATAATTAGTTTAACCACTAAATTGATGTAACAGAAATAATTGTCAAGCAATTAAATACTGCAATAATTTCAGCTCTTGGGAAATATATAGTGCGTAAGAATGGTAATAAAAATGAGATGTACTTGGCTTGAACTCCAAAATAATCTTGTTTGATTGGTCAAAAGATTTCTTTTATAGCCTTTATGTTCTCCAGATATACCAGAAAAAAAAGAAAGTTCAATAATATGGATTGCATCGAAGTAAAGCCAGGATGAATGTCCATCGTTAGGTCATTAAATGAACTTTTGCAAATAGGCCATTCCAGATTCGACAAGTGCTAACTAGTCATTCTATTTAAAGCCCTATAATCTAATAAAAATATATACAGATTATGTTCCCAGAATAATGTTCTTTTTTTACTGTAGTGAAAATTTGTTAACCAATCAGCAAGCAACATTTAAGTAAATACTTTGTAATAGGTGCTATACTGACTGCAGGGGACATGAAGCAAAACTCTAAAGAAGTTTGATTTCTCTCAGGAGAGGTAACATGCATAAATATTAATGTATATAAAATGAAGCTAAATAAATATAAGAGAGTTGAATCTAGGATTGGTGGAGAGTAAGGACCCAGCTTCCAGAGGAATTGCAAAAAGAATCAGATAGAAAGTGGACCTAGAGCTGATTCTTAAAGACCAAGATTCTCAAAAAAGCAAAGAATCTATGATTTTACCAGGACAGGTTATAGAAGGTACCACTGGGGCAGATTATATGCCTATGGTTTTGTGGCCAGATCTTAGGGAGTAGTCTAAGACAGGGGAATGTGGGAGAAGTAATGCTGAATTTAGAGGCAGAAAAACTGTCTTTGATTCCTGGTCCAAATAATTTAGTCAGTCAACAAAAACCAATTTTGTTGTTATTTAGTTGTTTCAGTTGGGTTCAACACTCTGTGATCCCAAAACAGGGTGAAAAGACTTGCCCAGGGTTACAGAGCTAGTAAGTGTCTGAGGCTAGATTTGAACCCAGGAAGATGAGTCTTTCTGATTCCAGGTCTAATTCTCTATCCACCATGATGTCACCTACTTATATTAAACTGTGTTAAATGCTGGAAGAGAAAGGAAAAAAAATCTATCTATTTATTTATCTAATCTATCTATCTATCTATCTATCTGTCTGTCTGTCTATCTATCTATCTGTGTCTTTCCATCCATCCATCTATATCTATATTTATATAAAGTGTCTCACGTGCCAGACACTGTCCTGAGCACATTAAAATATCTCATTCGGTCTGCACAACAACCCCCTGAGGTACCTGAGATTGTTATCCTAAGTTAAAGAAATAGAGGTAGACATAAATTACTTACTTGTTCAGAAGTCATACAGACGGTAGGTGTCTAACTGAAGTCTTCTTACTCCCAGGCTAATAATGATTTACAGAAAGGCAAAAAAGAGTCCATGCTTTCAAGGAAGTCACAATCTTAATTGCAAATCATGTGATATTGTTCAAGACACTTGGGTTACCTTTATACGATTCAATTTTCTTATCTATCTCTAAACCAATGTTCACAGCATCTAATCGTCAAACAGCTAATACAGGAAGAATTTGAACCCAGATCTTTCTGAGACCACTGCTCTATCCAGTATGCCCTCATGTTTCTACCAGTGTAGAGATAATATGCATAAAACAGTCTGTGAGCTATCTTGCCTGTCTTGTTTCTGGTTTTCAATGCAGTTATCCAAAGTACATGATACCAAGGGGAAAACTATTTTCCCCCTATTAGATAGTGCAAGAAATAACCTTTCAATTATCCCAGCATTGATCTCGACAGAAAAATAAAATATTTACTTTGCATTGTTTAAGGCTGGATAGTATTTTTGGTAATAGGATTTTTTATTATATTTCGGAGGACTCGTCTTTGTCTGATTATCACAATTCACATCACATTCAAGATGTCTTATTATTGTTGGCTTTAGTCCCAAGTACATGTTCAGACTAATGTCAGGGTGTCATTAGACTTTTCAACAGGATATACAGCAGATAAATCTACTGGAAGAGGTTGACCTTTAATAACTATAGTCTTCAAAAGGAGACATTACCATTGAAATATTGCATTATTTACTTATACTGCTCCTGTAAATTGCCTTTATGCCATTCAACAGCAATATTGCAAGGTCACTGACCTGTATAAGAAACACAAATCATAATATGTTCTAGGTATATATAACGTGATCACAAAGTCGCAAGGCTGATTATCATGGATAACATGATTTGATTTAAAAACTTAAAATTTATATATGTTTATATTCTAATTAACTAAAATATAATACTATATCTTAGATATAACAGCATTTATCATTGAATATCATGATGAACATAGATATTTGTTTTATATGCAAATTGCTATAAATAATGTAATAAAATATAGAGAATATATACATGTTTTTATAAGATATTTTGGTATGGTAAGTTAAACATGTGATTGTGCTACAAATCATACACATATAGAACCCCTTCTTACTAAATATGGTCACTATGTAGTGCCCAGCCTTAGAACTAAATAGGACCTTATGTTCCAAACAACTAATTTTAAAGAAGAGGAAACTGAGACAGATAGCTTAAAGGAATGTGGCATAATTGTTTAAATGCTGACTCTGGAATCCTAAACTCTGGGTTTGAATCCTCGCTCTGAATCATGACTCTGATAACTGCTGACTATGTGATGTTGGGTAATTCACTTAACTGCCTTTTACCTCAGTTTCTTAAATTGTAGACTTGGGAAGTTTACCTACACAACCTTCAAAGTATCTTCCAACTCTAGGTTACATGAACCCTTCTTCCTAATTGATTTTCACAAGGTCACACTGCCTTGTACTACTTGTCCCGGAATTCTAAACTAATGCCAATGAACCCAAATCAAATTGAAAGGGTAGTGAAATAAAAAGAATGTTTGTTTTAGAATCATAACACCTGGGTTTAAATCCTTGTACTTATTAAATGAATGACTTGGAGTACATCAGTTAGTCTGATAAGCTTATTCACACATTCACGCACACACACACACACACGCACACACACACATACACACACAAACACACACACAAAAACACACACACACACATATCCACTATACCAGGATATTGCTGATTCTTGGCTTTCATTTAGCCTTGTATACACTAGCAGACATCTCTATATACAAGTTATTTCAATCCTTTACCTCAAATGGTGAAAAACAAACAAAAAAATAGCAATCATAGGAAATGAGAGAAAAGTTGTACTGCTTTTGTTATTCTTAAAATTTGGGCAAAATTTTCCTATATAAAGTCATTTAACTTTGCTTTCTCTAAAATAAAGGTTTTAGACTCACTGGCCTCTAAATTTCTTTCCTTCTCTAAATCTATGATCCTCTGATTTTAGCATTCTTTTTAAGAGTGATAGATCAGGTAGTCAAAATATATCAGTTATTTATCTCTGAAGGTAGTTATTTATCTCATTAAATTTCATATATCATGGGAAAAAAGCACATTTTTACCTCTTAAGATATTTTTTACCAATTCATATCTTCATAGCAATTACTATGTCTTATCTTTTTCATCCATCAAGTAGAAACACAATTGGCATAGTCATCTTCCAAATTCGTCATTCTGGTCTTTAATCCAGTTTTATAGCCTATTGCAAGGCAATGAATCTTATTTTGAAATACGCATTTCCATCTGAAATCTCATCTGTTTTAAGCAGAAATAAATGACTAGGGTCTTTCAGTTTGGTCTAAAGTAAATTTTGACTAATAGACTTGCTTTGAGATTCCCACCTGGGATTGCTATGGTAAAACCTCCACAGTTTACCCCCCTTGACCTTCTATAATTGGGAAAACAATTGCACAGTGATTTCAATATGATATATAAGAGTTTTATCATAGTAGGTATGCATGTTTCTTTTCATTTTTCAAAAGCATTTCTCAAACATTCATTCTGTACTATATTTTGGATTTAAAACAAAAAAATGAGAGTCCCTAACCTGAAGGAACTCATGTTTTAATGGAGATAAAAACAAGTATTCAGAAGTAAACACAATTTATATGCAAAGTAACATTCAGTGTATGGTAGAAGGATAGTAATAACTGCAGTCATCATGAAAGATATTCTAGAGGAGGTGGGAGCTGAACTGAGCCTTGAAGTAAGCTAGGAATTCTAAGAGCATAAGAAACATGATGTGGTTCAGTAGAAAGAATTTTGAACCTAGGGTTAGATGATTGGTTCAAAACCTAACTCTCACCTTCATTACTTGTGTGACTTTGGACAATTTAACTTCTTTGCACCACAGCCTAGATAACTCCTTTCCATATCCATTCTTTATGATATTTTGTTGATTACTGTCATGAATTTTCCAGTCCAAATCAATAGTCTTATTTTAAGATAAAGTATTCCCATTCTCCATAATTGAGGAAACAGAATAAAAGGTCAATGACTCATATATTTATTTTAAAGATGAAAAATACATTTTTAAAAATTGTTTTTGACCCCAGATAATAGACCAAGATGTTCAGCAATAAAGGTGATTCTCTTGAAACTGACTGATCAGTGTCTTTTGTGATGGTTGTTTGATTTGTGATTGAGTTTTAGAATTCTCTATGTATGCATAGTGTGTACGTTACACACACACATATACTCACACGTGTATATGTGTGTATCAAAAGAAACAAGATTGAATTGATGCTTCTTTAGACTATATCCTCTTGTGAATAGGTACAAGAATAAAGTTCTCTTTAAAATCTCAAAGGTGAACTTCCCACTAACTGACCAAGGATTGGATCAATCATTTGAGCTTAACAATCTTTATGAGGTGAGGTGAGCTTACATGAAACTATGAGACAACTGAAAATTCATCCCTTTGCCAAGTGTCAAAGGCAGAGTCTAGTCCATTATTCTGCCAACCTACCGGTTTATGCCTGAAAGAAATGTTGGTGTTAGGGTTAAAGAAGGACACAGTCTGCAGGAGATGAATAACAAGGACTGTTATACCCCCACAGAAAAAGAATATAATTTAAAGTAGATTATAAATAACCAAATTAAGATTGTCTGGAATTTTTCTGACTTATAGATAGAATAGCTTTAGGCATATAACCCCATACATATCCCTATGATATTGAAGATACTGTGATTTTGATATGATATTATAAACTATATTTCCAAAATATTTTCCAGAAATAATACTTTTCAAAGTTTCAATTTTGTATCTTTCTTTCCCTTTTCATTCTATTTGAAAGATTTTACATTCAGTCATCTGTTCACAAAGGCATCTCAGTTGTCCATAAAGTGCCCTAGAGTTTCAAAACTTGTTTTCATTTTAATTTGAAAGAGAACAATGAAATATTAACTCCAAGAAGTGAAATGCCCAGACGCACTGTGTAGATTCCCTTTCTTTTTTTTTTCTTTTCATACCCATGCTCGATCATATTTTGATGATTACTGTCATTTAGTGAACAGATTATGAAAATTCAGTTCCCCAGGGCTCCTGTTTAATTAATTAGGCAAATTAGTCTTTGAATTTTTGTTGTTGATGTTATTTCTAGTGTGTGATTATCATGTAGCCCCATGCTGCTCTTACCTCTCCCCCCCACCCCAATCAGGGAAAAAAAATGCAGTCAGAGCTAGCTTCAGCTTTTCAATTTGCAGCTGACAGGTTAGGGTTAAGATATGATTCCAGGTAACAGAAGCCAATGAGAGTACACCCAGTTGATGTTTGTGACATCATCTTCGAGTCAGAGTACATAGAGCAGCTGAGGTAGCTTTGAGCACTAGTACCAGTGGCATTATGATGAATGTTTACATCTCTTCATTGAGAGCCAATTATCTCTCTTTTGTGTGAGGCCCAAGGATCACTCATGCCGCCCGCCTGCACACTGAGCGGCTGGAGCTAAGCTGGGAGAGAGAATTGTTTCCCTGCCTCTGGTAAGAGCCTCTTCGGATTTCCCTTCTCTTTCCAAAGAAAGGTGATGTGCCTAAGCTAGCAAACTGGAAAGGACTCCAACAGGATTAGCCGCTAGGGAGATGGCAAGGGAGAAAGAGGGTGCAAACGTGGACTGGAAGGAAGAACGAGTTGGAGCAGGGGGGGAATTTCAGAAGGGGGGGGCAGGCTAAGAAGGGACACCTGGAAAAGTCTCATTTGCAGTAAAAAATAATTGGCAATGAGATCCCGGCTTTTCTTTTGAAATAGGAAAGTAATTGGCAGAACAGAACAAGACCGTTATTCGGAATGAAACTTAACAGCATATCGCTCAGCTGGAATCTTTGACATTTTGCCTTAAGGATGGAGAGAGAGAGAGAGAGAGAGAGAGAGAGAGAGAGAGAGAGAGAGAGAGAGAGAGAGAGAGAGAGAGAGAGAGGAATAAGAGTTGCAAAATTGCTATTAAAAATGCACAATGAGTTGAACTTTGTTAATTGTGAGCATTCTGCCAAAGTTGTTTCTATGTTAGCAAAAGATAGCCAATCTAAGGAGGAAAAGGTTTTCAGTTCTTCAATAAAGTTAGAGTACTTTTAAACATGTCTTTTTGCTCCTAGTTCTCTTCAGAGGATAAAGGTACAAGTGTAGTAAATGGCTTCAGGGTGAAAATGTGAGGCAAGGAGTAGGAAATACTGTTTATCATCTCGATTGCTCCAAATGAATGTGTAAAAAAATGTTCTATGACTCTCTATGCAGGATAGTTAAATGTTTTTGTCCACTTGGCTCTCTGGTTTTTCTTTTCTTTTCTTTTCTTTTCTTTTCTTTTCTTTTCTTTTCTTTTCTTTTCTTTTCTTTTCTTTTCTTTTCTTTTCCTTTCTTTTCTTTTCTTTTCTTTTCTTTCTTTTTTCTTTCCTTTTCTTTTCTTTTCTTCTCTTTCTTTTCTTTATTTTTACTGTGTTGATTCTACCAATTTTGCTGCAAAACAAGCATAATACATTTGCTCATCTGCTACTGGGGAGAGGGAGGTTTAACACTGGAAATGATACTGAAAAATCAGATTCAATAAAGGTTCTTAATTGACTTGGAGGTTCAAGCGCTGCTCAATGAAGGCTCCAATTGCAAGTTTAACTAGTCAAGTCCTGTGTATCATAAGACATGAAAAACAGAAAGATATTAATGTGAGAATTGGCAACAATGACTTGTGGGAGACAACAATATGGACAAGTTTTTAATTTTACTATTTAATTCAGTAGTCCTCAATTATTTTGATACTGCATGAGTGGAGTATATAATTAAACTTTTGAATGAGGGTCTATATGGAATGCTTTTTGTATGCTCCTGCTTAGTTTCATTTTCAATGAGTCTGGCAAGGTAACATCTATTTGCATTTATCCAAACTGGCATTTTTGATAATTAGAAGCCAGGGTTTGGAGGTATCCAAGTTGCACTTAAAGGCAGCAGGGTGCTTCCCAGTGATGTGACACTTTTATGTCTTTGACGAGCCCAGTCCTGTCTCTCAGTTCTGAATATCAGGAGTTTTTGATTTGTTTCTTTCAACCAATTCAAGTCTGAACAAAAATGAGTTTTTTAGCAAATGTCAGATATATACTAATGGGATTTTAGGATTTATGCATTTCTTCTTTGACAAAATGAGGGTAACTAACCTTTATAAATCTCCAAAACCCTTTGCAAGTAACTTTTATACCATTGCAATGTACATCAAGACATCTAAAAGTGAGGATACGCAAGTATAGGTTAAGTAAACTTTTTGATATATTGTAAGATATCTTTACAGTGATCATATATATATACATATATATATATATATACACATGAAATCATATTGTGTCTATTTATAGTGTCTATAAATATGTACATGTGTAAGCATGCAAATGTATGTGCATGCACACAAGTGTCATTATACATATAGTCTATATAGGGCATGTATGTATTAATAGGGTATGCATATCTTTTATATAGGGCAAGAAAATAATTTTTCCATAGTACCAAAGATAATTAATGTTCTCTTCTAGCATACAAATCATCTGTATTGATATTTTATTTTCTCTGTGATCTTTGGCATAAGTGGGAGAAAGGTTGTGGGAATTTTGTAAAAATAATTAACTCCCTAAGTAGACTTTAGTCTTCAAGAAAACATTTCATGCAATTAAGGACAAAAAAGTGGCATTATATTTATAGTATATGCATATTTCTATTTGAAACCCCTAATAGTATATAGCATATTGGCACTGAAGAGGATATTAACAATAATGATAGCTATAATAAAATAATGATGATAATAATGGATAGTGTAGTAGTGGTAAAATTTAAATGGAATTTGAGGTTTATCTTGTTTAATAATAGGGTATATACTCTTATCAGTTTTCTTAGTACATAAACACAATCTAATGTGCCTGGAAAATTTATTAGTTTTATTATTGTTACTGTTATTATTGTTGTTTTAGAAAGAAAGAGAATAGAGAAAGGGAGGGAGGAAAGAAAGAGAGAGGAAAGAATCACAGAAGTTGCAGGTAGGATGGAACCTCAAATACCATGTAATTCATGAGCCATGAACCATGTAGTTCAACCCCCACCTTCAAACCTTCCATTGTACTGAGACCCTGGGTGCTGCAATGGTCTGAAAAGATCACATATTAGGCAGTGGCTGAACTTAAATATAAATTTCCATATACTGATTATCAGTAGACATTTTTGCCATTAGACTTCATGCCAGTGAATTATGAGCACAATCCCAAGCTCATAGTAGATAGTCAATAAAATTTGTTGAAATTATTGAAATCAAGGCTCTGGGATTTTTTTTGATGCTCTTGAGCTTCCCTAATAATCTATTCCCTAGTCTATTCACTAATCAACGATTCAAGCACAGACTGCCAGGAGAAGATGAGAAAATATTTTTGACAGTTAATATGAAACAACAGCAGCAATAGCAACAAGACACACATACACAAAGAAAATTTAATAATCGACTTTACATACATATCTATGCTTCTCCTTTATTTGCCCCAAAATATTACCTATCCATCCATGGTAATGGTGGAGAACCTTTTTTCTGCTTAGGGTCAGTGAGTGTAATACCATTAGAGGGCCATGTAAAAATATCAACTTAAAATTAGGCAGCTATATTTGCTCAAACATTTAATTAATCCATCCCTAAAAACTCCTAGATTTATTGGATTTTGAGTCCAGTCTGTAGTTGCCATGGGAGCACCATGATTCACAGAACTTATACATTCTGTGCTCTGAATGTTCCTCACCCCACATATCTATGAATTGGTTTCTTGGCATTATAATACTAATTCATTCATTCATTCATTCATTTTTATAATCAAGACATTGCTCTTGTGTATTTTCATTGAGAGGGAATCTGTTAAGTAACTTGCCCAGGGTCACACAAGTGACTGAGGTCAAGTTTGAACTCAGTTTCTCCTGACTTCAGGGATGCTACTCTACTCACTGTGTCTCTTAGTTATCCTTTGCTAGCTATCTTACTCAGACTTGTATCACTGAAGATATAGAACTGGGAGAAATTTGATATAATTCATCCTAGGTACTGACCAATATTTCCCTCAGGAAGACATTTGTCCAAAGGACAGAAAATGCTACTTTCCCTTGGGTAGTGTTATTATGTGATGAGTAGCTATGCCTCCTAAGTCATATTCCCATCAAGAGAAAGCAAAAGGAGGAAAAGACAGAAAGACAGAAAGTAAGAGAGAAAGAAAGAAGGAAGGAAAGAAGAAAGGAAGGAAGGAAGGAAGGAAGGAAAGAAAGAAAGAAAGAAAGAAAGAAAGAAAGAAAGAAAGAAAGAAAGAAAGAGGGAAAGAAAATAGAGATGGGGTGGAGGGAACAAAGAAAGGGAGGAAAAAGAGAAAGTAAGAAAGAAAAGAAGAAAGAATAGAAAAGAAAAAGAGCATGCTAGAGAGCAAGGAAGGAAGGAAGGAAGAAAGAAAGAAAGAAAGAAAAACAGGGTGGGAGGGAAGAAAGAAAGGGAAGAAAAAGAGAAATAAAGCAAGAAAAGAGGGATGGAGAAAAAAGAAAGGAAGAAAAATAGAAAGGGAGAAAAGAAAGGGACAAAGAAAAAGAAAAGAAAAAGACAGAGGAAGAAAGAGAAACAGAGAGAGAGAGAAAGGGAGGAAAAAGAAAAAAAGAGAAAGGGAGAAAAAAAAAAGAGAAGATAGAGAAAGAAAGCCAGAGTGAAAGAAAGAGGGAAAATGGAAGACAGAAAGGAAGAAAGAAAAATGGAAAAGGAAAAAAAAAGAAAGGAAGGAAAAAATACCCGAGAAGTTGTTTGTTGTGTGTGGATTTAATTTTTTTAATTAATAAAAAGCTGTTTCTTTTTCTCTCTTCCTTTCTTTTGCTTTCTTTCTTCATTTCATTCTTTCTCCCTTCCTTTCTCTTTGTCTTTTTTTCCTTTCTTTCTTTCATTTTATTTTTGATGAGTCTAGCAAGGTAACATGTATTTATGTTCTTTCTTCCTTTTTTCTTCATTTCTTCCTTCCTCTCTCTCTCTCTCTCTCTCTCTCTCTCTCTCTCTCTCTCTCTCTCCCTTCCTTCCTTCCTCTATTTCTTCCATTCTTTCTATCTTTCCTTCTCTCTTTCCTTCTTTCTTTCCTTCCTTCCTTCCTTCCTTCCTTCCTTCCTTCCTTCCTTCCTTCCTTCCTTCCTTCCTCCCTCCCTCCCTCCCTCCCTTCCTCCCTTCCTTCCTTCCTTCCTTCCTTCCTTCCTTCCTTCCTTCCTACTTTATGATATATTATGACTATGTTTTTGCCATGTCAAAATATCCCAGATAGCTTTGGTACCTGGTGTAGAGAGTGAATGGAGATAAAAATCTAAAATAAAATAAACTAAAGCAGCCGTTCCTGCCTTTTACACTGGCAATAACCTATAGGTCTCTTGCTTTATACAAGTGAGAAATTACTGTCCTTGACTCAATTTCCTCTTTATTTATTTGTTTTTAATTTATATTTATAGAATTTGACAAGCATCACATTTCAATATAAAGCTTGTAGTAGATATTAGAATGCTGAATGTTAGCTTTGTGACCTTAGAGAGGCTCTTAACCCCTCTTGTCTCTGTTTCTTCAGCTATAAAATAGGGATAATAATTCCTGTATTCTAGGAGTGTTGGAACTATGTGATAAAATAATATCTAAAAGGTGATTCTCAAAGTTTAAAGAACTTTGAAATTTTAGCTGCTAGCTAAAATTTGGCTTATGCATTAGCTTTTGCATGTAGGAAAATCTTATGGTATATGAAGCTGTGTAGTTCAGTTTAATATAGTTTTAATATATTTTAAATTTCATGCAGAACTAGCAGAAGTCTTCTTTTATCTGTTCTTTTCTATCCTCCTGCTCTCTCCTCTTTATATTTAAACTATTTCATTGACTTTTCCTTTTTAGCATCATTAGCATTACCTATTAACTATTATTCCACTACTCCCAGAATTCAACACTTTTAAACAAATTAATGCAGTCAAATAAAATGTATTTCACATTGTATCTCAAAATTTACATTGCATTCTTTACCTCTAGCCTATCATTTCTTTACTGTTAGGAAGTAGTCAAATCATATGTCATCTGATGTCATGAGTCACTGAATTGATGAGAATTGCTAAACGTTTCAGACTTGTCCTTTTATATTTTGACATCATTGTAGAAATTATTTTCTTGGTTTTACCTCATTGTTGAGTTTTTTATTTCTTTTTTTCGTAAGGGTTAAGTGACTTGCCCAAGGCCACACAGCTAGGTAATTATTAAGTATCTGAGGTCAAATTTGAACCCAGGTCCTCCTGACTCCAGAGCTGGTGCTCTGTCCACTGCACCACATAGCTGCCCCTCTAGATTTGGTAGTACTAGTCCTGCCCCCCAAGTTTCTTTGAACCCATCATTTAAAAAAATTTCTTGCAGCAAAATATTCTATTACAGTTATATAATATACTTTATTCAACCATTTCCCCTTTTTGGGAACCCTTTCTGTTTTCAATGCATTCTCTTTAATTTCTTTGTGGAATACATATGTGTTTGTGTGTGTGTGGGTGTGTGTGGGAGAGAGAGAGAGAGAGAGAGAGAGAGAGAGAGAGAGAGAGAGAGAGAGAGAGAGAGAAGTTCTATTAGTCAAAGAGGATGCAGAATTAGATAACCTGTCTTTTAGAGCTAAACTTTTGTGGTCTGTAATTCAAAATTTTCTTCTAAAATGTTTGGATTAACCTGCAACTTTATCACTATGTTTTAGACTGCCTCTTTTCCTCCTACCACAACGCCACCAAAATTTCTCCTTCATTTATATATATGGAATTTTTTCTCAGTCTGATGGCCACGAGAGGGAAGCTTAGTGGCTACTTTAATTTCTTTCCCACTTTTCAACTGTTTGAAGACTGCCTTTGAGCCATATTATTCATTTGAAATCGATTCAATCAAATTTGCCAATAATCTGTTGTCAAATCCAATTGGCCTTTTCTCAGTCCACATTCTACTTGACCTTCCTCCCTCCACCCTCTTTTTTATTATTTCTGTCCCTGTATATCTTTCCCTATATTTTTTTTGTCATCACTCTTTGCAACTGCAGTACTACAACTGACTATCCTATAGTTTCCCCAAATATTCTACTGTTATCACTCATTAATAAATATTTATCAGATGTTAACTACACGTTAAAGCATTGTGCTAAGTGAAATTTTGAACGCTAGAGAAGTCAGAAAAGGCTTCATGAAGAAGATAACACTTCCGCTGAATCCTGAAGGGTTTGAAAAAGTCCGGAGAGAAAAGGTGAGTGGGTTATGCATCCTGGGCAAAAGAGACCATCAGAGAACAGTTATAGAGATGGAAGATGGAGCACCAGGGATATAAAACTGTCAGTAGGATTATATGACTGAATTGCAAAGTATGGGGGGCAGAGTTAAGGTAGAATAGAATGATTATGAGGAGTGAGGTGATAGGAAGTTTCCAATGATGAGAAATTTCTATTTGATCCTTGAGTTAATAATGAGACATTGGAATTTGGGGGGAGCAGAGGTGGGATTGGAGAATGATTAATGTTCTCAGTCCTGTTTTTCCCTTTGACTGAGGTGAGTTGGTAGAGGCTTGAGGCAGGAAAAAACAAGACAAAGGGATATAGAGACAGATATAGACAGAGATATAGAAACAGCTAAGCAGAGAGACAAAGATGGAGAGAAAAAGCAGGGAGAGAAAGACAGTGACACGGATAAAAGAAGGTCAGGAGGAGGGAGAAAGAGGGAGAGAGGAAGAAAGAAAGAATTTTAATGAGAAATGTTAGAATCAACGAAGGACTGAACTAGAATGGCAACTATTAAGTAGAAAGGAGTAGAAAAAAGTCAGATGTGGAAATAGAAATGGCAAAAATTGCCTATAGATTAAATGAGAATGAAGAATTGAGAATTACAACAAGATAGCAGATGTTTGTCCTTCTGAAACTTAGTTTGAGAAATTGTCAGAGATGTTGGAAAAATGTGACTTTGTCCCATATAGACAATATAAGTCAGAGGTGGTTTATGAATTTCTTGAAGTCTATCTACTGTGGCACAAAGTTAAAAAGCGGAATCTTTATTTCTAAGGATTTTTCAGTTTTCATCTGGAGATCTTTTAAAAGGCAATTTTGAGTAAATTTCTTTTTCTTCCTATACTCTAAAGAAATGGTAAGATGAAACTACCTTATAAATGAATTTACTAATGAATCAACACACAATCTATAAACTAAAGCCTACTCATTAACCCCTTTTTGGTAATAGAGAGTGATGCATATTATTCCCAATTTCCAGATAATACTCAGAAAGGAAATAATTTGACGAGTTATAACTACCCAGGATGAAATTTACTGACCTCCAAATCCAATATATTTTCTGCTATGCTATGTTATCTATGTGTCCCAGAAACTTTGAAATTCTTGAAACAAAATTCAAATTAATATCAAATTATCTGACCACAAAGCAAAAAATATACCAATAGGGACAATGATAGAATTCTAATCATGTAAGTCAGTCTCTTTATAGTCATTTATCAACCACTGAAAACTGCTTTTACCTGTTATTTAGATAAACTTTTAGTTAATATTATGAGGAGGGAGACTGAAAACTAACAGATCATATTTAATCACTAATAACACCAGCATCTATAGGAGCTAGTTAAAGAAAAACAAAATTAAGTTTAGTTTGGATTGATATTTTGTGCTCAAACATACTGATTTTTTTTACACTTGAACCCTAAGTTGATATTTCCTATAGAAAGAATGAATTTTTATTATAGATGGAATTCAAAATGTAGCTGTTTGAGCAAATAAAAGTACTTTCCACACTGCCTTGCTCAGCGAAAATCACTCAATCTGTACATGGAAGCTATCTGTTTAAGATGAACCATTTCTGATGCTATCTTTTAATTAGCCATGTAAGTTTCCAGTGTCACATAAATAAATCTTAAAATAATTAATGATTTCTTCTCCCTATACTAAATTTGTTGATAATCCTGAAGAATGAGGAGCTTTCTTGAACCTTGGTCTTGTGTTTGTCCCCTTTAAAAGATAAATTTTCAAAATGAATGCAATAAAAATTTCCAAAATCTATTCAATTTGTTTCACCAATTATAACATTCCCAGGAAACAACATTAATATACTCTACCTCTAGGAGGTTAACATCATAAAGTTTGCTTTATCCTTTCAGGTTTGACACAGGTGAATTTGCAAACACTCAATTTGTAGTAGATAAAAATCTATCCTAATGATAGTTATGTTATTCATTCATTTCAGTCATGCCTGACACTTGGTGATTGCATTTGGGATTTTCTTTTTTTTTCTTTAGGTTTTTGCTAGGCAATGGGGTTAAGTGGCTTTCCCAAGTGGGATTTTCTTGACAAAGATTCTGGAGGGGTTTCAAATTCTTTTTCCAGCTCCTCTTACAGATAAGGAAACTGAGGAAAACAAGGTTAAGAGGGCTTGCCCAATGACATCCATCTATTCAGTTTCTGAGCCTGGGTTTGAATTTAGGTTTTTCTGATGGCAAGTACAGAACTCTATGTATTGTATTACCTAACTGGTAATTGGTTGGAACCTTAATTTTCAATTCATCATCCTTAATACAATAATTGTGATAAGAATTTTGATGTATTTACTGTACAACCTCTATCTGATTAATTGCTGCCATGGAGAGGGAGGAGGGAAGGGAGGGAGATAGAAAAACATGGAGCTCAAAAGTTTTCAAATTTGAAAATTATCTTTGCATGAAATTGCAAAAAATAAAATAAAAGTTTTGTTGAAAAAATTGTAAAAATTGTTGTATTTATTGAAAAAATCCAGAATCATTTTAAGCCTATATTCTAAAATGATATATTTGTTTTTTAAACTCATATTTATGGTATTCAAAAGCAAATTTTCTGAAATCAAATGAAAAGAAATAAACAAGATATAAATGTAGATTTGATTTCCCTTTATCTAGATTATCCCTTAAGTCACTTCACTTTCCTCATTGAAAAAAAATTATTGGATTATACTGGGTGACATCATGAATAAAAATGTTGAGAAACTCAATTTCCTGCCTGATCAAAAATTTTAAAAATTATGATCAGGTATAGTAACAAAAGGCAAACATATAAGGTTTGGGTCATTTAAAATGACCACCTGCCTTCTGGGTGGCACACTATTGAACCCTTTCTTGACAAATGAAAAGCAGCCTTAATTTGTATATACTTTTAATGAGAAGGTTGCCTAAGACCTCTCAACTTCTGCCAATTACTCGTCATTGGGAGGGGAAGGGAGTGTAAATGGAAGGGTAGTTGAGAAATGACTCTTGGTCACTAGTTTTGAGCTCCATTTAGCAATCAAATTCTTTCTGATTTTACCTCCTTACAGCCTGACTGATACTCTTTTGTAGGGAGCAAAAGTACAAGCTTTCCCTTTCCTCCTCAGTGATCTAACTCATTTTCTGTATTTATTGAGTAAAGAGTATTTGGGTTCCCAATTGGGTGGAATCCAGGGAATACTAGCTAAAGAGTAGATGCCTTGAGAAGACATTTAATGGGATGACATTCCTTAGCTGGAATTGGATTGGGGAAGGGTCATCTCTTTAAGCCAATCTTAAGAGATGGACTTTAGAGGTGGAACAGTGGATAGAGCACAGGTCCTCGAGTCAGGAGGATCTGAGTTCAAATCTGTGCCCAGATACTTAATAATTGTCCAGCTGTGTAACCTTGGGCAAGTCACTTTAGCCCATTACCTTAAATAAATAAGATTTTTTTTTCTAAAAAAGAGATAGACTTTCAAAAGTGAAGAGAATGCTACAAAGTAATATTAATTATCAAATGACAGCATTACAATCAATTATCCTTGTTAGCAGTTATACAGACCAAGCCTGACAGTAACCCAAAATATACTCCAGGGTGACTCAGCCCATATTAAAATGGATTTTAACAAATTTCAACAGTGAACACAAGGAAACTATAGATCAGTTGCACGAATTGTTTAAAGGAACCTTGAGATCCAGATTTACCTACAGAGATGACTTGAACCCTTCCCCTATTAGGTTACAAAAAAAGAGCAAATTTTAAAACATGATGGATCATTATCCAGTGCCAAGAAAAACTGGAGAAGAGGAAGCCCAGACAGTACACTTTTGGCTTCTCTTCTTGAAGAAAATAAAACAAATTAAAACAAACAAAAATCCCAGCCTCTCACCTGCTTGGTTTCCATACAAACTCCAATGGATTGTTTTCAAATAAGATGATCCTTTGCTCACTTGAATGAAACTTCAACTTAATAGGGAAAGCTATTGCCTATAGAGAGAACTAGATAATATGACTTAAGTATTTAGTGCACTACATGCTGCTTAATCAAATGATTATATATCATTTTTATTATCACAATAACAAATATTAAAAATATCAGAGTTTTTAATCATGTTTTTATCTGCATTTTCCATGAAAAACCATTGAGATTTGAAAAGGCAGGTGATTGGCTGTGAACTTTGAGAGTTTTCTAGTTGTTTTGTTAATTTATCGTGTGCTTATATGTGAGGGTCTGACTTTTTCTTTCTGTATGCCACACTTTTATCTTTGATTTCCACTAAAAAAGTCTCCTTTCTATCATTCTTCACCACATGGCTATGAACTTCACCCCTATAGCTAAATTATCTCACAAACCACCTCATATTCCTACCCTGACTCCTCCAAAATGACCAATAAATTCATATTTAAATTTGGAAATACATTTTCTTTAGGATCAGCCATTACAAGAATACCATCTGTATCCAGAGAAAGAATTGTAGAGTTTGAACAAAAGACCAAAGACTATTACCTTTAATTTAGAAAAAAAAAACATTATCTTATTATGTAATTTTGCTATCTCTTTTACTTTACTTTTCTTCCTTAAGGATATGATTTCTCTCTCATCACATTCAACTTAGAGCAATGTATACCATGGAAACATTATAAAGACTAACAGACTCCCTTCTGTGGGGTGTGGGGGGGAGGGTAGCAAGATTAGGGGGGAAATTGTAAAATTCAAAATAAATAAGTAAATTAATTTTTTAAAAATAAAATCAAAACAAAAAAATCAACTATTACTCTTCTGATCCAATGTAATAAAATTAATTAGTTATTCTTTTTTATAGTCATACATTGTATCCAAAGAAAAATGAATGATTAGATTTTTTAAAAATGTAATAAAATCTATGTTTTATTGCATTTTTACTTATTTTGTTAACTAGCTTGCAGAAAATTTCATTTTGATGCTTTTAGTTTTAATAACTTTTTACTATAGGTAAAGGAAGTAAAGAGAAAGGAGATTTTTAGGCCACCTTTTGCAAGGAAAGAATTGTTAATGTATAGAAAGAAATATGAAAGTATAATTATAACTAATATATTAAATATTAAATTATTTTAACTATTTATTATATAGGAAACATATAGGTCATGCCATATTCAAAGAGCAATAAGGAATAATTCATACAAGGACAGAATTTTATATCCAGGATGAGAGTTAGATGATTTCTTTTCTAAAGTTGAAAAAAGAAAAATCTTACATATGATTTGTAGACACAGTAATAATATCCCCTCTAAAATATGATTTAAAACACTACTATGAAGCATATCATTCTAAGTTTTATTAATACATGAAATAAAGATAAATCAAGTAATTCAAAATCTATATTTCAAGACAAAAATAAAAATATGAAGACACAGAATATAGTCAAAACTAGTTATGTTATTTTAAATCTCATAGTTCAGTATTCAAAAATGCTTTTGCTGATGTGTAATCCATCTCAGTCATGATTGGCTCTGTGACACGATTTGGGGTTTTCTTGACAAAGATGCTGGGATGGTTTGCCTTTTCCTTCTCTTGTTCATTTTATAGATGAGGAAACTGAGGAAAATTGTTGAATGCCTTTGCAAGGGTCATGGTGCCTGAAGCTGAATTCGAACTGAGATCTTTCTAACTCCAGTTCCCAACAAATGCCAATGCTCTGTATCTATTGTTCTACCGAGCTGTGAAAATTTTGAAATGTGAAATGAATTTGTGAAAGCATGAAGTTATGAAAATTGTATGATGAAAATGGCTGAAATTCTTTGTCTTGTAAAGAGTTAAAACTCTTTGGAACATTCCATTATTATAAAATACTGTTATAAACAGAGTCAATGGAATTGAAACATAGAATAGAATAGAAATGACTTTTTTAATTGCATTCAATGGTTATTAGAAGATTGACTCTAATAGCCATATTTATTTTCATATAGTAGAAAAATCTTATAGTGAGTGAAGAATTCCTTGATATTCTTTTTTAAATAACACTACAGCAGGTGAAAAATCTACACTTTCAGAAAAATAAATTTTAATTGGAAAAGTGTAATCTAGCTATGAATTTGGAGATTTAATTATTGACAAAGAAGAATGAAATTGCTCTTCAGAGTAATGTAATGCTCATCACATTCAAGGCCTTACATAACAGGAAGTATTTTGTTAGAAATAGTGAAAACAGATTATGTACTGTAGTTTGTTAGGAAGACAGTGAATTGTATATGATTTTTGATGATTGAATCAATGATTTTCTTCATTAATATTTAAATGAAAAGTGAGCAAGAAACTTTATTATACAAAAATTCACTGGCTTTCCTAGTTTCAAAGAAATTTTGATAACTTTGCAATTAAACCAATTTTTTTAGAAATTAAAAGTCAGCAGTAGAACTTAATACAAAGAACTGGTTTCAGGATTTGACTTTCATTATAAGTATTCCAAGGCATTTAAGTGAGTTGAATTTAAAGCGTTAGTGTCAAAATCAGTTGAAAACTTTTACATATGACTGCATTAAAGCTTATTAAGATAAAACTTGGTTTTTTGGGTAAGTGTACTAAAATTGTGATTTGACTCATTTTCCTACAAGAAAAAATTATCAATAGTCATTTTTGTTCTTGTAAATTCAGCAAGTATGCCACAAATATTGAGGAATATTATTTGAATTTGAAAGGCAATTTGAAGGATTGAAAATGTGTGAAAACAATTTTTTACCATTCAGGGCTCCATTTTCTTTTGATGTAGAGAGAATGAAAAGTTATATTCAAATGCAACTTTTTGAAATTCAATGTAACAAAGAGATAAAAGAAACATATGATGAAGTTAGTATTCCAGATTTTCTTTCTTTCTTGCCAGGATATTTTGTTAAAATGTGCATATTTGCTGCAAGAATCTTAGCAATGTTTAATAATCTATACTTATGGAAGTAATTATTTTTGCTCCCTACTGAAAGTTCACATAGGACAAAATCAACAATTAAACTTTGGTTAGCCATATTGAAAACTCTATTATTACAAATTTTAAACTGGAAAAGTTAGATTTTTAATAAATAATATGAATTTTGAATCTGATTTATATTCATTTCTAAGATATATGTATATAGACTGATGTCATATAAATATTGATAACATCAATTCATCATAAAGTTTTTAGTTTATTTGATTTTATTTGGTTGTTATATCATGTAAACATATATGTTTACATATATACACATATGTGCAAACTACACACACATTTATATATGTACATGAACATTTGTGGTTTTCTAAGTCAGTATGCAACCAACAAGTATGCCTATGTACAATTTATTGACTGCTGCTTCAATGTGTTTGACATCACTGGACTAGATAGAATTTTGGGTTGCTAAATTTATATGACTTGGGGATTTATGTAATATTCCAGAAACAAGTCAGAAACTTTATTACCTTAATTACTTTCTCTCCAATTCTTTACCTATAGATGGGCATTGAATGACGATAAATGGTTAAAATGCAACTCCCAGTGGTTGAGGTGCACTCTGAAATACTCCCAAGTGTGGGTGATAAAATAAATGTATGGAGAATCTAGCTCAGCATTTTCCCTTTTGCATTCATGTTTGTCCTAAACATGTTTATCTTCTTTACAATATATCTCTTCATTTTGTGAGATTTCATCAGTTTCACTCCATCACCATCTACTTCACTTCTAATTGGAGAGGACATGAATTGAAAGAGAGAGCCCATCTCAGATACTTTATTTTTATGGGCCTGCTCTAATTCAGGAATTCTCTGACTTACTTTCTCAAATATTTAAAAACATTGAGCACCTTCTATTACTTCCCACTCCCTAACTTTTCAGCTTTCTTTTATATTTGGTCTTTATTTTATTTTATTGGTTATCTCTTAATATTTGTAGCTCTTGTAGCTTAACATAGCATCTGACACATGATATGTGCTTAATAAATACATGCATACATAGATACATACATACACATACACATACATACACACACACGGGAGAGAGATTGAAGTTAGAAAAACTCACTAGCAAAATATTGTAATATTCCAGGTACAGAACAAAAACAAAAATGACAATGACAATGGTATTTTTCTAGCAGTTTTAAATTTGCAAACTCCTTTGAATATGTTCTCTCATTTGATTTTCACAACAGCTCAAGCAAAGTTAATTGTTCCTAATTAAAATTTAAGTAAATGAGGCAGAATTCTCAGATAGAATTCAAACTCCTTCTTTTCACTCCAAGTTCAGTGCTCTATCCATTGTTCATCTGAGTTGACTAACGTCTCATAGGATCGTGACAATAAGAGCAGGCAGGAAAGGACGGCTCCAGGGGATTTCATGGGGATGTGATTGACAGCAATTATTAAAGGTCTGGATGTAAACAATAATAACCAATTTTCATATAGTACTTTACAAATGTTATGTCCATTGTGAAATAGGTGCTATTATTGTTCCCTTTTTACAGATGAGGAAACTGAGACTGAAATGTTGCATTACTTGCCTGGGATCTTTCTGACTCCAAAACCTGCACTCCTTACATTGTGCCAAGGTGATTCAATCTGAGAAATATGAAGAATTAAAAAGGTAAAGGAGGAGAAAGGGGTTGTAATGTTTGACTTGAAAGAAAGATTTAGATTCAACTTCTGGGTTCAAATTCTGACATTGTCACACATTTCCTAGTCATTTGAATTTGGGGAAATCACACTCATTTTTAAAATGAAGGATTGAATTTGATGACCCATAAGGTCTCTTTCAGACCTCAAACTGTTATTACTATAATCCAAGAGGGCAGGCAGGCAATATAGTCTAAAATTCAGCAAGCTTTACAGTTACTTATAAAGTAAAGAATTGGGGTTTGTGGACCATCATCCTGGATCAAGTGTCTATGCTTAATATGGTATTATACTACCATGTTCATTTTAAGAGAAGTACTAACAGAACCATACTTAAAGCAAACGAGAAAGGAAAAACTACATTCTGGCAAATAAATATATGCTAGAGCTAGTGTATATCATGACCTTGGATGTTTCCAAACACTTTTCTGTGTCAGTAATTCTCTTCTAGGACTTAGTCACATTTCTTTCATCTAAGATATGTCAAATGATCATTGCAAGCAAATTTACCAGTTTATGATTCCACTGACCAATGTAAATTGTTTTTTTCCTAGTTTAGTTAAGAGGTAGCAATAATAGCCTTTGGAGAGCCTCGGAAGTGAAATGGAGAAGGGAATGACAGAGAACTAGGAAAATGATAGTTGTAGTTCAGATATTTTAATTGTGTTACACCAAATCTTTGTGATCCATTTGGGATTTTCTTGGAAGAGATACTGGAACGGTTTGCCATTTCCTGTTCTGGCTCATTTTAAAAATGAGGAACTGAAATAAACAGTCTAGTAGTCTAGTCTAGAAGTAAACAATCTAGGAAGTGTCTGAGACTGGATCTGAACTCAGGAAGATGAGTCTTCCTAACATTCTATTTAGTGAGCCAGATAGCTGCCCAATATCCAGGGATAAATTAGAAGATTAGCAGCTTTTTAGTGGATGTTGTATGTAAAGCCACATTGTGTTGAGACAGGTCTAAAATGCAATCAAAAACCTATTCCAGACTTCAAGGACATAGAGAAACTTCTGTCTATTTAATGCCAAAATGCATGGTTTTAATAAAGCAAAGAAACCAACACTGAGAGTAGAAGTCAAGGGTTGAGATCAGAAACATTCAGAAGAAAGAATATTCTCTAATTTAATTTAAGTTGAGGAGTAGTCTTAGAGAAAATTTTGGAGATTAGATACCAAGGAGCAATCTTACAGTGATATATATATATATATATATATATATATATATATATATATATATGAAAAAAGGTCACTAGAATATAGTGGAAGGAGCCTGGAAAGAAGGAGAACTTGACTTTTCATCATTCTAGTAATGATTAGTTATGGTGCTTTTAACTTCATTAAGATTAGTTTATTTATCATTGAAATGAACATTGGAAGGTATACTCTATCTGGTAGAGTTGCTAATGGATCTAATGAGAAAGAAATGTGTACAGTGATGTTATTTTGAGATTTATTTTGAGAAATAGGAAAAAAACGGATGTTAGGAGGAGAAAGAAAATATTCAACTCAATTTGATCACACATAAATATCTTTCATTTATATGCCCCAATTTATAAAGATTAACCTAATTTTTAATAAGGTGACTATACATTATTTTTTCTTTTTAAATTGAATTTTATTTTTTAATGCCAAATTCCACCCATTGAGAAGGGAAGAAAAATATAATTAATTATAAATATGTATAGATATGCACAATAATTTTCTACATTCAGAAAGGCATAAAGACATATCAATAGAAAGAAAAAGACAGAAGAAACTATCTTTCAGTCTGCACTCTGACTCCATCAGTTCCCTTTCTAGAAGTAACTGGTCACTAAGTTGGTCAGATTTCCTAAGTCTTTCAAAGTTAATTATCTTTCCAATATTGCCATAACATTTTAAATTGTCCTCATTCTGCTGATTCTGCTCTCTTCACTAGCTCATAAAAGTAAAATTGCAAAGTTATTACATTATATTTATATACCGTATCTCTTAAAACTGCTCTTATATTTGTAAAATTCACTTCCTTAATTTTTTGTATGGTTTTAGAAAAGAGATCCTTATCAGAGAAGCTATATAAAGACCTTGCCTCCCTTTTCCTTCTTTTTAAAGTTTACCTCCAGCTACATGCAAAACAAGTTTACACATTTTCTTGAAAACCTTGAGTTCCAAATTTCTCTTTCTTCCTCCCACCTCACTCCCCACATTGAGAAAGCAATTTACTTGGTGTAGGTTAAAAATGTGTAACCATGAAAAATATTACTACAATGGTAATGTTCTAAAAGTATACTTCACTCTATATTCAGCACCATCAGGTCTGTCTTTGGAAGGAATAGAATTCTTTAGAGGTCCATCAGAGAAATTGCTTCAATACTCTTTCTTCCAGTTGCTATAGCTAACTGTATTTCCCTCCATCCTATTCTCCACCCCTATTTATTTTATTCTCTCTCTGCTTTCACTTGACCCTCCTTTAAAAGTATGCTGCTTTGGGGATAAATTTATCACCAAACGAGAATTAGAGCACATTGTAAACTGCAAAATGGATGATTTTGACTATATGAAATCATAAAGATTTTGCGCTAATAAAATCAATGTTGCCTAAATTAGAAGGAAAACAGGATGCTGAGAAACAATCTTCACAACTAGGAGTTCTGACAAAGGTCTCATTTCTAATATATATAGAGAGAATTGTATCAAATATAAGATCATAAGTCATTCCCCAATTGACAAATTGTCCAAGAATATGAAATTTTCAAATGAAATTAATACTATATATATGTATATATAAAATCATATGAAAAATCGTCCAAATTATTATTGATTAGAGAAATACAAATTAAAAAAATATTGAGGTATTACTTCACACCTCTCAGATTGACTAAAATGAGAAAAAGGGAAGATGATTAATGTTGGAGAGGTTGTGGGAGAATTGGGACCTTGATGCATTACTGAGTTGTGAGTTGATCCAACCTTTCTGGAGAACAATATGGAACTATGCCCAAAAAAGCAATAAAACTTTTCATACCTTTTGTCCCAGAAATTCCAATTCTAGAACTATATTTAGAAGAAATTATAAAAGCAAGGAAAAGTCTTACATGTTCCTAAATATTCATATCAGCTCTTTTTGTAGAGGCATAGAATTGGAAATTGAGGGGATGCCCATCAATTGGGGAATAGCTAAATAAGTTATGGTACATGAATATTATGGAATACTATTGTTCTGTAAGAAACCATAAATGGTTGGCTTCTAGAGAAGCATGGAATTACTTACAGGATCTGATGCTGAACGAAGGGAGCAGAATCAAGAGAACAATGTACGCATTAACAACATTGTGAGAGGAACAACCCTGATGGAAGCAGCTGCACTCAGCACTTCAGAGAGCTAGGGAAATTGTGCTATACTGGCTAAGGGCAATGCTTTCCCCATCCGGAGGAAGAAAAACAACACAAAATGCACAAAACAAAAACAACCCTTCAGAATCTGATGAACACTTTATAAAAATTATCTTTTATTTATCTCTTTCCCTTAATCCTAATTCCTCATTCCAAAAATTACCACTCCATAAATTTGTTTATCAAAATGTCTATGTACAATGCTAACCTAACTATTCCCTTCTGAGGGGGAGGGAGGTAGGAAGGGAGGGTGGAAGGAAATTTTGTATTTCAAAAATATAAATGTATGTTTGGATGAAAATTAAAAAATTTAAAAGTGTGTTGCATCTAACTACCTTCTCCCACGATCTTCCCTCTCTTTGATCACCTATATTTCCCCTCCCTTCCCCTCCCCAACTCCTATCTATCATCCCTTTGCTCTCCTGATGTGCTTTAGGGAATGATAGATTTCTATATCCAATAAAGTGTGTATATTATTCTCTTTGAGCCACTTCTGATGAGAATGAGGCTTATTCAATCCTCCTTTTCTTTGTGAAATAATTTAGTCCATTCTACCTCTTTCCCTTTTTTCCAAGTACATTCCTTTCGCTCAATATTTTTAATATGTGAAACCTTCAAATTCAACTCTCTCCTGTGTCTTGACTATATATACTCTTTCTAGCCACCCTAGTAAATGAGAAGGTTCATGAGTTATCAGTATCATCTCTCCATGTAGTAATATAAGCAGTTCAACATCATTAAATCCCTTTTGAATTGCCTTTTTTGTATACCCTTTCTGTGCTTCACCTGAGTCTTGTAGCTGAAGATCAAACTTTCTGTTAAGCTCTGGTTGTTTCACCAAGAGAGTTTAAAAGTCTCCTGATTCAGGAAATGTCCCTCTTTTCCCCTGAAAGAGGGTGTTCACTTTTGTTGGATAGTTGATTCAGGGGTTGGTAATCAAAGTTTTTTTTTTCCCTCCATAATATCATACTCAAATCCTATGAGTCCTTAAAAGTTGAAGCTGCTAAATCTTGTGTTATCCTCACTATAGTGCCACAATATTTGAATTGTTTTTTTTTCCTGGTAGCTTGTAATATTTTCTCCTTGACTTGGGAGTTCTGAAATTTGACTATAGTATTCCTAGAGGATTTTGTTTTGGAATCTCTTTCAAGGAGGTAATTGGTAGATTCTTTCAGTTTCTATTTTGTGCCTTGCTTCTAGGATATCAGGGCTATTTTCCTGAAGAATTTATTGACAATTAAGCTTTACGTTCTTTTTTTTGTTATTCATGATTTTCTGGTAGCCCATTAAATTTCAAAGTTTCTCTCCTGGATCTGTTTTCTAGATTAATTGGTTTTCCAATGAGAAATTTCACATTTTCTTCTATTTTTTCATTCTTTTCATTTTTCTTTTATTGTTTCTTGATTTCTCACAAATTCAAGAACTTCCCTTAGCTCTCTTCTAAATTTGAAGGAATTATTTCTTTGGAATCTCCTTTTATATCTGACCAGTTTTGCTTTTTATGGTATTATTCTCCTCATTGGTCTTCTGGACTACTTTCTCCATTTTATCCAAATTGGATTTTAAGATGTTCTTTTCGTCAATTTTTTTGGTATCTCCTTCACTAAGCTGCTGACTTTATTTTCATAATTTTCCTGAAAAGCTCTCATTTCTCTTCCCAATTTTTCCTCTGCCTCCCTTACTTGTTTTCAAAATCTTTTTTGAGTTCTTCCATAGCCTGAGCCAAATTCATATTTTTCTTGGAGGCTTTGAATGTGGGAACTTTGACTCTTATCTTCTGAGTATGTATTGATTCTCCAAAGGACCAAAGTAATTATCTATGGTTGCATTTTTCTTTCTATAGTTTGCTCATTTCCCCACTCTATGCCTTAATTTTAATGCTTTGATAAAGTGGGGGTTCTGCTTCCAGGGTGGAGGACACAGTATCCCAAACTTTTCTAGTATTTTTGAAGTTGTTAAAGCCCAATTTTTCCTTGGTTGTTCAATGAATTCTGGGTACTTGAAATTCCCAGATAATGGAACTTTTGTAAGTAATTCTATAGAATGGACTCTCCACATATCCTGATCTTAATAGATACAGTTCTGGCTTAATATAAGAGAAAAGGAGAGGTGTGAAGACCTCATATCTATTTCTGTGTTTTTTCCCTCATGTTTTGCAAGTCAAGTACTCTTCCTTTGCAGTATTTTAAGTACTTTAGAAGAGAATGAATAAGTTCTAAAAATTGAGCTTCTTCATAAAGGCTGTGAGGATTAATGATTTTTTTTAAATAGGGGATCCTTTGTTTCTTTGGGAAGGCTATGATATAAAAATGTAATAGGAAATGGCATTATTAAAGACATAAATGTAAGATATACTTATTTGAAATATGTAAGGCAATAGGAAAATGTTTACAACTACTTTACTCTCATCATAGCTATTTTATATGCCCAATTTGAAAGAGTTCTGATTGGAGTCAAATGACATGGATTTGAATCTTTCCTTCTTTTCTATCTGTATGATTTTGGGAAACTCATTTGAAAGTACTGGATTCTGTTTCCTCATTTGTAAAATGAATCTAGATGGTTTCTTACTATCTTTTCAGCACTAAATTTATGACTTTGTGTCCTGCAGATTACCTGTGTAATTTTGCACTTTAACTGAAGGAAACATATTCATCTTCCATAAGCTTCCCTGGAAACACATTTCTATGCTATCAAAGTCAGAATTATTTGGACATCTAAAAAGTGATGGCTTTGGAACAATTACCTTGCGGTTATTCCATTGAGATTGAATCAAAGTTTGTCATATTCTCTGACTGCTCTTTTGGACTTGGGTCTGTTTTAATAATGCAATCTCATGGAAAATGCCCTCAAGGAAGAAGACAAGGAAGCAAACTGAATACTACTACATGAAAACAAACAAAGTTAAAAGACAGTGTGTTGAAAAGATTTTAAGGGTCAACCTTTAAAAATCACAAAGAAAATAGAATACAAAATTGAAGGTAAAATGTGGAGTTTTAGGGATTTTTTGGTAGAACTGAATACTACAGTTCTTAACTTTAAATACACACATACATATTTATATACACACATATATACACTGTATTCTGTAAATACTATATAATATATGTATAAAATGCACACACATATATAATCTATTGAAAATTCATCAACATGTTCATTAGGCAGGAAGTCACTTACAGTTTACCAAGCACTATATAAAGCACTGAGAAAAGAAAGTAGTGAAAAGAAAAAACCCTTCCCTCAAGGTGCTTATATTATATGTGAAGAATAAAAGTTATATTTAATGAGTTACTGTAATTGTTTTCAAGTAATATTTTGCATTTTTCCCAAACTCTTTTCATTTATTTGGTTGAAGCAATTTTATATTCATATTTGTATGTGTTTATGCTTATAGATATATTTGTATGCTTGCACATATTCATGCATTTCATATTTATATGTATACACGCAATGTGAATGCATCCATTTATGTATGCATATGTGCATTCATGAATACATACATGCATACATAAGTATGCAGAAAACACATCCAGATCTCTTTTTTCCCCCCTCTTATCACATGATTTGCAGATAGAGTATAATATTTGAAATTTTGGCAACTTTGCCTCAAATTCTGCCTTATACTTTCCCATTTTGTGACCATTTGTAAATCACTTGATTGCCCTAGGACTTAGTTTTTCCCCCCTTTTTAAAATGAGAATACTGGTCTAAGTGGTCTAAAAGGTCTATTCTTGTCTCATTCAGTGATATTGGATTCCTTTCCTATCATACATTTTCTGCATGATATTTTAATGGATTTTTCTTTGTATGTAAATAAATCATTATTGGTAACCTGATACAACTTCTTTATTCTTAACAATCCTATAGAAAGGAAGGCATAACAGCCATATTACATGCATCTTCAAGTATTTGAAGTGCTTTTCCATAGAATAGGAGTAATGATAAATCTGTCTGACACTGCAGGGCTGAATGAAGTTTATTGCTATATCAAAATGACATGAAGTAAAATATAAGTTTGAGGTAAAAATAATTTTCCAAACAATTAAATCACCAGAAGTGCATTAGGTAACACAAGAACATCTTAGTTTTGCTGTCATTGGAAATTTTTAGACAAAGGAGAGATAACCGCTTTCTAGGAATTCTTTAGAAGGGATTTTTTTTATTACAATTTAACTTAAATAACTGTTGGATTCATTTCCCACTCAGAGATTCTTTGAATACAATAATAACAATCTGAAACTTTATAAGGCCTTATGGTTTCCAGGGTATTTTTTTCAAATTCCATTTCATTTCATCCTCACAACAGTCCTGGGAACTATATGCTATTGAGAAAACTGAGACAGAAATTAAGAGATTTGCCCAAGGTCTCACTACTAATATAAGCATTTGCTGTTGGATTTGAACTTTGCTCTTTTTGTCTCCAAGTCCACAAGCTATCCAATGATTCATCTAGCTGTTTGGTCTGCCCTTTGTATAACTGGCAATTTAAAATTTTGGAGATTGTGATTTTTCAGTATAAAATATCTCCCTATAAATATTTTCCTCCATCTCCCCACTAGCAGAATACAAGATTTCTGACGTAGGGGATTTTTTTCCTTTCCTTTTCCCCTTCCTTTCTATCTTTCTATTCTCATTCTCTCTCTGTCTCTGTCTCTGTCTCTGTCTCTCTCTCTCTCTCTCTCTCTCTCTCTCTCTCTCCCTCCCTCCCTCCCTCCCTCCCCCTTCTCCCCTTCTCTCTGTCTCTCTCCTTCCTTCCTTCCTTCCTTCCTTCCTTCCTTCCTTCCTTCCTTCCTTCCTTCCTTCCTTCCTTTCTTCCTTCTTAAATTGCCCAATTTTAGCTTAGTGTCTGACAATAAGAACTTAATAAATCTTGATGGATTGATTACTGATACAGAAATTGAAAACCAGTAAAAATCAGTGTCCAAAGGTCCGACACCTATTTAATAATAGAACTTAGTTCTGCTCTCCTCTACTTCTACCAGCTTCTAAGAAGAACATTTTACCTTTTTAAAAATATTTTCCTTGTGTTAACAAGTGGAAAAAACCCATTCCTTATGGTCCTAAAGAATTTTGTTTTATTATCATACAGCACAAAATATTGACCACTGAATAAAAGAGCTTGGCAATTTGGAAATATCTCTCACTACAAATCTGAATCTTCTAGAAAGAAAAAAAAAACAGTCTTGTCTTGGTTTAGAAATATATTAAAATAGATACCTCAGAATTGCCATTGGCAAATATGCCAATTTCATAAAACTTAGATGAATTGGAACTCTATACTCAGTGGATTATTTCAAAATAACACTGTCTAATGAATACGCCTCAATTTATAGTGTAATGCATCTTTCATGTTTTAGTAAACTGTAAAGCTGTCATGGAAAAACATCAGATCACAGAGTATTCTAAACAAGAAAGCCATCAAAAATGAGTAAAAATGGGTCTAGGAAACCCTGAAGACAACTAAATTGCTTCAATCACTGTTCATTCTTTGCAAACAGCTTAAGTATCATCTGTGAGCACCCAATTCTCTCAATGCTTGACTACACATTGGATGAGCGGCAGGGTTTACTGGCTGACATCTTTGCCAAGTCTCACATGGAGGATTCACAGTTTCCTAAATGCAGCATTGGTAGGAAAAGTAAAGACACTAATTGGCTTAGATACTAAACCTTCTTTCTTCTTTCCTTGCGCATCATCTTATTCCCTTACTTAACCTTTCAGGACAGAAAGGGAAACCACCAAATTGTCATTATTCAGCTATCATTATCTCTGGTCAGGCCTTGATTGTGGTGAGAAGTGATTGTTGTAAATGACCTAAGTCTTAATAAACAATTCTGTGAAATTCCTGTGATTTTACCCCCACACAGCACTTATTTAAAACATAATTATGCCCTTGAGATACCAAATTATTCAGAATGCGGAGGAGGAAGACAAAAGATTTTTGACAAAACTTTGAGGGTTTTGTTTTTTTTTTAAAGCTGGATGAGTGGTATTGTTGACTTTCACACTTAAGTGGTCGTTGATGTTGCTGTCATCTCTAACACAGCAGATAATTTTGAAATGGTGAATATTAACTCAGAAATTTTCTTCATGCAAGCTGCAAAGTGGTGTAGGATTTAGAGAGTATATAAAAGTTTAGTTGAATTTGGAAAGTATTCAATAAGGTAGTAAACACCTGCAATATGATTGACACTGGGTTTAGGAACTGAGGATGGAAGGAAGAAAAAAAGACAAAAGAAAAAAAGAAGTTTCCTTTTCCTTCAAGGAGGCTATAGTCTACTCAAGGAGTTTGGGAGAGGGGAGAGTGGAGGGCTTATAATATATATATATATGTATATATATATATACATATATATATATAAAATCATAAATAACACAAGATAACCTGCATTTATCTAGTATTTTAGTTACAACTGCTCTACCTGCAATACAAGAGAATAAGGTAGATAACAAGCATTTCCATATTTCTTTCAGATTCACAAAGCATTTACCTCATGGTAACTTTGATTCATTTTTATCAATATTTTTATATCATTTATGAGGTATCAGTGGCGTTGTTTGTTCATTTTTTTGTTTCTTTTTCCAAGGCAGAGGGATTAAGTGATTTGCCCAAGTCACACAGCTAGGTAATTATTAAGTGTCTGAAAACAGATTGAACTCAGGTCCTCTTGACAGCAGTGCTCTATACACTGTGCCACTGAGCTGGCACTCTGTTGTTCATTTTCAAAAGGAATTGATGACATTGTGAGATGATGTCCTGACTTGGACTTGAATTAGATTTAAATGAGGCAGAGTTGAGCAATGTCAACAGCCTCATTTTCTCTTCTAAAGTCATTGAAGCTCACAGAACAAAAACAGAAGACTGGTGATGACCACTTGACCTTGGTATCTTTGATGCCCGACTGACACTGCTACAGCTGCCTTCATGGCCACTGGAACAAATTGTTCTTATCTGCCCAAGAGAAGTCTTTATTGTTCTTTTGAAACAAGAAGATTTAGTGCTAGTAAAGTCATACATTGAATTCAGGAAAATTAGAAAGATGACAGATAGATATATGGTATCCACAATGGACTATAATCACTATGATTTTTCTTTTTGTGTTCAAGATTTTCTAATAGGGGAGACAAATATACAATGCAATGAAGCAGAGATTGCTGACAATGAAATAGAATATGCAGAAGAATATGTTATTGATATTTTTGAGGAAAAGAGCAAAAATAGAGTCCTCCAATTATTAACCTCATTCACCATTTCTGAAATTCTTTCTATTTGGCTAATGGAAGATGTCTGTTATTGAATCTTCAATAACATAATGCATGCACAATAATGCATGTACAATCATCTCCTTAAGACAATAGTATTTAAATGAGGCAATCAAATGATGAAGACACATTTATTAAGCCCCTAGTATATAGAGGGATGGGACAAGCATGTATTAAATACTTCTTATAAACCAGTTACTATACCGAATGTTTTATAAATATTATCCTCATACAATTATTATCATTATTTTACCCTCATAACAACCCTGTGGTTTGAGTTCTATTATTATCTTCATTTTATTGTGAAAGAAACTGAGGCAGAAAGGGGTTAAATTATTTCCCTCAAAAAATAGTAAGTATCTAAGACCATTCCAAACCTGGCACTCTGCCCACTGTACTACCTCCTTGTCTTCTCTATCTCAGACATCTTACTTGGGACTAATGCAATAGAAATTAAACATGAATATACAAATCATATAATTTCCTGATAGAATATAACATCCTTGAGGGCAAGAGCTACTTCATGTGCAGACATGTATTATATTTATTATATATGTATAATTAAATATGAATGCTTGTATACTTAGCACAGTATTAATGCTTAATAAATACTTCTAATTGATTGACTGCACTTATAACTGTGTGCAGGTAGATGGTATTTTAATGTCATTCACCCCATAGTTCCTACATGCTTTTTTGACCATATTTAACCCATTATTTCCATTCAAGTATACTTTCATCTAGCCAAACTCTCCTTTTTAAATATTTATCTCACATGATCCTCATTTCTTCCCTCCATACCTTTGTACACGCATGAATAAAATGCATTCCCTCCTAAGTTTTATCTCTTAGAATTCCAATTTCCTCAAAACTCTTCTGAAATGAGTCTTTTGAATGATATTTTCCTATAATATATAAAAATAACATAACTTGACACATACATGAAAAATGTAGTTAGAAAAAAACTTTTGGTAAAGAAACAAGATCTGGAAAACAGTAGATATTATAGAATAAGGTACATGAAAAGTTATTTATAAGAATATAATTATTCTATATAAGAAAAATTCATCCTCATTTCTCTAAGAAAATAAATTTCATCAGAGATTTAAAATGAGATGCATGATAACAAAACACTTTCCGCTCTCTGATGGAGATCTGCAAAATTCAGATTGAAGAGGGGGATTCATTGTGAATTTTGAGGTCTTTCTAATGGCCCTGTTTGTAAATGACATTTCATAAAGCCACAAAACATTGCAGAACTTTCTGGAAAATATTGGTAATGAAATCCATGAAAACAAAAATATTTTCAAGGAAGTTAAGGGGAAAGGGGATTCATATGGGTAAAGTAGAATCAGCAATGAATTCATTCATGAAACTTGTAAAAACAACATACAAAAAGAAAGACAAAATCTGAAGTACATGAATCCTTCCAACTAGGGGAATTATGAAAGACTTCGTATTGTATGCATTGATTGAACTGATGCTGAAATACACACATAATCTTGTCTTTTATTTGTCATCTATAAACACTCCCCTGGGTCTTCCAAGTCTCATTGTTTAAAGATATGAAGTATTTTTGTTCTTCCTGAGACATTCATTAGAACATTATCCCATGGTACTGCTGTCTGTCTATACTGTCACTTCCCAGAAATTCCCCACCTTGCTACCTTATTTGAAGTTGTGCTTGATAATGCTTTTGAATCATCTCATCTTCCTATCTATATTTTTCCTATTTTGAATAGCCATTTCTAGGAGCTTCTCCATTGTTCCATTCTCATCTACCATATTTAGATCTCAACAGCAATGAGAAAAAACCCACCGTTGGTAAATAGTTTATTCCAGTGGATTGATGGTGTTCTAAGCTTGTTGGATGACTTTCTTGTAATTTGATATCAATGTCTGTAATCCAATTCTTGATTTGAATGTTAATTACAATAATAGCTTAGATAATTTTAGTGTCATTATCATACTTTGAGAAAACTAACAGGATTGTAAAATAGTGGAGACCTTTAGGTCAAGCATGAATTGGGCTCACATTCCAGCTTTCTCAGTTATGACAATATGGATAATCAAGGAAACCCTGATTCAGAAGGTAATTTAGAAAACATTCAGTTCAAATTAGATTTGACAAGGAATCTCCCCAACATATTCAACAAATGGTCATTTAGTCTTTCCTTAAAGAATAAAAAGGGGTGACTAAAGACACATTCTACCCTAAAATTTCATGGGTCAAAAAATTATTTTATTAATATTAAGAATGTCAGATTTTAGGTTCTGAAGATGTTCAGTATGTAGCTGTAACCTTAGGTTGATTAAAAATAGCAGTAATACAATAAAATTGAAGGTAGCAAAGAGGACTGTAATCTGAACTGCCATATTTTCCTTTTCAATAAACATGCCAAACTCTAAAAAAAAAGAATAAAAAGGAAGGAGAAATTCCTTCTTTCAGAAGCACTTTGGATAACTCTAAATGTTAGGGTAAAAAGCTCAAATTTACTTCCTTCCTATGTCTAGTCATTGTTCCAAAATCACAAAATGGTGGAATTGTAGAATTTTATGGAAATCATAGGCCACCTAATTCAAACTGAAATTAAATAATAACCTTTCTAAAGCACAGAAAACAATTTTTGTCCTCTGTTTTTAATATGTTCACAGCATTCTGAGACAGTCCTTTTCATTTTTGGAAAACTCTTAATACTAGGGAAAGTTATTCTTACCTCCCTCAATACCAAATTTGTTCCCTTTAAAATTCCTCACATTGCTTCTAAAACCAACAAGCTGGGACAGACTGATCAAGATTAATTCCACTTACTATATTCCTATAACAATCTCTGAAGCCCTTTAGTCTCAGTTTCCTAATATGTAAAGGAGGACTTATAATGTGTCTTATAACTATGTTAAAGGTCTGCTGCAGATATCAAATGAGATCATGGCAGCGAAAAACTGTGAAACCAATGATGCTAAATAATTAATAAGAATTCTATTTAAAACTTTTATTTTGTTGCATGATTCTAGGAATTTTACCTTAAAACAGTGACTTTGATTTCCTTGTCCATCAATAGTTTTGGCAGTTTACATTTTGGGTAATGAAATACATTTTACATATACTGTTCTATATTAATCTTCAAATAATATTTTGAGGGCCCATAGGGCCCATATAAAAAGAGATTTTTGACTTGGATATTCTGTTTCTCAAGAACAGATTGGTAATAACCTCTTTTGCTTTTGGAGTGATAGTGGAACTGTACTACAATTTTATTTTCTCAGCTGAGTGAGTCTTTCATGATCAAGAATTTCTTGCTAGTGCACAGCCAAGGTTACAGTCTTAGAAATCAGAGAATTCTGAACTAAACGATTGAATCACTCAATTGACTTTGGCCAAGGACTAGTTGATAAAAGTTTGTTTGCTGTTTGCTTTGAGGGCTTCTTAAATATTAACCAATCAACTAATATATTTAGATGTCTGGGGCTTGAGAGATATCATAAATGTAAAATGAAAAATTTCAATGTCTGAATAATTCTCATATTTGAAAATGTTCTTACTTTCATCTGAATTCACTAAATGACATGATTCTGAACTGAGATGATATTTCACAATTGTGCTACCAATAGATAATGTAAGAAAGCAGTTCTAAATATCCAAAAAAGCCATTCCACAAAATAGGAATATGGGGCAATACACACACACACACACACACACACACACACACACACACACAGCACCCCCACACACAAACACATCACACACATACATAGAAAATTAGACACCATCATCCCAGGTCAAAATAGAATAAAAACAAATTTCATGAGCTAATTAATTTTCAGTTGAGTGCATAGTGACAGATCAAATAAAAATAAAGCTTTGTATGTATGTGTGTATGTCTGTGTGTTTATGCATTGTATTTATACACAGATAAATCAGTGATTGATAGATCTAGATTTGCAGCTATACTTAGACACACACACACACACACACACACACACACACACACACACACACATACATATATATATATATATATATATATATATAAATGTCTGTATGTATTTTTTCTACATCTTTCATTTCTTTAACATAAAGTACTCCTAATAGTAAGGAAGCTTCTACTCTTAATGCAAATCAGCTTCTGTCCTGCAATTTTTCATTTTGAAGAATTGCCTGGGAAAGACAACGATTAAGAATGCCCATTTTTATTTATTTTTAAAATTACTGCTATTTTACTTCAACTTTTGTCCATTTCTTTATTGAGAAATGATTATTTTTTAAAATAATACTTTATTTTTTCCCAGTTACAGACAATTTCCAATATTTATTTTCTTTTATTTTGACTTCCAAATTTTCTTCCTCCCTCCCTTCCTTACCTCCCCCCTCCCTAAAATGGCAAGTAATGTGAAAAAGGTTTTATTTGTAGTCATGTGAAATATGTCTTCATATTAGTCATTATAAAAGAAGAACCACTAAAAGAAAAACCACGAAAAAATAAAGTCAAAAATAGAATGATTTGATCTATATTCAAACCACCAGTTCTTTAATTTTCTTCCTTCCTCATTTATTTTGTTTCTGACTTGGTTTTTTGAAACAACATCACATATCTTTTGTGGTTCATTGTAGTATATGATATGAAATCTTATCTAATCCAAATTTCTGAAAGACTCAATTCCAATTATCTCTATTTTTTGTTTATTTGTTTTTGTCCAATAAGTACCCATGACTTTCAGAAAGACATAAATAGTATGCTCACCAACTTTGCAGAAGCCACAAAGATTTGAAGGATAGCTAAAATACTAGATAACAGACTGAATCCAAAATGATCTTAGCAGTGCAAAAATTAGAATGAAAATTATAAAATGAAACTAAATGTTGAGTCGACTTTGAGGAAACAAAATCAAACCTACAAACATAAGTTAATAGAGTTATTGAGGTAAGAAAAAGGGATATAGAGTTTTTAACAGAATGTAATTTCAATAAGTCATCAGTGTGATATAGCCCAAAATATTTCAAATTTGTGGTACATTAAGAAGGGCAAAGCATCAAAGAACTAAAAGATGATAATGCTATTATACTCTGTCTGATCTTACTGAGACTGGAGTATTAAGAACAGTTCTGGGTTTTATAAGGATATTGATAAGAGTATTTAGAGGAAGGCAATAGAATGTTGAGTTGATATGACATGTGAAAGCCAGTTGAATACACTAAAGATATTTTGTTAGAGGAAATGAAAACTCAGGAAGATCATAATAAGATCCATAATAAAAACCAAGAAATACACATGTTCTGTTTGGTCCCAGGGGATTGATTGAACTAAGATCAATGGGTAGCTGGTGTGATGAAATCTTGAGGTAGAGAGATGGATGTATGGATGAATGGATGCATGGATGGATAGATAGATAGGTAAATGAATAGATAATGGAATTATATCATAAAAAATTTAGAAAAGGAATTGTTCATTATAATAAGAATCAATTATAAAAGTTATATAATACATTTCCATTGGTTTATTGTGGCCAAGATAGAATAATTCAATCATGTCTCTTCTTGTACTGTCAGGAAAAACAAATGAGAATAGAATCCATCCAAACCTGGAACTGAGATGAGATGACAATGCATACTAGCAGCTTAGACACCAGGATTAGGAAAGGACCTGGGAAGCACAGCAGGAGACCTACACCCATCAGAGATTCCCTTTTAGGGCGCCCTGCATTACAATGTCAGAAGAGTAATCTAATATATCATTAGCACCAAAGCTTTGGCCGGTGTTTTTCTCTGAAATAGGTGGAGTACTCAACCAATTGGCTTGCCTCTAGCTTCTTGCCTTAGTATCTCCTAATAATACTCTAGAAATACTCTAGAAATAATACCATAATACTCTAGAAATTTAGTTCCAGGAAGATATACTTGAATATAATAGGTTTATTCAAGATGTTTCCTCCCTCCAAGTTTGTATTGAATTTCATGTCAAATAGCAAAAAATATTAGCCATTCAGAGTTCAATAAATCTATAAGATCATTGTCACAAGTACAAAATTCTGTTGTGACATGGTTCTCATCTCATCTATCTGGATTGTTCTGAGTGTCGCAAAGAAACCAAAATGGTGTGCCTAGGATAGGGTCACTAGCATGTTTCTCCAGGATACTGATATCCATAGAGAAAGGAGAATAGTCCCCCAGACCAGAAGTGTCAAAACCTTGTTGGAGTGAGGATGAAACATGTAACCCAAAACACTCCTGAGTATTATATCAATTTAAAATATAATTGAGGGGTGGCTAGGTGGTATAGTGGATAAAGCACCGGCCTTGGAGTCAGGAGTACCTGGGTTCAAATCTGGTCTCAGACATTTAATAATTACCTAGCTGTGTGGCCAACTTAACCCCATTTGCCTTGCAAAAAACCCACTAAAAATATAATTGAGAATATTTGACAAAATTACAATAAACTATGGACAGTATTATAATTTGAAACTAAACCAGTATGGGGTCAACTTTGATCTTTATGTATGATTTAATGGTCCCTGTGTCTGCATGAGTTTGAGACCACTCTTCTAGGCCTTTGGTGTGAAACGACAGTCCTTATTTCTTTGACACTACTTATCCTAACCTTCTAATAATCCAAATATACTGTTACAGTCTTGTTTCTTTCTCAAAACCTGTGTTGTCCAACTAATACTTACTCTCCTCTTGATATCTTCTATTCCAAGGGGATTGAAAAGGATAGTAATTCACCAAAATGATTTATTATTTTGTGTGTATGTGGAAGTTACCACCATATACTCTATGTCTCTAGAGTATATCAGAACATCATAGAAAATTATTAATTCTCTGTGTGACATGGAACAGCTAGGTAGTGAGGTGGATAGAGCATGTGCCCCGGAGTCAGGAGGAACTGAGTTCAAATTTGATCCTAGGCATTTAATAATTGCCTAGCTGTGTGACCTTGGGCAAGTCACTTAACCCCACTGCTTTGTAAAAAACAAACCAAATAAAAAATTCTGTGTGTTATATATCTGCTCTGGGCTCCATTTCCAGGCTATACTTTTAGTGAAGGTCTAAGTGTATGGAAGTTGATATTCACAAAGGCCTTTATTTTTAATATTGTAACTCAAAAATTCCCACTGATATGATTCCTATTTAGTCAGCCAAAAGCTTCAATTAACTTTCTGTGAAGGTATTTTAACTGAGAATGTAGAGCAAAACCAGCCTTCCCACCCGTGCCCATATACTTGTTTGCACATTTCCAGAAATACACATGCTACACAGATGAGGCTCAAATTCACAGTGTTTTGGTAGCAATGAATACATTTAGAAAATACATGTGGCCAGAGGAAAACGCAGCAAATGAATAAATATCACTGTGATTGCTGAAAGTCCTTTTGAAAAAGTATAGATGAATGGTTTCCTGGTTGAAACTGCTAAAAAACTGCTTTCTCTTCCACTCGATTCACTGAGAGTAATTAGAATTCTTTAACATTTATCAAGGGTTGCACAAAAATTAGCTTATTTTATTCTCGACTTGGACGGCAAGTACTATCATTACCTTTCCCACATCACAGATGAGTATATTGAGGATTGGCAGAACTAAAGTGATTTGCCGAGGGTCATTCACTTAAGTTTCTGAGACAGGATTAGGACTAAGGTTTTTTTAATTCCATTTTTGACAGTCTATCCTCTACACCACCTACCTGCCTGTTTCTTTCTGTATCCTTGGTTGTTCATAATTTATCTTTTAGTTGTTTTGCTACTACTACTACTACTACTACTACTACTACTACTACTACTACTACCTCTACTACTACTACCTCTACTACTACTTCTACTATTATTACTACTACTGCTACTACTACCATACTACTACTACTACTACTACTACTACTACCACCACCACAATTGCTACTAGTATTACTCCTAGAGTCAGAATGAGACAGAGATAGAGAATGACAGACACAAGACATATGTAGAGAGGGACACAGAGACAACATGAGAGAAAAAAGGAATGATACAAGCTGCCTGGAAGCTCAGGGAAGCCAATTACTAATTTTGGTACAGTCTGCCAGACACAGACAGAGAGAAAGCTAGAGAGACAGACAGATACACACACATATACACAAACACATAGAGAGAAATATAGACAGAAGTAAAAAAGACAGAGGATGGAAGTCTGGAAATGAGAGAGAGAGAGAGAGAGAGAGAGAGAGAGAGAGAGAGAGAGATCTTTAAAAAAATTATATGAGAGAACAACATACCACCATTACCACAATCAACTCATAAAAACAATAACTTCCTTTCCTTGCTGGTTGCTACATAAATCGATTGACTAAATGGCAAAAATCTCCTGCTCTTTAAAATTTCCAGAAGCATAGCTGACTTGTGTGGTTAGCTGATCATACTGCTTCTTTCTTAATTCAATTAAATAGGAAATTGTACCTAATAAAGTGATTACAGTAGATAGACAATGCTGTTTACACATTTTTTAGAAATAACTGTTTATTGACTGATTATGTATATGAGTGATTAAATTGGTAAGTGAAAACACCTCCCATCATAGATAGCAGTGGCATATTACAGGAATTCAACAAATTAAGTCAACAAGAATTTATTAAGTACTTACTCTGAATGAGCCATCATGGTAAGAATGGGGCAAGATCATTTAATCTCTCAGCACCATTTTGTTGTCTCGCCTTACCAGATATCTTTCTAAAAGCAAAGTGCTTTGCAGATAAATAGGGCTTCAGAGGCCATCTAATCTAGAGGTCTCTAGAAACAAGAATTCCTATCCAGATAAACTATTTATGGCATGTAGACATTACTCAAAGATATCTACTAAGCTGCATTTAATACCTTCATCGTGAAGTCTTTTACTTTTTTAATTTCTAAGAATTATTAACTCTGGTTCTGTCTTTGGGAAAGAGCAAATAGCAACTTTCCAAATACTTCAAGACAGTTAGCAAGGCTAAATGAGACATTCTCTTCTCCAGGTTAGGAGTCTCAGTTGCCTCTTTTATGGCCTCATCTCAGGATATCATGGCAACCTGTTAACCTCTACCTATTTTTCAGATTCACATTTTCCCAAAAATATGATGCATACAGCTGAACATTATACTCTCCAGCTATGGGTTAACTGAAACAAAGTATATGTAACAAGTCTATTGCTCCTTTAAACTTGGCCCTGTACCTCTTTTCACAAAATTCAAGACTACATGAATTTTTTTACCAGTCATTCCCAATTTTCATCTAATATTTAGGGGTTTTTTGTTGTTGTTGATTCATTTTAATCATGTCTGACTCTTTGTGACCCTATTTGGGACAATGATACTGGAGTACCATTTCCTTCTCTAGGCTTATGTTACAGATGAGGAACTGAGACAACCTGGGTGAAATAGCTTGTCTAAGTTCATACAGTATCTGAAGCTGAATGTAAACTCAGGAGGATGAGTCTTTTTGCTCCCAAGTCCAATGCTCTATCCACTGCACCACCTAGATGCCTATAATAACACTGCATTGTATTGAAGCTTACAGATAATTGTAAGATAAAACGTCATCTATCCATGCTTCTCCCATTATAGACTTTCATAAAAAAGGATGTAGATGAACAGAAAGCAGTAGAATATTATGCGATGGATGTGAGCAGTCTGTGGTATATGATATAATAAGTTATTTTGAAGAAGAAATGGAGTAAAAGATGTTGTATTGGAAATATGAGAACAAAAAAATATCAAATCATTCAGGGAAAAAGAGTTAGAAACCAGTCTTAGGAATTCATTTGTATCTTTGTGTAGTCAGCAAAAAGAAAAAAAAAAATCCTCTAGTATATTGCCTGTACCCACCATGGTAAAATTCTACAAAGATTTGGATGAGAGCCATGGATCTATAGGTATGAGTAGGTTGTAAGTTGAATCTTCAAAAGGAACTTTGGAATCTATGAGATCACTAATCCATTTCAGTATTTATGTCACCTTGATTGAGAATTAGGTTGTTTTTTCTAGTTTATACTTTATCCTCATCCTTTGCCCACTTCACTTTTTATACATAGTAGGCAGAGATCTTTTTCCTCCCTGTGAAGCTCACCCAACTGAAACTGGAAATTAGCATCCAACAGCATCCATAACTGTGAGATAAGTCTTAGGGGATTGTAAACCAAAGATAGGGGGAAACTCCTTAAACAGAGCTATCAAACTTTCAGAAGAGACCAAAAACACAGGTTTTGATCTTTTTAGCTCCGTTCAGCCCTTAGACACACAAAGGTATTATTTATTAGCATTTAAATTATGATGCTTGGGTAATTGAATTTCAGTTCCAGATTCTTCTTTTTAATTTAAGATTCTATGCAGCTGAATAAGCTAATTTCCTTTCAAACTCCCCCCCCTTCATATAGATTTTGCAGCTGTGAGGTAATATAATAATAATGGAAGTGGAAGAGAGCTTTATATCTTTTAAATAAGGTGCCCAAAAATTCATAGATAGATTTTTTAAAATGAATCCTGCCTTAATCTACTAACCTTTATATTCAGTATCTCTTTTAGCTTAATAACTGCTAGATGTGGAAAATATATTTCCTGCTCTTTGTTGGAAATGTAATCCCTGACTTCCACCAAGGCCCATAATTTCCTGAAGGGAAAAATTGTCAAATGTTTCTGGTGATATTGGTGGGGGGCAGAAAGAAAGGAAAGGTCTGTTTTATAGACTTCCCTGATTTCAAACCCAGTCTTACTGATTAATGAAACTATTTGTAAAATGAAAAACTTGGGGCTACCCTGTTAAGTGGTATGGGTTTCATCCTTTGTGCCTAATTCCAGCACCCCTTCTATACTGTTATCCATTATTTCTGGTGACTGTGTTGACCCTGAGGAAATGCAGTAAAGGAGGGGATGACCTGCTCATAATGTAATGGAAATGTCTCTTCCCCCCACATTTCTCACATAAATTAGGAAGAAAGTCAGAAGAGGAAGGTTGAAGCCTGAAGCCTGGAGTTACATGAGAGAAAGGTCAGGTGTCCAGAGATGCCTTTGCTACAAATCTGGCAAAAGCAATTATTCTGTACATTTTTCCTTTAGCATGAAGAGATTTCTTCAGTCTTGTCCATGTTTCCCTGCTTCTCACAGAGTGATGTATGTAAATGGGTGAAAGAATTGAATGATGTTCAGTTTTGGAATGTGATCTTTTCATATCCCCTTCTGATCGGCAGAGAACATCTCCTTTAATTTGTTTTTTCCTCTGGAGAAAAGGCTATTTTTGTTTTTGTTTTGTTTTTGTTCTCTAACCCATCACAGTTTACTCAATGAAGTCATCTAATTTTGTGTATTTTCTCAAAGATTTCTAATTTAGTAGAAATTTATTTTTTACATGCAACAATTTAAATGCTAATAAAATGTTTGCATTTTGTCAACAAACACTGAACTACAGAAATAAAATCTTTTGGTTGCCATTATTATATTTGGATAACCAAAAAATGTCTGTAGTAAAACTGTTTAAACATAATTAGGGATGGATTTATTGGAAGTGAGACAATTAGAAAGGGATATTAAGAAGAAATCCATCAAAATTTATGTACTTGATTTCTTTTAACACTTTAATAATCATTTGATTTAGATTTTGGGTGTGTGTTTATTTTCTTTTTTAATTTTCCCTCTCGCAGAGGTGGGAACCATGGGTGAAGAGCACTACATATACTGTGAGACTTGGTTGAAAGATTGATTAGTTTGACTTTTAAACTTTTTCATTCATTGTTACTAAGGTTGAATCAGAAAAAGCTTAATAATAGAGAGGAAGAATACAGTTAGAGATAAAGATGTTATGAAAACAAAAAAGTAAAAATTTAATTTAAAAAATAAATTTTATTCATTTCTTTGTTTTGAAAATTCTATTCAGTTCAACTCAGAAATTGCTTCTATGTGTCAGTGCTGTACAAAGAGAAAACAAAACATCTGCCCTCAAGGAATAGGGAAGCAGACAACTGATAAGGATAAGGCCTATAAAATAAAGAGGAAAATAGAATTGATTCCTTCAAGGTAGATACATTTTGGAGAATCAGAAACGATTTCTTTGAGATGATGAAACTTGAGCTGAGTATTGAAGAAATATTGATAGAGGAAGATAAGAAAGTAGAGAATTCCTGTCCTGGAGCTTGGTCCTTAAAAATGACCTAAAGATGGATGATAAAATATCATGCAATCAGGGATCGGCTTAAAGGTCCTCATCTATACAAATCTAACTGCTAGGGGCTGCTGTAGAAAGATGTCAAAGGAATGGTTAGATCACTTATGGAAAATTTGTCCCAAGGGCAAAGGCAAAAACTGCATGGGATTGAACATGATTGCCTACAGTCTTTGGGGTGGCAAGGATAGTTATTTCTTTTTAAAAATATTTTTATTTTTCCAACTACATGCAAAGGATTTTCAACAATCATTTTTTAAGGTTTTGTTTTGCATTTTTCTTCCTCCCCACCATCCTCTCCCCTTCCAAGAAAGCAATATTAATATTAATATAAACTAGAAATGTAAAATCCCACTAAACATACTAGATCCATATTAATCAAATTGTGAAAGACGAATCAAATTTGGGGCGGCTAGGTGGTGTAGTGGATAAAGTACTGGCCTTGGAGTCAGGAGTACCTGGGTTCAAATCTGGTCTCAGACACTTAATAATAATTGCCTAGCTGTGTGGCCTTGGGCAAGCCACTTAACCCCATTTTGCAAAAAAAACCTACCAAAAAAAAAAAAAAGAAGAATCAAATTCTATCGGAAAAATCATTTGAAAGAAAAAACATAAGACAATTTTTAAAAAATTGAAGATAGCAAACTTTGATTTATGTTTAAACCCCACAGTTTCTTCTCTGGATATATTTGGTTTTGTTCTATCACAAGTCTATTATAATTATCTTTGATTATTATGGTGCTGAAATGTGCAGGTCCATCATAGTTGATCCTCATCTAATGTTACTGTTAGTGTGTATAGTATTCTGGTCCCGGTCACTTCTTTCTGTGTCAGTTCATACAGGGAGAGCGATTTCTGACATACCACGATCGGGAATATTTCTAACATTTAACCTTCCTTTATCCCAAGGAAGACATCTGACTCAAAAGGAGCAGGACTGACTGGATGCTTGCTCTTTTGCCTAGTCTAGCCCCAAGAAGGGTATCAAGCTAAATGGGGACCAGTCACCTGGATCTGTGTGTTGACAGTGGATTCCGATGACTAAGGAGGAATGAGGCTGATGAATTTGTACAGCTCTGCCTCCCTTAAATCCAGTTCACTTGTAAGTCGAGACATCACTGTCATGCCATCGGTCCTCTCCAAGAAAAGATCAACAACAGCACTATTGAAATGCCCGAGGATATTTCCTACTTTATTCCCTTCCAGATGAATCAGTTTTCTCTTTTTCTACATAAAAGGCACTTATCCTCTGTGGATATATCTCTGCAAAGTGTCCCCCATTGCTGGGATAAATTCTACTTATGAGTAAACACACATGCATATAGGCATCACTCCTATATATATATACATATATATATGTATATATATATAAATACACACAATACATGGAAATATATTCTATATATAAACCCATATATAATATATACTATATATAAACATATATAATATACATAATACATGCAAATATATTCTGTATATAAACCCACATATAATATATATACTATATATAAACATATATAATCCACATAGACATAGACATAGACACATATTTATTTGTATTAAGAAGCTAGGTATTCCCTTAGGTTGTTAGATCTGAATTCAAATGCTGCCTCTGTAGCAGATGTTAACTTTGGTTTTCTGAAAAAAAAGAGGCATCTGACAAATCTTAAGTTTAATGGATATTATTACCATGTTCTCTATTATTTTCTCAAATCTAGATGACATAAATCAAGCCTTCATTTTCAGGATTTGCCAATTTCTAATGTGTAAGGACTCCCACTGAAAACTTTTGCAATCTGCTCCCATCTAGCTGTTCCAAGCTGGCCCCAGTGTTGTGTACACGGAATAGAAAATCGACTGTTTTAGGGTGGGGTATGAAGTGAGTGAAGAGAAATAATAGGTAATCAGTCTGGAAAGTAGCTTGGAGTCCAATTATAGTAAACTTTTTCAAACAGTTGTCCTTGTTACTGTTAAATAGCAAAAACAAAACAAAGTCTCCAGCAGGAAACAGTTAAAATAATTTGAGTTTGATTGTTCTTCGTAGAAAGGAAACAGGGTAATTAGAAGTTTTAAAATAAAAACCACCAGACATTGTACATTTGACTGCTCAAAAGTTTGGTAGCTCGCTTAATGTTTACTTATATTTCTTTGGTTTTTGATCCAATAATATACTTTACACATAAGTTACAAGATATTGTTAGGTAGTTTTTGCTCCTTAATAGTTATGACTTACATGTACACACACACACACACACACACACACACACACACACCATACACATTCAATCTGGTCCAGATTCAGAGAAAAGAATACCTAAGGAGAAAAGTATGATTAATGAATTCATGGAAATAATTTTCTGCCATGCCCATACCCCAAAAGTCAGATGACTGCCGCTTCTCTAATTAGCTCCTGTGTTGGTGTGTTGTAATGGGATCTATGAACTGTTGGTGAATTTGATGAAGATTCCTTGACTTTGCCCTTCTGCATAGGATGACACTATTCCTGACCTTGGAGTCACTTGGGCTCAGTCTATATTCTAGATAGACTAGAAAATTCTGTTCTATCCTATGTGTTCTTTACTTTTTTTTTCTAAATCAAACTCAAGATCCAACTTCAGTACAACCTGAATTAAGTTGAAATATCATTGGAAAATATTTAATAATATAAATGAAAATGTAATATAACATTGACAGTTTCAATCTGCTGTTTTTCAGTCAATTTTTTCCTGTAGGTGTCCATTTCTAATTGATTTGACTCTACTGACAGAGTTCAGCCCCACTTCCTATCTTACAGAAGAGAGGTTAGCTGAATTATCCAATATCACACAGGTGGGCATTTACAGGAAGGGTGAGATTTTAACTCGGGCCCAACAAATCCAAAATGCCTGCTCTTTCCACAGTCCTAGGTATCTTGAGATGAAGAATAGGACTAATTTATATAAAAGATTAGTAGAATACAGCACTCATGTTTATCCAGACTCATGCACCATTATAAAGGCTTATATGACTGGCTGTAAAGCAAAATGAGAGATAATCCTATCATCCATTGCCACCTACAAAATGACAAATGAACCATAGGGAAGGGATCAAAAGTATTGCTTGGATCACTTATGGAGGTCTGACCTCAGGGGAAAAAGCAAAAATTGCATAGGATCGAAGTATATGGAGAAATTACTACCTCTGGCCAAAACAGCTTTCGCTCTATTCCTCAGAAATGACATTTCAAAGCTTATGTGTACCTCTGCACAAGATTTTTCTTATGTCCAAAATATACTCTGCTAACATGCATATCCACAAACACATACACATGCACAAGGATATAAACATATAAGCGTAAGAAGCATCTGGGTGACCCAGTGGATGCTACCCTGGACCTGGAATCAGAAAGGTCTAAATTCAATCCAGCATCTGACCCTGTTTGACTTTGGACATAACTATGCCTCAATTTCCTCATCTGTAGATGGTGATATTAATAGCATCTATCTCCCGAGGTTATTGCAAATGAGATAGCATTTGTAAATCACTTTGCAAAACCCAAAGTATTATATAAGAGCTATCAATTATTATCACTGTGTATATATATATAACACACACATATATTTATATATACTATATGAATATTGTGATTTTTAAAAAGTTTGATATAGTAAATGAGTTATTAATCATTCTATTAATAAGAGAGCATTTTATTAATAAAAAAAACCCAATGGTATTCTCAAATACCAAAAACAATTCATGGAGGTGGGCTCATATTTATATGAAATTAGAAGAGTGGGTATTCCTGATGGTGGTATCCAATTCTGATTGATTAACAATTAATGAGAATGAAAATTATAATGAAAGTTTAATCCATTCTAATTAAGGGCTGCAGGAATGAATCTCTAAATTATCAAGTCTTGGACTATCTAATCAAACAATTTATCCCAAATCTGAATATAGCAGAATGGACTTCCATAACAGGATGAGGGTGGGTAGAATGAGATCACTTAAGAAAGTTAATGCAATTTCATTTTCCACAATGTCCTTAAGAGACTGAACAACCTACAGACTCTGGGTGTGTGTGTGTGTGTGTGTGTGTGTGACAAGTGAGCTAAGTGACTTGACCAGGATCATACAACTAGTGTTAAATGTCTGAAGGTGGATTGGAACTCAAGTCTTCCTGACTTCATGAAATCCTGAACTTTATCCCTTTGCCACCTAGCTAGGCCCTTGTTGAGTCCCAGTTCTGGACTCCCTCAGTCTTCCCCAGGTGAGCATTGGAGAGGTGGGAGACAAGGATGACAAAGGAGACAAGTACTCCATCAAGATCTCCAAGTGCTCTGTTTATTTGCCAAAACATACTTTCCCAGTCTCTAATCCACTTGTACTCCTGTAATACTTAGTAAGATAGGGCTCTGGTGCTCAAGAATTTACCGTGCTCCCACACACAACAGTCTCTAACACCCTCCCCTTCTTTTTTAAAATTATGATTTCTTAAAAAATACTGATCTTAATTCAATATTTGATTATTAATATGAGGGAGAAATCATAATTTTTTCTCCTTTATCCATACATATGAATAAACATATGTATTCATGTAGAAATCCTTAAATGAATATTCCGGTATGTATACAAATTCATGTATCAAAAATACATTTATATATCAGTATATACATGCACACCAAATGGACAAAAAAATAACCTTTTGGAATACCTGCTTTGTCCCTATAGAAATGTGGCTAAGACTCAAAGGTCAACATTCCATGGTACATTGAAAAGTTTCTTATATAATCAACATACTTAGTAGGAGACCTTTCCTGGGAATGCTTTGATCTGGTAGAAATTATGTGGGCATCTGCAGCATCTTGGCTCATGATCAGTTTAGGCAACAGTGGCCCTAGTTTGTTTCCAAACCCTTGCACCATCTGTTAACTGTAGGATCCGGATATGACTGTTTCTTGAATTGTTTCATCAAATTGCACATTGCCTCTGCAAATTCATATGGCACTCTTTGGCTTGTATTTTAAAACTATGAAGGAAACCCAAATGACATGTATGATCAGTCCCAGAATTCCAAGGCAACAAGACACTCACTCAGGGCTTTGAATAGAGTCAAGAACTATATTGTGTGATTCCTGAGATCAAAAATTCTGGTCTATTGCTTCATAAAGCTGGCTTTCGACTGGGAGACTTTTTCAATCTCAGTTTTCTTTGATTATGAATGTATCAGAGTCTCTGAGGTTCTGTTGATAATTGATGCCTTGCAAGGTGGCCTAAGCGGTGTTCTGACAATGAGTTTTTCAGTGGTCTTTGTCTCTTTTATCATAATGACTTCCTTTTCTGGTTACTTTACAAGGCCCATCAATAGAGTGATGGTACCTTCTCTGTATTATGTAGAAATGTGAATCAAAGCAATGCACTCTTTGCCCTCAAGGAATAAATCAGTATGTGTTTATTAACTCTCTATTATGTGCCAACTGCTCTAATCAATTCTACAGATACAAGGCAAAAAAGAAATAAAAAATAGAAAAAGAAATCCCTACCCAGGAACTTATATCCTGCCAGTGAATGGACAAAGTAGACTTAGTAAAATCGTAACTGGTAAAAAAAAAAAAAAGATAAAACAATAACAGAAAGTATAGTATATATTGGAGGACATTAGTCTTAACAAAAAGGCTTCTAGTTGAGGTTCTGGTGAGGTAATAGTTATGTGAATTTAAGAAAGTACCAAACCCCTCAGAGATTTAGTATCTTCTGAAAAATGGAAAGTTTTCTGATTCTTTGTTCAAATACTTTCCATTAAACCTGAGCATAAATGTGGCTAATCAGATCAATATGAGCTTGGGATGCTCTACCACAGATTGGGCACAGATAGTCCAGGGGTACTCCCGGATACTCTAAACTTACTTGTCTCATGTTTCCTTTGAACAACTTTCATTCTACTTTGTTCATAGAGCACAACAACCTCTCTGATCACACCAGGCTGGCCAGAAGAATAGAGGAATGGGCAATGTAAAATTAGAAAAAGACTGGAAAATTTTCTGAAGGAGTTAGCTTTTAAGTAGTTTTTTTCTGGAGCAAGGAAGCTCATTCATTTTGGTAGATCTTGGATATAAAATCCATTTCAGATTGGGGAACATTCTGAATGTTTGATGCTTTATTTCCTGTTCTGATGCCTGTAGTATGCTTCCACCTAAACTTCCACCTAAAATCCCATCTCTGCACATCTCAGCTCAAGGACTACCCCTCTCCAGGAGACCTTCTTTGCTTTTCCAAGGAACTGGTGCTTTCTCTTTTAAAATCACTGATTTGTATGATAAACATTTAATATAAAATTTTATCTACTTATTTCTTTGTCTCATAATACAAACTCCATGAAGCTTGAATTTCCTTTAGCTTTTTTTTTGCTTTTTAGCGCCTGGAACCTTCCTAATGTTTTGTTTGGGGTACAAATCCGTGATTATAACAATTTAGCTTAGTTAATTGAAATTTTATTTTATTTTTCCAATTACAGGCAATGGTATTTTTTTCCACATTCATCTATTTGTAAATTTGTGAGCTCCACATTTTTCTATCACTATCCTTCCCTCATCACTCCTCATAGTGAGACAGAGAGAGAGAGAGAGAGAGTTGTGTGTGTGTGTGTGTGTGTGTGTGTTTGTAATTTTGGAGCCCAAAATTTTAAAAATCATATTACATATAGTTATTGAACTCAAATTTTGTTCATCATAAAATTCATGCAACTCCTTAACACTGTCAAAACTCCCTCACCCTCATTTGTGTTTGATGATGAATCACTGTCTTAGAAGATGCTCTGACCACTCTCCTGCCTGGGCTCTGGTCTGTGGTTGACCACAAATGCCCCCTGGGCCAGTCTAGTGTGTGGCCACATGCTCAGTCCATTCCATTTCATGAACCTGAAACAACAATTGTGTCCTCCTTTGAAATCAGGAACTTCTTTTTCATCAGCACTTTTTCTGGCCTCCTGCTGAACCATCTTTGTGGACAGCAGAATTGCACTGGCCCCTTGCTCTTCAAACCATCTCTTCAATTGCCTCTCTAACTCAGGCCATTTGGTTGCCTTCCCTCCATGACCTCCTGCTGGGGCGTTTGCATTTGAGTTTCTTCTTCTTGTAGCCAGTCTCAGATTGTTTTCTCAGTTGGAGGGAAGATCAGACTGACGTTCAGCAGCATGATTATCATTCACTTTTACAAACTGGATCATTTTGTACTTGAATTCAGCACTGGACAAAAATCTTTTTTGAGCCATTTCTGGGGAGAATTTACTGGTAATAAATGGAAAACAATGAGCACAAAGACAACAAGCACAAAAAAGTAGATAAGTAAAAAAAATACTACAACCACTCTATAAGACAATTTTTTTCAAAAAAGGCTGCTGCTTATACACGGGTATAGCATATTTACATATTAGCCATATTGTGAAGGAATAATTAGAACTAAGGGATGTTCAGGATTGTTGTGTGTTGGGAGCACTGTAAATTATCTTTACCTGGTATCCTTGAGCATTAGAGCCTTATCTTACTAAGTGCCTCAGGGTTAGTGGGAGTGGATTAGAGAGTGGGGAGGTATTCAATCACTGGTATTTGGTTCAATAAATGGAGAGCTTGGTGTATAGGGAGAAACTTGTCTTCCTTGTCTTTCTTGTCTCCCACCCCTCCAATGTTCTCCTGGGGAAGATTGAGGGAGTCTGGAAAAGGGACTCAACAAAGGGGAAAGAAAAAAAGACATGAGAAAGAAAGGAAAAGCACAAAAGAAACATAGAATATGTTGCTCTGTATTTGACTCCATAGTTTTGGGGTTTTGTTTTTATTTTTTTTCCTCTGGATGTAGATGGTATTGTCCAAAGCAGGTGTCTCATGGTTATCCTTGACCTCTAAACTGCTGAGAGGAGTTGTATCAATCCTAGTTGGTCATTTTACAATGTTGTTGTTATTGTATATGATGTTGTCTTGGATCTGCATTTTACTCGGCATCACTTCATGCTGGTCTTCCCATGCTTCGCTGCTGACCACTCATGATTTCTTATAGAACAATAGAATTCCTTAATATTTATATATCACAATGTGTTAAATCATTCCCCAACTGATGGGCATTTCTAAATTTCCATTTCTTTGCCACTGCAAAAAGAGGTGCTCGCACTTGCTCTCTCTTTCTCTCTCTCTCTTTCTCTCTCTCTCTCTCTCTCTCTCTCTCTCCATATACATATATATATGGAGAGAGAGAGATAGAGGTAGATAGATAGATAGATATCTATATCTATCTATATATGTATGTATGTTTATTTGAACATGTAAGATTTTTCTCATTCTTTATAATTTCTTCTGGACAGAGACCTAATATTGGTAATGCTGGATCAAAGGTATGATCATTTTATTTCTTTTTGAACATAGTTCCAGATTAGTCTTCAGAATGAAGGGATCTATTCAAAACTCCACCAACAGTGTATTACTGTCCCTATTTTCCCACATTCTCTCCAACATTGAACATTTTCCTTTTTTGCCATCTTACCCAATCTGATAGGTGTGAGATATTACCTCATAGTTTATTCAACAATTTTGTCTTTCATTACTCTCATCAATATTGATTTGGACTTTTTAAAATACTACTATAAATACCTTTAATTTCTTTATCTGAAAATTGCATCTTCACATCCTTCGACCATTTAACAATTGAGGAATGAGTTCTAATCTTATAAATTTGATTCAGTTCTCTCTATATTTTGGAATGAGTTCTTTATCAGAAACATTAGCTGTGAAGATTTATTTCCCAGCTTCCTGCCTTCCTTCTAATCTTGCTCACATTGGTTTTATTAATGCAAAATCTTTTAAATTTAATATGTTCAAAATCGATCATTTTGTAATTTATAATTTTCTCCATTTTATGCTTAGTTATAAATTTCTCCCCTCTCCATAGATCCAACAGAAAAGAGATTTCTTGTTCTCTTAATAGATCTATGGTATCCTGTACCAATTTTGACCTTATTTTGTTAGGGAATAAGATGTGGGCCTATGTTGACTTTTTTGCCAAACTATTTTCCAGTTTTCCCAGGAGTTACATGTTAATTGCTGAATTTGTTAATTGAAGATTGTTAATTTTTAGCTGATTTTCTCGGTTTCCCTAAGTGTAACATCATAACATCTATATTGTAATTCAAACACTTTCTAGTCATGCTACACCAATATACTGTAAGTATAATTCTCAAGTTACATGTATTATCTATTTTGTAGGGATGTATAAAGTTCCATTTTCTTGACTATTATTTTTCTTCTTTCTGTTTACCTTTTTTTACACTTCCTTTGATGTCATCTTTGAAGATTCAATTGTAATTTTTAGGATTTTGTTTTCTTCGGTTTCTTTTCATATGGAAAATTTTACTTTTGAATGAGATGTTTTCCTTTTTCATTTCTTTAATTTTGCTTTTTCAAGATTTTCATTGCTATTTTACTTGATCAATTTTACTTTTCATCCAGTTTCTCATTTTTCCTTTTAAAGGAGTTGATTTCTTCATTGAATTTTTTCCAACATTCTTCTGGATAGCTCTCATTTATTTGTTCCTGTTTTTAGTTGTATTCTCTTCTTTGGGTTTCAAAATCCTTTTTGAACTCTTCCAAGAGATTTTGGATTTGATGCCAATTCAGAAACTCCTTTGAGGCTTCACAGGTAGGCATTTTATCACTGCTTTCTTCTTCTGAGATGGCATTTTTTATTATCCTTATCAAAATAGTAACTTTCTATGGTTAGCACTCCTTTTGGAGATATATATATATACATATATATATATATATATATATATATATATATATATATATTTTGCTCTTTTTGATAGCTGAAGTCTTCTCTTGAGGAGAATAGTCCCAACTTTTTGTGCTGAGACCAGGATATTGTACCTTCATTATCACTTGCTGAGGTATTCCCTGGCTTTGCCTATGCAGTCATTTGTTCCCAATGCAGTTCTTTTTGTTGCCCCAGTGTTCCCAGAGCTCAGGAAATCTCTGGGTTTGGGAAACTACCTGCTGGTCTGCTATCAAGCTGGTTTGCTGAGCCAGGCAGCACCTGAGCTGTGCTGTGGTTAAGAACCTTCCACTACCTTTCCTGCTCTCCAGCCTATACTGGGCTATGAAATTTCCCCTTTACCTCAGAAGACACAGATCTCAAAATGAAGATCCTCCATGATACCTTGAGGCAAGAACTTATTTCCTTCTTTTTTTGGTGGAATGTTTAGCTTTAAGGTCTGTGTACAGGCTTCATTTGAAGTGGTGCCCGGAAGAACTTCAGGGATTTTTTTTAAAGATTTATTTATTTTGAGCTTTACAATTTTTCCCTTAATCTTCCTCCCTCTCCCCACAGAAGACAGCCTGTTAGTCTTTACATTGTTTCTATGCTATACATTGATCTAAGTTGAATGTGATGAGAGAGAAATCATATCCTTAAGGAAGAAAAATAAAGGATAAGAGATAGTAGAATTATATAATAAAATTAGTTTTTTTTCTAAATTAAAGGTAAGAAATAGTCTGGTCTTTGTTCAAACTCCACAATTATTTCTCTGGATACAGATGCTATTTTCTATCGCAGGTACCCCAAAATTTTCCCTGATTGTTTCACTGATGGAATGAGCAAGTCCATCAAGGTTGATCATTACTCCATGCTGCTGTTAGGGTGCACAATGTTTTTCTGGTTCTGCTCATATGACTCAGCATCAGTTCATGCAAATCCTTCCAGGCTTCCCTGAATTCCCATCCCTCCTGGTTTCTAATGGAACAATAGTTTTCCATGACATACACATACCACACTTTGTTAAGCCATTCTTCAATTGAAGGACATGCACTTAATTTCCAATTCTTTGCTACCACAAACAAGGCTGCTAAGAATATTAGTGATAATCTCTTCAAGGTATAGACTCAGTAGTGGGATTTTTGTTCAACAATTTTTGTTGACCTTTGGGTGTAGGTCCAAATTGCTCTCCAGAAAGGTTGGATGGGTTCACAGCTCCACCAACAATGTATTACTGTTCCAGATTTCCAACCCTTCCAACATTGATCATTGTCCTTTCTGGTAATATTGGCCAGTTTGAGAGGTGGAACTTCAGAGATGCTTCAATTTGCATTTCTCCAATAGGTAATGATTTAGAGCAATTTTTCATATGATTATGGATCACTTTGATTTCCTCATCTGTAAATTGCCTTTGCATATCCTTTGACCATTTATCAATTAGGGAATGGATTTTTTTTTGAAAATTTGACTCAGTTCTTTGTATATTTTAGAAATGAGTACTTTGTCAGAAATACTAGTAAAAATTGTTTCCCAATTTACTACATTTCTTTGATCTTGGTTTTGGTGGTTTTGTCTTTGCGAAAGCTTTTTAATTTAATGTAATCACAATTATCTAGTTCATTTTTAATGATGTTCTCCATCTCTCCCTTGGTCAGAAACTGCTCCCCTTTCCATAGATCTGACAGGTAAATTACTCCTTGATCTTTTAGTTTGCTTATAATATTGTTTTTTATGTCTAAATCCTGTTATCCATTTTGATCTTATCTTGGTATAGGGTGTGAGGTGTTGGTCTAATCTGTTTATTCCATACTAACTTCTGATTTTTCCAACAGTTTTTATCTAAAACAGAAAAACTTTAGGGATTTTGAGCTGCCATCTTGGCTCTATTATGAAGTCCAAATCCTCAAATATATTTTAATGTGAGTTCAAAATTTGAGTTCTAGAGTTCAAAATGATCTTATCATCTACAAACTCAAATGTCTTTTATTTTTACTTATTTTACTTATTCATTTATCTTTTAAATTTTTTTCAATTACTTGTAAAAACAGTTTACACATTCATTTTTAAACTTTTTGAGTTCTGGAAGAAGTTAGGTGGTTCCTGAAATCAGAATGGACTTGAGTTCAAACTTAGCCTCTAACACCTACTAGCTGTGTGACACTGCCAGTCATTTAACCCTGGTTATTTAAAAAAAAACAAGTTCCAAATTCTTTTCCTCCACATTCTTCATCTCCTTAAGAAAGAAAGTGATATGAAAGCATGTTTCCATATTAGGTTTGTTGTGAAAGAATATATAGACAAAAAGGAGAATTTTTTAAAAGTATGCTTTGAACTGCATTCAAACACTATCAGTTCTTTCCCTGTAAGTGGATAGCATTTTTCAATATAAGTCCTATAGGAATTGTCTCAGATCATTGGATTTATGAGAGTTACTTAGGTTTTTTGCAGTTTTCTTTTGGTTTTGTTCTCTTTACTGTGTTATCAGTTTCCAGGTTTTTCTAAAAGTATTGTCATAATTTCTTATAGCATAATAATTTTCCATTGCAATCGTACATCACAGTGTGTTCAGTCATTCCCTGATTGATGGGTATCTCCTCAATTTCCAATTCCTTGCCACTACAAAAAAGACCTATTGTAAATAATTTTGTACATATAAATCCTTTTTCTTTTTTTTAAAAATCTTTTTGGTAGGCAGATCTCTTAGGGGTAGTATTTGCTGGGTCAAAGGACACAGTTTTATAATCCTTTGGGCTTAGATACATTGTTTGGATCTATTATTTTATATTTAGGACCTACTGTTGGTCAGACTGTTGGATTAATCACTTAGAATACAAAGAAACGTTGCTCTTTAAGGAGTTATTAACTGCCTACCTGAGGGGATGGAGTAGAGTTGGCTGAGTAGTAACTGGGGTGAGAATCTACCTATATGGAATGCCCATCAGGAAAACCTATCAATGAGATTTGCTTGGGTATATTGAGAGATTAAATGACTTTTCCAGGATAGTTTAGAAACTAAACTTGAACCAAAGTCTTTCTGACTCTAAAGCCTCTATGGAAAAAAAAATCCATGTTGCCTCTCTTCCTGTTACATTCCAAGCATTTAATCGATATTTTTGATTGATTGATACTCCACTATATAATAAGCAAGATTATATATCTTTTTTACATATAGGAATGTAGTCTTAACAGAAAGTGTATGTCTAGTGTCACACAACTAGTAACCACTCAGCTTTCAGCCCTTAAGCCAGAGTTCTATCTATACCATGTTAAATTACAAGTACTCAAAAGGTGGAAAAGGCTTCATAATTAGCTATAGAAAACAAGTATTTCATTCCACCACTGTCTGAGAACTTATACTTAGAAATATCAAACAGTTATTCCAGGATATATGGGAGAGTTCAACAAACCTTAAAATCTATTTCATTATTCTCAATATTACTATTTATTGAGATAAGTGCCAGGAACAGAAGAGCTAAAAAATAAATGTGTGAGACATGGTCCTGGCTTTCAAAGAACTTGGAGTATAAATGAAGAAAGAATCCTTATGAACAGGAAGGAGTTATATAATAATTCATTAAGTTCCAAAATATGAAATACAGTTATAGCTGAAAGGTTTTGTTTTTAAATTTCACAGGAAAGCTTCTATTGGTATGTTTGGACCTATCATCTTTTCCTGCTATTTATTGACTTCTTTTGAATGTATACCAGTAGTGGATTCTCTGGATCAAAGGTCCCAAACAATATAGTTACTATCGTCTGTTCTATTGTATTTTACTGAATAGTCTTGTTTATTCATTGTTTCTCCAGTGAAAATACTATTGACTGTTTTCTCAAACATGTCTTTACATCATATTGCATCTTTATAAACTTGATGTGTAGAACCAAACTATTGGTAAATATTAGGCAGTGGCTACTGTTTGGTAAACAATGTGCTAAGTTCTGGACAAGGCAAAGATTTTGACTATGTATACAAACAATATTCAAGACACTTTGTTAACTACTAAGGATATAAATAGAAGTAAAGAAAATAGTCCTTTCCTTCAAGAGTTTCCATTATTGAAGGGTAGGAAAACAACACATGAAAGAATGCTGGAAAGTGGGAGTCAGGTAGGAGAAGACTACCACATGATCCAAGAATGATCTGGAATTGGGCAATATCAGGTGAAAGTCCATCCATAAAACCAGAGTGGTTCCTTTGACAGAGTACAAGATTTCAATGAATAGTAAGTGATGTAATAATATAATATCAGTATCTGGGATGGATAAGTAAACATCCTTTCTATCATAAGTGATTTCTGTTTTCCTGTCAATTAATTCATTGCTAGACAGAGTTAAACAGATCATACTGGAAGACATGGCAGCCAGGGCCACAAAGTCATTTTGTCTCCAAACCTCTTTCACCTAAGAACAGAAAAGAATAAATACAAGAAGAACCAAAGTCAGCCAGGACTAATTCAGTGACTAATCTACTCTATGTAAAAACAATAGGTCTATCAATGTTCTTGTCCCCAGTCCAACAAAGCAAATCCGAATTTGTGCCGTGTCTCAAAATATATCTCTAATTCTTTTCCTTGAGGCCATCATCAATCTTTGTCAGGAACTGTGAATCACTTCATCTTCAGGTTTCTAAAATCTATAGTTGTTCATTGTGGAAAGATTTCTTCTAGTAAAATTTTCTTTAAAATATTGTTGCTTTTATGAAATGCTTTCCTGAATCCAGGAAAATCAAATTTCTTTCTTTTTAATCTGCTTTTAAATTGTATTAATAAATGCTGCATTTTGCATTTTTCTACATGAATATATATAACCAGAGATTTGTCAATATTCATTTTTATAGTATTTACTCTTTTCCTAATGTTTAATTCTACTTGCCATCCTATGAAAAATCCAATCATGACATATTTTAAAAATCTTTAATAAAATAATTTTTGTTAAATATATGTATATACATACAAGAATATATATTGCTATAACATATTTGAAATAGTTTATTAAACATATTTGAATCTAGCTTCATATTGATCACTTTTTTCTTTGATTTTTTTCTTGCTTATCAGATATTCAGATGTTCTTTCCTGAAGATTTAATGGTATGCATACGTATAAATAGAGGAATATTTACCATCAGAACTGAGAAGTATAATATTTAAAGCAATATTTTTATTTCTTGAACAGAACTAATTTTTCTTTCTCCATCCTCAGAACTTATTTTTTAATTTCATTGATTACTTCTTTCACACCATTAATTATTTAGAGAGCATTGTTCTTGCCCTTTGTAACCTGGAATAATCCCTCCTACCTCATGCCCCCAGAGACTTAGGAATTGTGTCTATAGCACAAACAGATACTTCAATTTTTAGAAGTATGATATTATATGATAATATTTTATTATGACATGGTTAGTCATATTCCTGTTTGGTTACATTCATTGGGCATAAAAATGACCCTGAGTCCTTAGGGCTTCACATTTATTTAAAAAGAGCAATAATTATAGCAAGAAAAATACAATGAAGAAAATATCAAGCTAATTATTTCCTCATTTCAAATATGAATACATCTAATGGTCCAGCCCTTGCAAGAAGCCACAAGTTCACCTTTCCTTGACAGTGGCTTTGAAAAGCAAAAACAATAATAGCTCTCGCTGGCGAAGGTTCATTCCCCAAGGAGTTAGTCAGTTGGCAGTCAGTTTGTCTACCTGACTTGGCTGATCCAAGCAAGAATTCATTTTCCCAAACTCAAGGAATACAGTTTATAAATATGGTTGTGATATGTGTCAAATTTGGTCTAGAATTGAAATAGAGATATCTAGACATATCTAGTATATACATATAAATATAATTATATTCATACTCACTCATATTAGACATGTACACAGTCAACACACAAATACATATGAGTATAAATGAATATGTATAAACATATGCATGATTAACTTGGAACCTATTTTAAGAAGAAAACATTTAAGGAAATATATTCATATACATGTATATACATATATATAATTAAGATCTCTTACATAGCAAGAAAACCTCATTAGTCTAAAGGAAATGTTTTATAAATATATTTTTTCTCTGCCAAAGTTAAAATCTAATGATTTTCTTGAGATTCAGCAGAATTACTACTACAGTTCAGTTCTTTAATAACTTAATAAATATTACCAGTGGCATTGAATTGAATGAATTGGATTTTTTCTTAGAAATGTTTTATTTTTAATATCAGACATTTCTTATTTTCATTTTATCATTTTAAAAGGCATCACAAATATAGCATTCAATGGAATTTTGTCTACTTTTATTAAGCGAAGATTGTAAAAACTTTTCCAGCTCTGTAGTACAGTGGGAAGTATATCAAGGAGATGCCCTTCTTGAGATTCAAAATCAGGTTTACTAGTGTGACTTTGGCCAAATCACTTCACGTCTCTGGACCTCAAACTGTCCTTAACTATAAAAAAAGACATGGTTTGACTAGATGAATTCACTGGAACTTTGTAGCATTAAATCTCTGATCCCATATATAGTATTTTATGAGCCAGTTCTAATCACAAATATTCATCCCACTGGTTTATGACTAAAGATTTGGAAATCTTGTTAATCATTCTACTGATTTAATACACTTTTAAAAATGTTTGCAATGTTGATGTTATTGTGAAATTTTTTCTGCTGAATCTTTTAGAATGATGTTCCCAGCTACCAAACTTTATATATGCTTTTGAGCTGGTTATATTGTATGCCTATACCACAAAGAGATAAAGCTACCAAAAGAAAAAATAATATGTAACGCAACTCTTTTGTGGTGGCAAAGAAGCAGGAACTAAATGGGAGAAAATGCTTATCACTGGAGGAATGAATAAATGCATAATAAAATAATTTTATTGGACCAGAATGACTAAATATGATTTTTTCCCAATCCCATTTAACATAACTTCTGTTTATGCTCTTTTTGCTGTCACCCCCCTCCTTTTCCTGACTCTTAGTGCATTTCCTTCTTAGGTTATAGACAAATCTACTCTGCATTTATCTTGCATGTGCTCTTTTTCTCTCCCTCACTCCAAACCTCTTTTTGCCAATGCAAAAAATAGAGGGAGGCCACTGCATTTACTTTTTGGGTTTTTTGATCCATAGATTTTAAAATTACACCTGGCAGAAAATAAGTTATTAATAAATAATGTGCTTTTGATTTATTGATTCAATCACCCCTTTATATTTGGTTTTCATTTAGAATTGTCTGATTGATACCCATTCGGATGGGTTTTTTTCCCCCTTGGCAGAGATACTGGAGTGATTTGTCATTTTCTTCTCCAGTCCATTTTACAGGTAAGAAAACTGAAGTCAACAGGGTTAACTGACTTGTCCGGATCACACAGCTAGTAAGTGTCTGAGATCATATTTGAATTCATGAAGATAAGTCTTCCTCCCTCCAGCCATGGCATTCTATCTACTTTATCAACTAACTGCTCTAAGATTATATATATATATTTAAGGAAATGGGGTTAAGTGACTTGCCCAAAGTCACACAACTATGTATTTATTCAGTGTCTGAGGTCGGATTTGAACTCAGGTCCACTTGACTCCAGGATTTGATGCTCTATTCACTGCACCTCCTAATTGCCCCCAAGATGATATATTTAGAGGATCACGGGTCTGAGAAATTGTGTCCAGGTTCTTCTTAGTTTACTTCCATTAGTTAACTTACTTTACCAGGGTCACAACAATTGTTCAGAGTGGATTTAAGTTCTTACCATCCCTGAATCCAGACCTAGAAATTCATGAAATCATGGAATCATGGAATCATGACCATTAACTCAGACCCACTTCTACCAGAAATCCTAGTGCTTTCAGAGATTCTAAAGCTAACAAATCTTAAAGTTCAGAAAAGTGAACACGAAACCAGACAAGTTCCATTTCTTTAACATAGGAACCTTATACTTTGATTCCATGAGCAGGGTTTAAGATACCTTGGTAAGTCATGATCATATAACTAGACATTTACTTGCTCACTGAAATATCCATTTATAAAAAAAGAAATACTCATTCATATTACATGGGTGTGTTTCCCTTAAATATGGAAGGAAAGTTGGGGCGGCTAGGTGGTGCAGTGGCTAAAGCACCGGCCTTGGAGTCAGGAGTACCTGGGTTCAAATCCGGTCTCAGACACTTAATAATTACCTAGCTGTGTGGCCTTGGGCAAGCCACTTAACCCCGTTTGCCTTACCAAAACAAAAACAAAACAAACAAAAAAAAAACAACAACAAAAAATATGGAAGGAAAGTTATTAGTAGTTCTTTAGTGGAGATCCATGGACACTTTTTTGTTTTTAATATTTTCATAACTATTTTATAACTAATATCATTAGTTTCCATTGTAATTCTGAGTATACTGTTTTATACATTTAAAAACATGATTTTGAGAAGGTATCCAAAGATTTTACCAGATTACCAAAGGAATTCATGATACACATACCTAATAGCTAAGAGTCCCCATACTCGAAGAACATTCAATGCTTTTTCTTCTAAAAAGCAAGTATACTGAGGCAATTAGCTGGTACAGTGGATAGAGCATCTGCCCTGGAGTCAGGAGGACCTGAGTTCAAATTTGACTCAGACAATAAATACCTAGTTGTGTGACCTTGGGTACGTTACTTGACCCATTTCCTTGGAAAAACAAAAAACAATTAAAAAGAGCAAGTATGCTAAATCATATTTTGAGAGACTTCAGAAATGTAATTGATTTCACAATGCATTGGAGTTCTCAGTATGGTTTTAAAGTTTGGTAAACACGGAAAACCTTATAATTCCAAATAATTATTTTAGCCCTGGTATGATAATTCCAGTAACTTTTTCTATGGCTGTCACATTCAATGCTATTGGAGCTGACATCAAAGCATATATTCATTTTCTAGTCTTCCCTACAGTACCAGCTTGACTTTGCCTCCTAATGGCTTCATCTGCAACCATTGTTTTTTCACCTGGAATGCAAGAACTGATCAATCTGTTCTCTGGCCTCTCAGTGGGGGTGACCTTAGATAGACAGAACAGCCATGGAGGATGTACAAGGGATAAGCTTCACTTCTGGTCAGACCCATTCAAGTGCAGGTTTCTTTAACCCGATTGATCTGTCAATTTAGATTAGGGATGCCAGATACCAGAAAGGCAAGGCTATCAGGAAATCACAAGTAAATTAGAAAGATATCCTCCAGCCACAAATTTATCTTATTCTTCTGCTTACAGAGCTAATGGTCTGATAGTTTAGCTATTGAGAGGACAAAGGAGATAGCACACACAGATGTCTATGGGGAGCTGTGTCAAGCTGATTCCCCAGAACAGGGCATTTTCTGCCTTTTAAAGATACAGGTTATGGGAAGAAATTTCAAAGCAACATACAAAAACAATGAACTTTCAGAGGAACAGAAGGTAATTTATTTTTATATAGGTTTAACTGATGCATAAGGGTGTAGATATCAATGAATCAAATTATTACTTTTTAACTATATATTTTGATTCTCTCAAAATATAACTGGAGAATTTAATATTCAAAATAAAGACTCTGATTCCTCCTTTGTGAAATATGGGGGATTTACTCAGATTGAGGAATTCATGATGTAGAAAACTCCCTCCCCCAATAAATAACTTAGTAGGTAATAGGTAAAGATTAAATTATTTGCCCTCAATCACACATCGTAATCCAAATGTTCCTGAGATTGAATACAGTACTCAATCTATTATACAAGAAGTCTTCTTTGTGTGTGCCTTTTTAAAAACTGTTGTATATTTTTAAAGTTGATTTTAAAATGGAGGGAAGGTATGCAAATATGTATTAAAATTCCAACTTTTAAAAAATTCACATGCATTTACAAGCTTCCCTAAAGAAATTATTTTAAAGCATTATTAAGTAAATTTAATTAATGATATAGGAATTTCAAAATACCTTTGATAGGAGGAATCTGTTATATGTTATATGAAAGGATGGGGAAATGAACAGAAGGTAATATATCAAAGAAACTTTTAGATTTCCATAATAGTAGTTTGAAGTGATAATAATCCTGTTCTTGAATCATAATGAACTAGACAGAAACTTAGATGATCTAGTCCAACCCTCTCATTTGCAAATTCAATTCAGTTGGATTCAGCAAATAGCTATTGAACACATATTATATATCAGATATTGTGCTACATATTTAGGCTACAAAGAAAATAAATGAAGTTCTTCTTGTCTTCAATAAGTCATCTTCTCCTGAAATGATGTAATCAGCTGACAATAAGTAATAAAGATTAATAATAATAATGATGATGATGATGATATTAATATTATTTTTCTGTAGTGCTTTCTGTGTGTGTCAGTTTTGTGAGAAATGCTTTTTAAGTAACATCTCATTATATCATCACAGCCTTAGGGGTAGGTATTATTATTTCCCCCTTTTTACAACAGAGGAAACTGAGAAACAGAGATAAATGTCTTGTCCAGGGTCAGATGGCTACTGAGTGTTGGAGGATGGATTTGACCACAGGTCTTCCTGACCCAACATTCTATTCACTCTCCCATTGGGGGGAGACCAACAAGTTACGGAATCATTTCACAAAGGAGGTAACTCCTGATCTGAGACATGATGGAAGATGAGGATTCTAAGAGATCATGGAGGAGATGATTCATTCCAGGAATAGGAGATAGCTTGCTGAGTAGAACAAGGGGTTTATTAGGATTAGGGAAGAAATACTAGTTCAATAATTCTGGAATGTAGAGTTTTTGAAGAGGAGAGATATAATTTAAGGCTAAAACTTTTAGACATATTTTATACATGGCCATTTGTGAATTTGATACTGGAATCATTCTAGTACAAGTCTTTATCACCTTATTCTAGAACTAAGACAAACCTGCTAGCTGACTTCTATGTATGATTTCTCTCTAAATCAGATTATCTGTAATTCAGTTGGCAAGTTCATTTTCGAAAAGCAGTTCTGACCATGTGACTTTTCTATTCAATCCAATTCAGTGGTTCCTTATTACTTTCAGGATGCAATATAAATTGAGTCCAGGACTGACTTTTGACTTTCTTCCTATCTTATTCCCACAAGTAGGAACTAAATGAATGTTTGTTGATGACTTGAAATCATAGGATCATAGTTTAAGTTATACAATGAAGCTACAAGGTCAATCAATGTGACCATCTCATTTTGTAGAACAGTAGACTAAGGCACAGAAAGGTTAAGTTACTTGCCCAGGAACACAGTCAGTAAGTATTTGAAGCAAGATTTGACATCAGAAGGTTTTGGGTTTTTTTATAACACAAGCCTAACATTCTATATTGTTTCTAATCTAGTTTCAATATGTTAAAAAAAAAGAGCTTAGATAAAACATAGGTTATATAAGGAATTTCCCCTTAGGACAATAATAAGACACTTTAAGTTTTAATAAACAGGAGAGTAGCATGATCACACTTGCACATTGTGGGAAAATTGTATAGCAGCTACATGGAAAGCAGATTTATGAAGTGAAAGGCTGAAAGCATAGAAATAAGTTAAAAATCTACTACAAAAATAAGACAAAATAAATTTGGGGCAGCTGGGTAGTACAGTGGGATAGAGAGCTGGTCCTGGAGTTAGGAGGATCTGAGTTCAAATTTGGCCTCAGACACTTAATTGCCTAATTGTGTGATCTTGGGCAAGTCACTTAACCCCATTGCCTTGCAAAACCAAAAAAAACCTAAAAAAGTCTATTACAACTTCAATTACAAATAAAATAGTTGAGGGATAATTAGGTCTTGAACTAGAGATATGATAACTGCATGGAGAGAGCTGGATGCATGCAAGAGCAGGAAGGTTACTTGAGAAGACTGGGTAACTACTGACATATGAACAGTGGGAGAGAAGGAGAAAGCTGATATTTTTAGTTTGGAGTGACTGAATAGTTATCTTTCTAAGGCCCAAAGGAGAGTTTGGAATGTGGGTGGTATTACATATAGTGTAGATATGGTAGGATTACTGGGGAAGATGATAGGGTTTGTTTGGTATGACTAGGTCATCCATAAGATATCTGAATGTATATTTATGTATATACATACATGCATGCACACATTGATTGTGTATATATATATATATACATTTATATATACATACATACATATATATATGTATATATATATACATATATATATATATATATATGCATATGTCTATGTCCAGGCAACAGTTATATAGAGTCATAACAAAATAGTTAAGTTGAATCAATGCTTTAGGAAGCAAATGAAAACATAAAGTGAAAGTCCAGAGAGTGAATAAAAGAGGTCCTCGGGGAGAACCTGGGAGCCAGTGATACTTAGGGGGCAGGAGTGATGAACTAGCAAATAAGGTGGGCAAAAAGTGATTGTTTGGATAAGAAGAGGGAAGGAGAAGCAAATGACAAATCAGAAAAGCTAAGGGACTAGAGTCTCTAGAAGAACAGATGAATAACAGAGTTGCAATGTTCAAAATATTCAAGGATTCTGATGAATAAAAAAAAGAGCTATTGGACTTGACAATAAAATAGTTACTGGTAGCTTTCATGAGAGAGGTTTTCATGGAGTGGTCAAGACAAATTACTTCCTTAAAAATTGAGAAGTGAATGGAAATCAAGGAAATGGAGTCAACAAGTGAATGCTATGAAAAGAATAATGGAAGGAGTTAAACATGTTTAGCTGGATAAGAGAAGGTAGGGGATGGAAAAGTTCAAATGAAAGCTGTATTTGAAGGGCTCTTTTGTCTAAGACTTTTCCTGTTTGGCTCCAGAGAACAGAATGAGAAACAATGGATCAAAGTTTCTGAGAAATAATTTTAGACTTGAATTAAGGGGTCATACAAAAGAGATGTTTTAAGTGCTATACTGTCATTATATATCACTGCTCTTCAAAATCTCTACATCTCAGTATTTTTCTAATCCTGATAAACTATCTTTTACTCAGAGACATTTACAACAACCTATCTCCTTTTCCTGGAATGTATCATCTCCTCTATGATCTCTCTCAGAAGTCTCATCTTCCATCATGTCTCAGATTCAATCATATTATCTCCTTTGTGAAGTGATTCCATGATGTGTTAGTCTCTTTTAAAATGTTCTTCAGGAGGTAGAGGGTTTCTTTTAATTAAAGATTTTTTTTTATCAGAAAGTCAGATAATTAATTGTTAGAAATGTTGTAGGAAAGATTCCTTTACAAATACAAATTGGAGTAGTCATCCCTTTAGCTCCTTTCTGAATTTAAAATCCTGAGATTCTGTGGTGCAAAGGGGAAGGAAAGGGAAAGAATTAGTGATACTTACAAATTATTAAATCTGGAAGAATGAAAGAATTGTTTTATAATTATGATCAAGAGATATGCTGAGGTCCCAAGAGAAATTGTTGGAATAGTCATTGATTCAATTTCAGTAATCAAAAGACCAACCCCAATTTTGCTTATTTTAAATAGATTTTTACTGCATCTTTTGTTTTTATATAGCATAAATTTCCCCCCATAACCCTTCTCCTCCTAGATATCCATCCCTTTTAATTTTTTAAAGGAAAAATCACAAGGAAGAAAAGGATAAAGCTTTAATAAAAGTCATTAATTCATCTCTCTCTCTCTCTCTCTCTCTCTCTCTCACACACACACACACACACACACACACACACACACACAAACATGAAAGCATGCAAACACAGACAGGAGAGAGCTAGGTAATGTTTTACAACACTGGGCCAGAGGGAGTTTCTCATCTAGGAATTATTTTTTTTATTTTATTTTTTTATTTAAGGCAATGGGGTTAAGTAACTTGCCCAAGGTCACACAGCTAGGCAATTATTAAGTGTCTGCGGCTAAATTCGAATTCAGGTCCTCCTGATGCCAGGGCCAGTGCTCTATCCACTGTACCACCTAGCTACCCCTTCATCTAGGAATTCTTATGAAATGATAGGTCTATTCCCAATGCTTTCTCTGACTTCTTGATCAGCTGCCTACTCATTGCTCTTGTTGCCTTTAAAGGTCACTAGTTCTATTACCTGACCCTGTATCCCAAAGCCTAATAATAATAATAACAACATTTTCTACTGAGAAATGTAGCTTATTGAATAAACTCAATTTCACTTAATTTAATGAAGATGCTTTAATTTATACTGAAAGGAACTCTGTGTTATAGAATATGATGATTGATTTATTTAACATTAAAAGAAATTAACTATCATTCATCTTATTTTACTAAACCCAAATAAGGTGAAATAAAAGAAACTTGTGACTCAAGTTGTAGACTTTACCTATTCATATTTATTTTTCATAAAGAAAAAATTCTTCAGTCTAAAGAATTCAAATATAATTTTGGTTTTGCCAAATGATATTATAGCTAATATGAAATCACAATGGCAAATTATCTTTATTATCATTTACAGATTTTTTTCCCCAGGAGGATGTTATCTTGTGTTTTGTAGTTTTACAATACTGAAATTGCATAATTTTCACACTGCTAATGTTCTAACTTCCATTAAAATCTGACTATGTTCACAAAAAAATAATGTCAAAGCTATTAATATAATACAATGGCTGGAATAGGAACTGAGAGCTGTACTAAGCCTAATATTCACAGCATGTCATTAAGCTTTCATGAGCCATATTTTCAATAACTATAGAAAGTTACTAAAAAAAGTCCATTAATGTATGTTTCTATACTTTGGATATATACTTAGGTTAATATCATCATTGGAAAATGCAATATATATTTTTTAATCTTCCAGATTTGAAAAAAAAAAGAAAAACTCAATTGAAAATATTAAAGAAAAAAGAAAAGAAAATAAGGTGGAAAATGATTATAGAGTTTTTGAAGAGAGTACAAAATTCAATAATGTTAATTTTTCCTCTTAAAAATATATTTGTAGGCACACTTTTAGAATAATTTGTGTTCGTATATTTCTAGGAATTTAAGTCAGTTTCTTTAGTGTTAAACTTTTGGAAAGAATTGTCTACTCTTGTAGCCTCCACTTTTTTCAATATAATTATACTCCTAAACTGAATGCAATTTTGCTTTCACATATATTATTCTTATGAAGCTTCCCTCTCCAGAGTCAACTATCATTTCTTAATTGATGTATATCAGTCTTGATCCTTCTTGCTTCCATTTGATGAAAATTATTAAGAATTTATGTAGATCAATAAATTGTGAAAAGACTTTAAATATTTTATTGAATCCTCAGAACCCTGTGAAGTGGATGTTATGTTATAAAGGAGGAAAGTAAGGTTGAAAAAGACTATGTATTGTGTCCAGGGTCATGCAATTAATCTATATTAAGGAAATCCATAGTATCAAGGATATTGATAATCATTGACCAAATGTTCACTTTTTTGCTTTATGATTTTAGATATGAGATTGACAAAGCAAGAATGTCCAAAAGAGGACACCCAGTCTGGTAAGGGTTTTGAAAACATCTTCCTTCTAAAATATCAGGTGAAGTAGCAGAAGATGTTTTACCATTAGTTTATCTGTCTTACATTTGTGGCACTTTGTTGTACTATCATTTACTTTGCCTCACAAATGAAGAAGTAGGAACAATGAAAGTTTCAGAGGCACATTTAGATCTGATGCTATGGGAGGAAAATTCTATCAGGGCAATTCAGAAAAGAAATGGCATTTTTTCAGGTAGTGAGTTCCCTCCATGATGTAAGAATGTTTTCAAGCAAAATTTGGCTGACCAATTAAATGATAAATTAAAGAGTATATTATTAATTAAAGGAACATGCATATTAAGAGATAGGCCAAACCAAATGGGTCCTGAGATGGTCCCAACAAAATCTGAATTTCTGTGATTCAATGCAATGGAAGTTTCCTAAGTATTATGTAATATTTACAAGCCACTACTAGCATCCCTTGTCATATGATCTGGAAAATTTTTTCTCCCTCCAAGTTAATGGAAAAACTCCCTAAGGCAAAACAGAACCAGTGACTAGGACTTGAGACATGGAAAGAATTTGTTTAGTTTTCTGGACTTTCCATAAACATCTGGCCATAAATATTAAATGCCATACCCCCACACTAGCCTCAGAGGGTGACACTATCACTCTTTGAGTTACCATAATCATCTGTTTTAATAAATTTGCTGAAGAAAAAATGACTCTCTATGTAGATAACTGGATGGGCATGTGTCTTCCTAAACCAGTGTTATCTTGCTACATATCCATTCTGTGGGATTTGTTAAGTAATCTTTTTTGTTAAGGGTCAAGTGACCTCTCATTTTATTATAATTTTAAACATGAACTACTGTTATAACCTGAATCACTTCTGACTCCAAACTACATGTATGGATATATATTGATATATTTCTAGCTAAAATGGAATATTTATTCCCCAGAAAGATTCGCATTCCTCTAATTCTGAAAATTGGTGTTATGGGAAAAACAATGATCTCGGAGTCAAAATTATAGACATAGAGGAGAGTTCATTTCTTCCACCGTGTTTTACATAAGAGCAGGTTAAAGATCACAGAACTTAATCCAGGTCAAATATCTAGGAAGTGTCAGAGATAAGAATAGAGTCTGTCACTTTAATCTAGAAACAGGCTTCTATCCTATCTCTCTCTCTAAAAATTTGTTTACTTATTTTTAATTTATGGAATTAAAAAATAGGTTTCCATCTTCTCTCTCTCTCTCTCTCTCTCTCTCTGTTGCTCTTTCACAGAGAGATACATACATATCATTTGCTTAGTACACATCCATATTTATAAACGCATAGGCACTTTCCATGAGAATCTGTTAAAAAACAATAAAAATATTAAGTGCTTCCACTGTCAGCTGAATATTGAGAAATATTGAATATATAGGAGATTGAATTTTCCCATGTAAATATATTCCTGTTATTAAGCAATTTAAAGAATATGAATTATAACCTTGAACTCTCAAACCTACCTAAGAAAGCTTTTTCAGTGATTATTAAAAATCTAACAATTGTCAAACCTGATATGATGTAATCCTATTTTGTTCCTGGCTCCTCTAGACTCTAGAGTGAAACAATGAAATTTTTCATTAAGATTCCATCATTTTCAACACTGGTCTGTGGATTTTCCTATTAGCTGCCATGATTTGATATTTTATGCTTCTTTGCCAATCTACATTTCTCACTTTTTCATTTTGATTTTTATCTCAATAAATAAGTTGGAACTAGAACCAGCTTAGTGTAATGGAATATGCACAAGGATTAGAGGAGGAGTTTTTAGATTTTTTTCTTTCACTTTTGTGAATGCTTTTAGATAACTTGTGTCATTCAATTATTTGGAACCTAAGACTGGTTATGTGTCATCCATAATGTATGACTTCACTTAAGAATGAATTAAATCTCTCTTGTAAATGAAATCCTCTGATTTATATGGTGTTTGTTGTTGTTAAAATGTGGCATTTCCATCAAGGTCAACTATTTTACGTTCAAGAGTTTTTATATAGCCTATATGCCCCTTCCTGAGGCCCATTTACCAGTGGCCCACATAATCTACTAGTCCAAATGAAAATCCCTCTGCCAAAAACCCAGAAAAAATATGTTTTTAGATTGTTTTTCAAAAGAACTCATAACATCATAATTTGCATCGAAGTGTATTTTTGTCATTAATTTCTACCTACTTACTGCTATTCACAAATTGCAAAGCTCTAATCATTTAATACTTGCCATAGTAACTACCTATAGGTACATACAAAAGCCTCAAAATTTCTTAGCTTATATAATAGAATTAGAAAGGAACTACCTTAGGGATCATTTTGTCTAATACTTTCTATTTTATAGATGAAGAAACTGAGGCAAGATAGTAGCTTGTCCCAGTTCACAAGAGAAGTGGCATAATTGAGATTCTAATATACATTCAGCATCTCTCAGTTCAGCATCCTTTCCATTGATCATATGGTATGTTCTCTATTACTTCATGCGTGCTGTTAACCATTAATGTAAGGTTGTTTTTTGGTTTGTTTTATTTTTTTAATTTATCATTAGCAGTCTTCATCTTCCAAGAAGATTTGCTTTTTTTCTTGGGGATTTCCATTAAGCATTTTATCCTTTGACATTCCCCACACCTAAACTGAGAAGATACTAATGACTGCAAGAGAGGGATTTTTCCAAAGAAAATTTACTATCTCTTGCATGTCAACTACTTGTTAATTTAATGAACAAATAGGTGGTTATATGATAAGTATTTTGTGTATTTGGTGTGATAATTATATCAGCTAAATTTTCTTATTCATATTTTTCCTTGGAAATCATGTCAGATAGGTAAGGATATCAAGGAAGCCATCCATCTATGACTGTGCCCACTTCTGTGGATTGAATTAGAATCTTGTAGGGGTTCTCAAACATGCTATTATAGAAAGAACTCTGGATATGGAGTCAAAGAAATTGGGTTCAAATACCAGCTATACAATTTTCTGTCTCTGTGACCTTGGGCAAATGATTTTTCTTCTCTTGGTCTAAGTGTCCTCATATGAAAAAAAAAGGGAAAAGCAATAAAATTTAAGGGCTTGTATGGTTATTACCAGCTCTAAATCTATGATCCCATCATTACTAAAGCCTCATCATTCCATAATGGAATCTCCATTGTCATTGTTCTAGCTAGTTTTTAATATCAATGCTGCTATCTTTGCCTCAAAATCCCTAATTTGAATCCAAAGCTAAAATTCCATAGATACTGAGACAATTGCTTCTATAGAAATTTTCCTTCACTCTGTGGTACCTGCTGTTACTGTTGTCACACCAGTGACCATAAAGTAAATGGGATCACTGATGGTTTCTTCACTCATCATAGTGATAGACTGTAGTGAGAAAGGTTGGGCTTTAGTATGGACTCTGACATTTACTAACTGTCCAATCCAAGGAAAATCAGCTATCCTCTGTAAGCCTCAGTTATTGTATTCATGAAATGGAGAGAGTAATGCCTTCAGGCATATCAGACAATGCCTTTGTGAAGATCACATGTGATAATGCATATAAAGGGCTTCATAAAATCTAAAGCATCATACAGTTGTTAACTATTATTGTTTTTAAATAGTGCTGATATGAGTGAATATCTGAACAGGGAGTCAGCAGCAATAAAAGTATCAGGGGAAGCAGGGAATAGAACAATAAATACTACTGGCTGAGGAGGCAATGTGGCCTAGTGGAAAGGGAGCTAGATTTGAGGCAAAGGAGCCGGGCTTCAATTGCAAATCTTTTGCTTCTTACTTGTGTGATCTTAGATATAACTCTTAACCCTCTGGGCTTTATTTTTCCTTATCCCTAAAATGAAGAGGTTGGTTTCACTGACTTTTGAGAATTCTTTAAGCTCTAAATCTCGTACCCTGATTGGATTCAGCCATTTAGATATCTCTTTTGAGGGGCAGCTAGGTGGTACAGTGGATAGGACATGAGTTCAAATCCGGTCTCAGACAATAATGACCTAGCTGTGTGGCTTTGGGCAAGCCACTTAACCCCATTTGCCTAGCAAAATCCTAAAACAAAAGATATCTATTTTGAAGAATGAATGAATATATCATTATAAAATAGACAGAAACTTGAATTGGCAAGTAGGAGATCTCATTTCCAGTCATACACTGGAATTCACCCTTGGACAAACCACTCTTCTCTGAACCTCTGTTCCTGAATCTGAAAAATGAAAATTTTGGATATCATGATTTTTCTAATATTCCTTCCAGTCTATAGTAGTTTATGTTACTACTTTAATCACTTCTATGTATGCTGACATTTACCTATTAGTGTATTAAATCTAGTATTTTGTATTCTCCACAAGGGACTATGCAGTGAGATAGGTCAAAACAGGAAGAATGTACTCATTTTAGATAGAGACAATCGGAGGGCACAAATCTTGAGTAGGACTTGTCCAGTGTGGTGTGAATGAATGAATGAATGAATAAATGGGGCTAATTTTCTTAATGTCCTCTCCCCTTTCCAGTGAACTCAGCAGCAATCTCAACCTGATTCTTAGATAATAGAAACCAGAGAGGAAAGTAGAAAGTTTTAGGTATGTAAGGGATGAAAAATATGTAAAAAGGATAATGAAGCATGCATATGAGCGTTGGTATTGTTCACTTACTACAGTCATGAGCAAGTCTTGGTGACTCCATTATAGATTTTCTCGACAACCATATTGGAGTGGTTTGTCATTTCCTTCTCCAACTTAATTGGAAGATGAGGAAACTAGGGAAAATGGGTGAAGTGCATTGTATAGGGTCATGCATCCAGAAAGTGTCTGAAGTCAGACCTTGGACTTGGAGTCTTTTTGACTCATATACACTAGGGGAGGTATTAAAAATATTTAGGGTAAAAGTCACAGTATGGTTAGCATTCACATGAGAAAATAGTACATGTAACTATTTAACTAGATGTGTTTTCTAATAGCAATGCTGTGCCTGAAGAAAACAATATTATTAATGTACCAAGGACAAAGAGAAGCAATTTTGGTTAGAAACTTCATGATGGGTTACACAATACTCGGCATGTTCTCAGTACATAAAATCTAATAATGTCTGGCTAATTGGGTCTATACCCAGCAGAGTGGCACATTCGTTATATGGTCCTATATTTAAAAAATCAACAAATTTAGGTGCATTAGTTAGTTCCCTTTATATGTTCATTCATAATTAAAAAAATATCCATAAAAGAATTCATTGAAATGCCACCCAGAGGGTCACTTGATGAGTTTTATCAAGTTTCCAGTTACAGTTGTCTATGACTGCAATGTTTTGATTGATCCTTTTCTTGTCTTTGTTTCTAGTTGTTAAATTATTAAAATCCCATTGTTTCTAATAATCAATACTCTTATAGATTTTACCAGGTTCGGTCCATCCCATAGATGACAGTAGTCATCATTCTTTTCCTTGTGGGACATGGTACATTTAAAATAAGAAGCAATGGCCTGCTGAGACCAACTGTGATTCTATTAAGAATCTACTTTCTCTGTTAAAACAGTGGAATACAAATCAACATTTCCACTTACAGACTGCTGGGCTTGATGGGAGTCTGGGCTCCTTTTAAAGGAAAGAGCACAGGATGCAAGGATCCTTTCTTGGATAATTTTCTAATTAACCTTGCTTTGAAATGAGCTCACTTCTGGAGAGTCCAGTCCTCAGAATTTACCATTGTATGTGTGTTTGCTTCTAATGCTGCAATCAAATGCATCTTAGTTCTAAGTCGTCAATTTAAATTTAAAGAAAAATAAATGTATCACACACATGCAACAAGCAATGTTATGTATCTCATTCAATTATGAGAAAAAGCACTTCTTTAATAATTTCAATGTTTTATTTTGGGAATATTTTAAATATGTGAATTAGTAGAGCATTGGGAACAGTAATGTGTGTGTGTGTGTGTGTGTGTGTGTGTGTGTGTGGCTATGGATATAATTTAGATATAGGTAAAATTCCAGGATATCTCTTTCAATCATAGTTTTTAGTGTTAGAAGGTTATGAGATAACAGAGTCCAACTTCCTTATTTTAAAGATAAAGAAACTGAGGAATAAAGAGATGAAGGTATTTACCCAGAGTTATATAGCTAGTAAATATATGAAATGTAATTGGAACTCAGGTCTTTGTAACTATTATTGGAAGAACATTTCGGTTTTTTATTCTCATCTTTTTTTAAAATTTATTTTTCCAATTATATATATATATATATATATATATATAATTTTCAACATTAAAGTTAGTAAATTTTTCTTCCTCCTATACATCTCAGGATGCAAGTAATCTGATATAGGCTATATGTACACAAATTTACATATTAATCATGCTCTGAAAAAAAAGAATGAAAACAAAAGAAAAATCTATGAGAAGAAAGAAGTAAGAAGCAAATTTAAGATGATAAAAATAGGAAACTTTGATATGCATTAAGATTCTACAATTCTTTCTCTGGATATGGATAGTTTTCTGTTATATTTCCTTTAGAATTGTTTTTGATTTCTATATTGTTGAGAAGAGCAAAGATTATCATATTTGATCAAATGTTACTGTTTCTATGAGCAGTAACCTGGTTCTTTTCATTATATTCAGCATCAGCTCTTATAAGTCTTTCCAAATGCTTCTGAAATCTGTCTGTTCATAGAGAAATAATATTCCATTATATTCTTATACCACAACTTGTTCAGACATTCCCTAATTGATGGACATCCCCTCAGTTCCCAAATTTTTGCTACCACAAAAAAGAGCCTCTATGAAATTTCTTCTGCATGGGAATTTTTCCCCTTTTTTAGTGATTTCTTTGAGATACATTCCTAATTTTGGTAGAAAAATGGTATTAACTGGATAAGAGGGTGTGCACAATATTATTGCCTTTTGAGTATAGGTTGCAATTGCTCTCTAGAATGGTTTGATCAGTTCACAATCTATCAACAGTGCTTTAATATCCCAGATTTCCCACATCGCCACCAATATTTATAATTTCCATTTTCTGATATCTTATCCAATCTGATATGTATGAGTGAGTATCTCAGAATTGGTGCAATATGCATTTCTTTAATTAACAGTGGTTTAGAGACAGTATTTATGTCTGTAGTTTATACGACTATAGACAGTGTTAATTTTTTTATCTGAAAACTACCTATACATTTCCTTTAATCATTTATCAATTAAGAAATAACTAGTATTCTAATAAATTTGACTCTCTTCTCTCTCTATATTTCAGTCAAAGGGCCTTTATAAAAAATACTGACTGCAGAAATTATTTCCTAACTTTATCGTAGTTGGATTTGTTTGTGCAAAAATTTTCAGTTTAATGTAATCAAAATTATCAATTTTGCATTTAAATAGTTATTTATTTCTTCTTTGATCATAAACACTCCTCTCCATAGATCAGATAGGTAAATGATTCCTTGCTCTTCTAATTGGCTTATGGTATCAACCTTTATATATAAATCATAAACCCATTTTGACCTTATCTTTGTATATGAGATGAAATATTTGATGAAATATTTGGTCTATGCATAGATTCTGACAAACTATTTTCCAGATTTCCTAGCAGTTTGTCAAATAGTAAGTTATTATCCCAGAAGCTCAAGTCTTTGGGTTTATCAAACAATAGATAAGAACACATATTTACTACTGTGTCTTATGAACCTATTTCAAGAGTTTCACTGATTTTACTGAAGTACCACTCTATTTCTTAGGCAAGACCAAATAGGTTTGATAACTGCTAAATTTTATTTTAGGTTTGATATGACTCAGTTACATTCTTTGAATTTTTAAATTAATTTCCTTTGTATTATTGATCTTTTTTTCTTCTAAAACAATAGGAAAGAATACATATTTACTATGGTGTCTTGTAAAGCAATTTCAAGAATTTCAGTGATTTTACTGATGTACTATTCTATTTCTTAGGCCATACCAAATCATTTGGATAACTACTACTTTAAAATACACTTTAGATTTTATATGACTAGTTACCTTTTTTGAATTTTTTAACATTTCTATGGTATATTTTATTTTGAATTTTTTTACAATTTTTACCCTAATTCTGCTTCCCCCCCCCCACAGAAGGCAGTCTGTTAGTCTTTACATTGTTTCCATGGTATATGTTGATCTAAGTTTAATGTGATGAGAGAGAAATCATATCCTTGAGGAAGAAAAATAAAGTATTGTGCCTAATTGCTGCAATAATGAAATGAGCAAGTCCATCAGCATTGGTCATCATCCCCATGTTGCTTCTAGGGTGCACAGTGTTCTTCTAATTCTGCTCATTTCGCTCAGCATCAGTCCATGAAAATCTTTCTGGACTTCCCTGAATTCCCATCCCTCCTGGCTTCCAATAGAACAATAGTGTTCTATCACATATACCACATTTTGTTAAGCCATTCCCCAATTGAAGGATATTTCCATTAATTTCCAATTCTTTGCCACCACAAACAGAGATACTATGAATATTTTTGTACAAATAAATTTTTTTATATATTACTAAATATTCTTGTTTAAGAATAAACATAATACCCCCTCCCCCTCAAAAATGTAGAGCCTCAGAAGAAATAAAGTAAAGGAAATAGAAAAAAAGAATGTGTGCCAGTCTGTTTTCTTATACCAGCAGTTCTGTCTCAGGTGAATCACATTTTTTATGATAAGTCCATCATAAAAGTTACTTCCATATTTTTGTACTGTTGCTGTTGCTGATTTAATTCCCTCCATCCATTCCTCCCCACTACCTTATATTTTCTCTCTCCTTTCACTCTGTCCCTCTTCTAAAATGTGCTGTAGGTAGCTGAGTAGCACAGGGGACTGATCAGCAGACCTGGGGCCAAGAGACCCCAAGCCCACATATCCCCTGCCCCGGAGACCCAGCAACCACCTGGCCGTGTGGTCCTGAACAGGCTACCCAATCCCAGCCTCTTGCAAGAAATAAAAAAGAAAATGTGTTATATCTGACTATTCTCTCCTGTGATCTACCCTCTCCTCCATCACCCACATCCTCCTTTCCCCCTCCTCTCCTTTTTACTCTAGATGTTTATACCCTATTGAATGTGTATGCTATTTCCTCTCTGAGCCATTTCTGATTAAAGGTTCCCTCATTACCCTCCATATCATTTCAAAAGCTCATTGTAAATATATATATATATACATATATACATATGTATATATATATATGTGTGTTTGTGTGTGTGTGTGTGTGTGAAATATCTTATCCGATTCCACCTCTCCTTTCTCTTACTCCCCTGTACATTTCCCTTTTAGCCATTGACTCCATTATTACAAAATATTATATCTCCAAATTCAGCTCTCTCATGTGCTTCATCTATAAAGCTCCTTCTACCTGCTCTATTAAATGAGAATTTTCATATGTGTATTATCAGTATCATTTTTCTATGCAGGAATACATACAGCTCATCATCATTAAGTCCCTCATAATTTACCCTTCTCTACTCTCTATGCTTCACCTGAGTCCTGCATTTGACGGTCAAACTTTCTGTTCAGCTCTGGTCATTTCAACAGGAATATTTGAATTCCCCTACTTCATTGAAAGTTCAGTTTTGCTGGGTAGTTGATTCTCGGTTGCATTACAAGCTCTTTTGCCTTCCAGAATATTATATTCCAAGCCCTATGAGCCTTTAATGTAGTTGCTGCTAAGTCCTGTGTGATCCTGACGTCTGCTCCATGATATTTGTCCTAAGAAATATCTGTCCTTCTGGCTGCTTGTAATATTTTCTCTTTGACTTGGTAGTTCTGGAAATTGGCTATAATATTCCTGGGGGTTGGTTTTTTATCTCTTTCCAGGGGAGATTGGTAGCTTCTCTCCATTTCTATTTTTTCCCTCTGCTTCTAGGATATCTGGGCAACTTTCCTGTAGGATTTCTTTAAAAATGAGGTCAAGGCTCTTTTCTTGATCATGACTTTCAGGTATCCCAATAATTGTTAAATCTTCTCTTCTAGATATGTTTTCCATATCAGTTGTTTTTTCAATGAGATATTTCACATTTTCTCCTAGTTTTTCACTCTTTTGGTATTGTGTTATTGTTTCTTGATTCCTCGTAAAGTCATCACCTTTCTTTAGCTCCTTTCTACATCTGAAGGATTTGTTTTCCTCAGAGAGCTTTCTTATCTTCTTTTCCATCTGACCAGTTCTGCTTTTTTAAAGCATTCTCCTCCTCAGTAACTTTTTGAACTGTTTTATCCATTTAACCAATGCTGGTTTTTAACATGGTATTTTCTTCAGCATTTTTTGGGATCTCCTTTACTAAGCTGCTGACTTCTTTTACATGTTTTTCCTGCAACTCTCTCATTTCTTTTCCCAATTTTCCTTCTAGCTCCCTTCCTTAATTTCCAAAATCTTTTTTTGAGCTCTGTCATAGCCTGAGACCAACTTCTGTTTTTCATGGAGCTTTTAGATGCAGGAGCTTATACTTCCTCATCTTCAGATTGAGTATTTTGATCCTTCTTGGGATCATAAACAAAATATTTCTCAATAGTGTTCCTCTTTTTTTCTCTGTTTACTCATTTCTCCAACGTGTGACCAGTTTGGGGATCTTTCCTCAGCTTTTTATTTTTTTATTAGGGTATCTGCTTTGTTTTTTTTTTTTTTTTTGTTACACCCCACTGGGACCTTTATTCTGCCAAGAGCATATGCAATGTTGCTGTGCTTTGATATGCAGATGACCACAGGTACTCCCCTCTGCCCTGAAGCTGTGAGGAGGATCCCTGCTATCTTAGTATGGAATGGCAAACTGCAACCTGGATCTGAGTGTAGGCAAACAGCAGGGTTCTGCCCCCGGGAGAGCTGAGAGATTTTTGCAGTCTCCCCTGACCCCCTTACTGTCTGTGAGCTGTGCTCTGGAGGTGAAGGCTGGTTTCTCCCAATTCTTGCTGCAAGTTCTGTGGTCAGTGCTCCTTACTCCACATTCATTCTGGTGTAGCAAAGTTCTCTCATGACCCCTTAAAGCTGTTGCTGGTGATCCCTGGGTTGGGCTGGGCTGATGTACTGTGTCCATGGGTTTTTTCAATTCCTGGTCCTGGTAAAACACACCTTTCCCGTGGAACTTCTAAGTTATCTTGGACTGGGAAAATGTATCACTCAGTAGCTTCTGTAGCTTCTGCCCCTCTAAATTTTGGTTAGAGTCATAATTTGTTGGCTTTTGGAGTTGGGGGGGGAAGGAGTTACTGGGAAATGCTTCCTTCATGCTGCCATCTTGGCTCCCCCCCTTCTTTGAATTTTTAATTAATTTTCTTTTTATTATTGATCTTTTGCTCTTTCAGATGATTTTTGTTATTATTTTTCTAGTTTTAAAAATAATTTGGGGTATTTTGAATGGATTAATAATTTGAATATTATTTTGATTAATTTTGGTAAAATTGCCTTAATTTTATATTTTGATGGCCTTCTCAAGAACAACTGATTTTATTTGTGTGGAAAGTCTTTTGTAATTATATTCATTCAGTATCTTGCTTTGTCTTGGAAGGTAGATTTCTCAATATTTTATGTTGTCTACAGCTGTTGTGAATGGAATATCTCTTGATCTCTTCCTGCTAGGCTTTGTTCGTAATTTATAGAAACATTGATGATTTATGTGGATTTGTTTAATATCCATCCTGAAACTTTGCTAAAGTTTATGTTTCAAGTAGTTTTTAGTGGATTCTCTAGGATAATAGCATATTTGCAAAGGGTAAAAATCATGTTTCCTCATTACTTAATCTAATTCCTTTAATTTCATTTTCTTATTTTATTGCTAAAACTTACATTTCTATGAAGTCAGGAGGACCAGAGTTAAAACCCACCCTCAAACATTAACTCAGAAATTAACATTTATAGCTGTGTCACAATCCCATTGACTGAAAAACAAAAACAGCACATATAAAGAGATGTAAAGGGAAGCATTGCTTGAGGTGGGCACATGTGTGTCTGTGATGAGTCACCTAATGTCAAGTAAGGGTACATGGCAGCCCTAGTGCCAAAAAGGGCCTAAAGGGAGATTCACATTCATCCCTACTCTTGTATGCTCTTTTCTTTATGAACTTTCTCCTTTTCTCACACTGACTTCTCATATGCTAAAGTTAACATTTCTAATACAATAATAAATATAATGGCTATAACATCCTTGTTTCACCCCTAATTTTATTGGGAAAGCTTCTATTTTTATCCCCATTACATATGGTATTTGCTGATGATTTTAGAAAGATATTGCTTATATTTTAAAGAAAACTCCATTTATTCCCCTACTCTCTAGTAATTATGATAGGAATGGATGTTGTATTTTTTCAGAAGCTTTTAAAGCATTTATCTAGATAGCCATATAATTTCTGATAGTTTCTTTATTAATATGGTCAATTATGCTACTAATTTTCCTAATATTGAAACAGCTCTTTATTTCCTGGTCTAAGTCCCACCTAGGCAGAGTATATTACAGTGTTGAAAACTGTTGTATCAATATTCATTAGGGAAATTGGTCTCTATATTGTTTTTGTCTTTCTGGTTTAGGTTTCACCACCATTTTAATTCATAAAACGAATTTGGTAGGACTCCACCTATATTTTCACATGCTATATAGTATTAGAATTAAATGTTATTTAATTGAAGATTAAATTTAAATGTATGCTAGAGCTCACTTATGAATCCAATGGGAATTGGAGCTTTTTCTTAGGAAGTTTGTTGATATCATTCAGCATGATGTTAGTTTCTGGAGTAGTATTATTTAAGTATTATATTTCCTCATATTAATCTGAGAAATTTGTATTTTTGTAAATTCTCATCCATTTCACTTAGATTGTCAGATTTATTGGCAAATAGTTCAACACAATTGTCACAGATTCTTGCATTAGTTTCCTCTTTATTGGTTGTGAATTCACCTTTTTCTTTTTTGATACTGGTAATTTGGTTTTCTTCTTTCTCTTATATATTTTTTAGTTTTTTTTTTGCAAGGCAAATGGGGTTAAGTGGCTTGCCCAAGGCCACACAGCTAGGTAATTATTAAGTGTCTGAGACCAAATTTGAACCCAGGTACTCCTCACTCCAGGGCTGGTGCTTTATCCACTGCACCACCTAGCTGCCCCAACTTTCTCTTACTTTTAATCAAATTAACAAAAGGTTTAATTTTTCATAAAATAAACTTTTAGGTTTATTTGCTTATTAACATAGTTTTCTTTTTGGTAGGCTAGGTGGCGCAGTGTATACAGCACCCGCCCTGGAGTCAGGAGTACTTGAGTTCAAATCCATTATCAGACATTTAATAATTACCTAGCTATGTGCCCTTGGGCAAGCCACTTAACCCTTGCAAAAAAAAACAAAAACAAAAACTTATGCCTTGCAAAAAAACAAAAAAAAATAGTTTTCTTTCAGTTTTATGAAAATTTCCTTCAATTTTCAGGATTTCTAATTTGGTACTTAATTGGGGTTTTTTAATTTGCTCTTTGTCTAGCTTTTTTAGTTGCATGCCCAATTCGTTGAACTCTTCTTTCTCTAATTTGTCCATGAAAGCATTTAGAAATTAAAAGTTCTCATAAAAGCAGCTTTGACTGCATCCCATATGTTTTGTTATGTTATCTCATTAATGTCATTCTTTTGGACGAAATTACTGATTGTTTCTATGATTTGTTGTTTGACCCACTCATTCTTTAGGATTAGGTCATTTAGTTTCCAATTAATTTTTAATCTATTTTTCCATGGTCCTATACTATATGAAATTTTATTCCCTCATGTTCTGAGAAAGTTATGTTTAATATTTCTGCCTTTCTGCATTTGATTATGAGATTTTTAATGCCTTAATATATGATCAATCGTTGTGTAGGTGTCATGTAACACTGGGGAAAAAAAGTATATTCTTTTCTATTTTCATTTAGTTTTCTCCAGAGGTCTATCAAATCTAATTTTTCCAAGATTCTACTAAACTACTTAATTTCCTCCTAGCATATTTATGGTTTGATTTATCTAATTCTTAGAGAGGGAGGTTGAGATCATTTCCTATTAATATAATTTTACTGTCTATTTCTTCCTGAAACTCACTTAACTTCTTTGAGAATTTGAATGGTATAACACTAAGTGCATATATATTTAGTATTACTATTATTACTTCATAGTCTATGGTGCCTTTTAGCAAGGTGTACTTTCTCTTCTGATTAGCACTATTTGTCTTTGTTTTGTGTGAGATCAGGATTGTTATCCCGTCTTTTTTTTTATTTTAGCCAAAGCATAATATATTTTGCTCTAGCCTTTTATCTTTATTCTGTGTTTATCTATCTGCTTCAAATGTGTTTCCTTGTAAACATCATATAGTAAAATTCTTCTTTTTATTTCACTCTGCTATCTGCTTCCATTTTATGGGAGTCTTCATCCCATACCCATTCATACTATTATTACTAACCCCATATTTCCCTTCCTCCTCTTTTCCCCATTTGCACATTTCCCCCTCTCCTTTCACCATATTGATACCTCCTTATGAGTTTTTTGCTGTTGACCGTTACTTCCCTCAATCTCCCCTATATCAGTCTCACCTTTTTTCTTTAATCTTTTGCTTCCTACATCTACCTTCCCTTCTGTCAGTTTCCCTTTTTTCCTTTTCCCCTTCCCCTCCACACATCTCTTTAGAGTAAGATAAATTTTCTAAACACAATTGGGAGTATTTATATTGATATAATAGAACATTGGATCAGGAAATCCCTTGTGATAATTAAAAGTATTGCACAATCTTGAACATGGAATCTAGTTACTTTCCTTCCTTTCTCCTTCCTTCATCTTTTTCTTTTTCCTCCTTGCCCTCCATGATTCCTTTGATTTGACTACCATAGATATGCATTCTTACAAAATCACTCAATAGACTGGCATATATTTTAAATGTAGGAGTTTGTTACTGTCATGGATGCTATTCTACATAAGGTTTAACTGGACAGACAACTTTCTCCTGACCAGTTAAAATAATATTCTAATTCTAACAAATCCCAGTTCTATGATTATCTCTTTTTTTATTCTTCCCCCTTAAAATGTATCAAAGCCAGTTTTGAGACTTAGTTGGTTTAGAGTACATTAATCTATTTAGAATAGGATGATTATAAACATTCATTAACAGTTACAGAAAATTACTTTTTTATAGTTTAAAATAAGAGTACCCGGGGTGGCTAGGTGGAGCAATGGATAGAGCATCGGCCCAGGAGTCAAAAGCACCTGAGTTCAAATTTGGCCTCAGACACTTAATAATTGCCTAGCTGTGTGGCCTTGGGCAAGCCACTTAACCCCATTTGTCTTGCAAAACCCTAAAACATAAAACTAAAAAAATAAAATATGAGTAGCCACAGGTATGCATAATATTATTACCTTGCTCATATAGACTATAAAAAACAACTCTATACTTTAAAAAGTGGCTATTTTGACACAGTTGTATAAAAGATCCATATTTGGCCAAACAAGAATGTTATAAGGAGCTCTTCAAGTAGCCTTAAACATAACTCTAATCCCTTTGTTGTACAAATATATGAAATGAGGTGTTAAAAATTTAAGTGATTTGCCTAAAATCACATGGTACTTGTCAGAGGCAGGATTCAAATCCTATCTATTGAAACCCAATTTGAAGAAAAATAACCTATCACCGCTGCCATGCTGCCAGGTATCTCATAAATGAATGCCAAAGTGAGCTAAGCAAAAGAGTATAAATTACAACTCCATAAAAAGAAAGAGAAAAGAGAAACTGCCATTGTGGGTCACTGGTATCATTTGTAAGAAACGAGTAGCACACATAATTTTGGTAGAAGCCTCTCATTTCTATTTATTGCCATTTGGTTATTGATGATTTGTCAGCCTCAAATTTGTTTCCAAACCCAAGAGTTTATGGAAGAAAATGAGGGAGAGTGAATTTTTCCCATATGACTCACTGCCAACACTTTAAATGAAAAGAAGAAATAAGATATAGGAGGTAAGCTTTTCTTTTGTTTTTTCCCATGGGAAGAAGAAAGAATGAATATAAATTTTCTAAGATTTTTAGGTTATTTCCCCTGTCTCTGTCCCTATTTCTGTATGCATTTTTTTTTCAAAAAGGATGAAGTTTAAAATTGGCTTTCTCTGATGATAAGGTATATTTTGGGAACAAAAAAGGGAATAGTATCTATCATCATAAGGCTTTAAAAACAGAAATAAAATGAAAAGAAATATTTGAAGTGCTAAGCATCCAGCCTGTTTCTCTTAGGTGTATAAAATGTTTATGGGCCAGTTATGCCCATAAATCCAATAAAAAATGTCAAAAGGATATGAGTCTCATGAGTATTCTTTCCTCTTCTTAAGTTTCTGTGCATTGACTTTGGAATTTAGAGTTAAAGTAATTAGGTTAAGGAAGGGATACTTTGAGACTCAAATGATATAATTAATGTAAAGTATTTTGCATACCTTAAATGAGCAATATAAATGCCATTTTTATTATTTATAATATTATCCATTATTTTCATTAACCTACAATCACCAGGCCGCCAGTCAAGTGATGACTTCATTCTTGATCTTCTAGTACATTCCTGCTTATTTTTAGATCAATATAGGGGTAGCCTGGTAAATGTTTAATACTTGGAATTTCTGTCCAGGAAAAAAGGAAATATATGTACAATATAATTTTGAGTTTCAAATTCATCAATATTTTTTTAATCTAAACAATCAGGAAGAAAGTAAGCCAAGTTCTGACTTGAAATAATTATTGAATTCAAGTTGTAAATACACAGTCTGAACATTTTTCACTGGACTCTCCAAGAAGGTTGGAACTGGCTGCAGCACACTCTTGCATTGAATTCTACATGAATTTTGGCTAGTCCTTTCTCTTCTCTTCTTCTGATTTCTCTGGGTTCTTATGAGAATCAGGTTGAACTACTTCACATGAAAAAAAAATCTGTACAGTTATGAAAGTCAAATACCATTTAGCCTCTGCCCAACATGATGCAGAGAGTATGTGGGGAAGGAGGCTATTTGATAGCTCAAAAGACAATGTGTTTCTCTTGTGACTAATAATGTACTCTCTGCCACATGGTGGCTAATGGGAGCTAATGATGATTTACCCATGAATGAATAAACTGGAGCAGTGGATATGAGAATGGAAAAAGGGGACATATTTGAGAAATATTGTAAAAAGGAAGAAAGAAATAAGGAAGATAGAAAAGAAATGAGAAAAAAAGAAAAAATGGAAGGGAGGAAGTAAAGAAGGAAGAATAATGAAATACCTTCTATGTAACAGGAATTGGGTATATAAAGCTAAAGAGAGTCAATCTTAATGAAAGATGTATACTAAGAATGAGAGATAGTACTTGTTGGCTATTGGTTGCCAGGGAAGAGAATTTTCGTCTAATGAGTTATGGGTATGGTAAAGAGAAATATAGTTCTTTTTTGAGACTATGGTTTCATTGCAAATGTTGCTTGGATTTTAATTATTATTATTATTCTCAGAGAAAGAGGTAGGAATAAAAGATATGTAGTTATATGTAATGGCAAATACAAAATATCTGCAGAGACCCTGGTTTCCAGTCCAATTATTAAGATGTGTTTAGGTATGATATTTGGATTCATAGGTAGAATAGCTCAAATGATGATACACTCCCCTTTAGGGGCAGCTTCAAGGAAACTTTCTTGTGGATGGGTCCTATATGAGGTACACATAGGACCTTAGTCATATTACCTATTGTTCTCTATTCATTTTTTTTAAAAGAAAGATGGGTGAGGGATGGCTATTAGCTTCATTATATATAATACAGTCATATTTTTAAAATATGCCAGGATTTAAATCATCAGTGATTTCATCAGTGTTGATATTGCCTCCTTCCATGATGATTTCAAACATTTCTCATTATATATGCTCACCATGAGATAACTATATTGTCCAAATTCTTTACCTGGATGATCAGTCTTCTGTTACTAACAAGAAATAAGAAAGCATTTTACCCAATACGTGTAAATGAGAGTTTTTTCAACATTCATCCACATACATATGTATATTTTTAAGATACATAATTTCCTTCCACCCTCCCTTCCCATTCCCCTCCCCTCAGTGGTGAACACTCAAGTAAACATTGTACATACATATTTTTAATAAACATGTTACAGATTAGTCATTTTCAGTATGAGGAATTAGGATAAAGGGAAAGAGAGACATAAGAGATAATTTCTATAAGTGTTCATCACATTCTGAAAGGGGTTTCTTTGTTTTGTTTTCCTTCCTCTGGATGGGGATAGCATTGACTGTAGCTGGTCTAATACTGTTGTCCTAGCTCTGGAACTGCTGAAAGGACCCTCTTCCATCAAGATTGATCATCTCACAATGTTGTTGTTAATGTGTGCATTGTTCTCTTGGTTCTGCTCCCTTCATTCATTATCATATCTTGTAATTCATTCCATGCTTCTCTAGAGTCCAACCATTTATGGTTTCTTACAGAGCAATAGTATTCCCTAGTATTCATGTACCATAATTTGTTTAACCATTCTCCGATTTTTGGACATCCCCTGCATATCTATTTCTTTGCCACTGCAAAACGAGCTGCTATTAATATTTTGGAACATGTGGGATTTTCCCCATTTTTTATGATTTCTCTTGGATATAGTCCTAAAATTGGTATTATTTGGTAAAGAGTATGAACAGTTTTTTGATCTTTGGACATAGTTCCCTATTACTCTCCAGAAAAGTTGGATCTGTTTACAACACCACCAGGACTATATCAATTCCCACCACCTCTCCAACACTGATCATTTTCCCTTTTTTATCTTAGCCATTCTGATAGGCGTGAGGTGATACCTCATTGTTGTTTTAATTTCTATTTCTCTAATCAATAGTGATTTGGAGTATTTTTTCATATGATTATTTAAAGCTTTAATTTCTTCAACTGAAAACTCTCTTCATATCTTTTGACCATTTATATTTTTATATTTGTTCAAATACTTTACACAGGAAAAGAGCACCTACCTCCCCTCAAAAATGGATCAGTAATCACTTTATCTCAATGGCACATATCTATTCTGTGACATTTTGATAACTTAGTGCTACCTTCCTTTTTATTGATATTGCTTTTTGTGATAACTCTTTATTTATAAGTGGACAACCACTGGAAACTAGGTATTATTTTATTTGTGAAGTGTTTTCTTGTGGATTGGAAATGAATACATTAAGCTTTTAGGAATTGACATCTACCTTGTCAGACCATTCATTCTATTTTTAATATTTCTGTGAGACAGAAAGGCCAAAAACAACCACAAAAGAATGTACTCATGGAAACCATTTTTAATGAGTAGTTCAGAACAACTCCCCTTGTTAGAATGGAGTAGAAAGATAAACAAAGGCTCAGGGAGGACTCTATTCCCTTCCTAGAGGGTGAGAACAAAGTCAAGTCAAGGAATATTTGAGTGATCAGTAATGAAGATTAAAAGAATTAAGTTTTCAAAGAACCATGGTGAGAAATTTGTGAATCTGGGATAAACTCAAAAGAGTAATAAATCTGCTCTTCAGAATTCATACTATTCTCCACATGGATTGTTGATCATCCAGAGACTTTCTATTTCTGAGAAGAAATGAAAAATTGAAAAGAGATAAGATGTCAGATACTAGCAATTGGGTTCTAGGTGCCATGCAAGGTAATAGTAGTGAAATGACCATGGAGGACAGGGTCATACTTCATGGCTTAGTTTTTCATGTAATATACCCTTTCTTTCTTTTGATAGAGAGATAGATACGTAGATGAGTGAATGAATGGGGATAGAGTGAGAGAAGTGGGGGGGGGCATGAAATACAGTTTTCAATATTCATTTTTTCATAAGATTTTGAGTTTTATATTTTTTCCCTTCCTTCCCCCTGATAGAAAATGTGATAAAGATTACCCATGTATAACTATGTTAAACATATTTCATATTAGTCATGTTGTAAGAAAGAATCAGAACAAAAGAGGAAAAACTTATGAGAGGAGAAAAGTGAAATATGAAGCATAAAATTTTACTTTATAAATGGGAAAAATATGCTTTGGATTGCATTCAGACTTCATAGTTCTTTCTCTGGATTTGCATGGCATTTCCATCATAAGACCTTTAGAACTGTCTTTTATCATTTTCTTTCCTTCTCCATATGTCCAACAGATAAACTATTCCTTATTCCCCTCATAGGCTAAGGTATCATCAACCTTTGTTTAATTCCTGTACCTTATCTTTGTATAGGGTGTGAAATATTAATCTATGCCTATTTTCTATCTATTTATTTTCCATGTTTCCAGTCAGAAGAGCTGTGTTCATCATAGCTGATTATCTCACAGTGTTGATATTAATATATAGTATTCTCCTGCTTCTACTTACTTCATTCCATATGAGTTTGTGCCTTTCTGAAGTTTACTCATTGATGATTTCTTACAGAACAATAGTACTCCATCACATTCATATGCCACAATTTGTTCAAACATTCCCCAATTGTTAGACATCCCCTCTATTTTACATTTTTGCCACTACAAAAAGAGATGTATAAATAATTTTTATATGTGGGTCTTCTCCACTTTTATATATCTTTGGGATACAAACCCAATAGTGGTATTGCTGGATCAAAGGTATGCACAGCTTTATGGCCTTTTGGCATAATTCCAAATTATCCTCCAAAAAGGTTGTATCAGTTCATGACTCTACCAACAGCACATTAGTGTCCCAGTTTTCTCACATCCTCTTCAACATTGATCATTTTTCAAAACTGAAATAAAGTGGTGCCTCAGAGCAATTTTAATTTGTATTTCTTTAATTAAAAATGATTTAGAGCATTTTTCATATGATTATGAATAGTCTTAATTTCTTCAACAGAAAACTATCTGTTGATATTCTTTGATCATTTGTCAATTGGAGTGGAGAATGATTTATTTTGTCATGAATTTGACTATTTTTTATATATTCTAAATGAATCCTTTATTAGAAATGCTACCTATAAAATTCATTTTTCTGCATTCTTTTAATCTTGTTGCATTAGTTTTATTTGTAAAAAAATACCACTTATAAATTTAATATAATCAAAATTATCTGTTTTTTTATTTTATAATGTTTTATATCTCTCTTGTTTGGTCATAAATATGAATTTGACTATTTTTTATATATTTTAGAAATGAATCCTTTATTAGAAATGCTACCTATAAAATTCATTTTTCTGCATTCTTTTAATCTTGTTGCATTAGTTTTATTTGTAGAAAAATACCACTTATAAATTTAATATAATTAAAATTATCTGGTTTTTTATTTTATAATGTTTTATATCTCTCTTGTTTGGTCATAAATTCTTTTCTTCTCCATATAATCAACAGATAAACTATTCCTTATTCCCCTCACTGGCTAGTATCACCCTTTTTTTGATTCCTGTACCTTATCTTTGTATATGGTGTGAAATATTAGTCTATGCCTAGTTTTTGTCTAATTATTTTCCATGTTTCCTAGAAGTTTTTGTCAAATAGGGAGTTCTTATCTCAGAAGTTGGAGTTCTTGGGTTTATCAAACAGCATATTACCATAGTCATTTGATACTGGGGTTTCTTGTACCTAACCTATTCCACTGATCCACTTCTCTATTTTTAGTCAGTATGGGTCAGTTTTGATGACTGCCAATTTAATTATGTAACTCATATGGCTAGGTCACCTGTGTTTCATTTTTTTCATTAATTCTCTTGATATTCTTGACCTTTTGTTTCTACATATAAATTCTGATTCTAATTTTTCTAGTTCTTTAAAAGAATTTTTTTTGGTATAACACTGAATAAGTAACTTAATTTAGGTAGAATTGTCATTTTTATTTTATTAGCTCTGCCTACTCATGAGCAATTGACATCTCCCCAATTATGTAGATCTGATAATATTTTTTTGTGAAAAGTGTTTTGAAAGTATTTTCATATAGTTTCTGTGTTTGTCTTGGCAATTAGAGAATATTATGTTGTTTACAGTTACTTTAAATTAAATTTCTCTTTCTGTCTCTTGCTGTTGTACTTTGTTGGTAATATATAGACATATTGATGATTTATCCTGCAATGTTGCAAAATTTGTTAATTATTTCAAGTAGTTTTTAGCAGATTTTCCAGGATTCTCTGAGTATAAAATAAAGAGTGAAAGTTTGTTTCCCCATTGCTTATTCTAATTGCTTAAATTTCATTTTCTCCTCTTATTGCTGAAACTGATATTTCTGCTACAGTTTTGAATAATAGTAATGATAAGGGACATCTTTTTTTCACCCCGATCTCAATGGGAATGCTTCAATTTTATCCACATAGCATATAATTCTTGCTAATATTTTTGGATTGATACTTATCATTATAAGTAATACTTAATATGGTTATCATTTTATTTATTTTTAGAAAGATTTTATTTATTTTGACTTTTGCAATTTTCCCCTTGTTCTTATTTCCCTTCCCCCCAGAAGGTAGTCTGTTACTCTTTACATTGTTTCCATGGTATACATTGATCTAAGTTGAATGTGATGAGAGAGAAATCATATCCTTAAGGAAGAAAAATAAAGTAGGAGAGATTGCAAAATTACATAATAAGATAATGGATTTTTCCCCTGAAATTGAAGGTAATAGTCTTTGGTCTTTGTTCAAGCTCCACAATTCTTTCTCTGGATACAGATGGTATTCTCCATTGCAGATAGCCCATAATTGTCCCTGATTGTTGCATTGATGGAATGAGCAAGTACTTCAAAGTTGATCATCAATCCCATGTTGCTGTTAGGGTGTACAATGTTTTTTTCTGGTTCTGCTCATCCCACTCAGTATCAATTTATGCAAATACTTCCATGTTTCTGTGAATTCCCATCCTTCCTGTTTTCTAATAGAACAATAGTGTTCCATGACATACATACATATACACACACACATATGTATATACCATAGTTTGTTAAGCCATTTCCCCAATTAAAGGACATTCACTCAATTTCCAATTCTTTGCCACCACAGACTGGGCTGCTATGAATAATTTTGTACAAATGATGTTTTTACCCTTTTTCATAATCTCTTCCGAGTATAGACCAAGTAGTGGTATTGCTGGATCAAAGGGTATGCATATTTTTGTTGCCCTTTGGGCATAATTCCAAATCACTCTCCAGAAAGATTGGATGGATTCACATCTCCACCAACAAGGTATTAGTGTCCCAGATTTCCCTCATCCTTCCAATATTGATCATAGTTCTTTCTGGTCATACTGGCGAGTCTGAGAGGTGTGAGGTGTTACCTCAGAGATGCTTTAATTTGCATTTATATGAGTAGTGATTTGAAGCCATATTTCATATGAATCTGGATCGCTTTCCTCTGTAAATTGCCTTTTCAAATCCTTTGACCATTTGTCAATTGGGGAATGGCTTGATTTTTTAAAAGTTTGACACAGTTCTCTGTATATTTTAGAAATGAGTTCTTTGTCAGAAATACCAGTTGTAAAAATTGTTTTCCAATTTACTACATTTCTTTTGATCTTCGTTGCAATGGTTTTGTCTGTGCAAAGGCTTTTTAGTTTAATGTAATTGCAATTATCTAGTTTGTTTTTAAATGATTTCTCCATCTCTTCCCTGGTCATAAACTGCTTCCCTTTCCATAGATATGACAGGTACACTACTCCTTGATCTTCTAGTTTGGTTATAATTTTTTATGTTTAAATTCTGTATCCCTTTTGATCTTATCCTGTTAGGAATGAGGTGTTGGTCTAATACAAGTTTCTTCCATACTAACTACCAATTTTCCCAGCAGTTTTTATTGAGGAGAAAGTTTTTATCCCAATAGCTGAACTCTTTGGGTTTATAGCAGATTGCTATAACCATTACCTATTCCTGCACCTAATCTATTCCAGTGATCCACCACTCTATTTAGTTTTGATGACTGATGCTTTTTAATATTATTTTAGATCTGGTAAGGATAAACCACCTTCTTTTACACTTTTTTCATTGAATCCCTAGAAATTCTTGACTTTTTACTTCTCCATATGAATTTACTTACAATTTTTTCTAACTTATTAAAGTAATTTTTTTTTGGAATTTTGATTGGTGGGACACTAAACAAGTAGTTTAGTTTTGGTAGAATTTTCATTTTTCTTATATTAGCTCAACCTATCTATGAGCAGTTGATGTTTGCCCAGTTATTTAAATCTGATTTTATTTGTGTGAGAAGCGTTTTGTAATAGTTTTCAAAAAAATTTGGGGTCTTCCTTGGCAGGTAGACTCCCAGGTATTTTATATTGTCTGAAGTTACTTTGAATAGGATTTCTCTTAGCTCTTTCTGTTTTATCTTGCTAGTCATATGTAGAAATGTTGAAGATTTATGAGGGTTTATTTTACATCCTTTGACTTTGCTAAAGTTGCTAATTATTTCTAGTAGTTTTTTGGATGATTTTATGGAATTCTTTAGGTATACCATCATGTCATCTGAAAAGAGTGAGAGTTTTGTCTTTTCTTTCCCAATTCTAATTCCTTCAATTTCTTTTTCTTCTCTTAGTGCTGAGGCTGACATTTTTAATACAACATTGAATAGTAGTGGTGATAATGGGCATCCTTGTTTCATCCCTGATCTTATTGGAAATGCCTCTAGCCTATACCCATTGAATAATATGCTTGTTGATGGTTTCAGATAGATACTAATTCTAAGGAGTAAATTCTAATAGATACTTATTCTAAGGAGCAATCCATTTATTCCTATGATCTCTAGTGTTTTTAGTAGGAATGGGTGCTGTATTTTGTCAAAAGGTTTTTCTGCATCTATTGATATAATCATGATTTCTGATAGGTTTTTTATTGATATAATTAATTATACTGTTTTCCTAATATTGAACCAAGCCTGCATTCCTGGGATAAATCCTACTTGATCATGATGTATTATACTAGTTATAATTCATTGCAATCGTTTTCTAAGATTTTATTTAAGCTTTTTGTATCTATATTCATCAGGAAGAAATGTCTATAATTTTTTTTCTTTGTTTTAACTCTTCCTGGTTTAGGTATCAGCACCATATGGTGTCATAAAAAGAGTTAGGTAGAGTTCCATATTCACCTATTTTTCTAAAAATTTTATATAGAATTGGAACCAATTGTTCCTTAAATGTTTGATAGAATTCACTTGTGAATTTATCTGACCCTGAAGATTTTTTCTTAGGGAGTTCAGTGATGGCTTGTTGAATTTCTTTTTTCTGAGATAGGGTTGTTTAGGTATTTAATATTATATTTATTTAATCTGGCCAACTTATATTTTTGTAAATATTCATCCATTTCACGTAGATTGTCAAATGTATTGGCATAGAGTTGGGCAAAATAATTCTGAATTATTACTTTAATTTCCTCTTCAATGGTGGTGAGTTCACCTTTTATTTATGATACTTAGCAATTTGGTTTTTTCTTTTTTTTTAATCAAATTGACCAGAGGTTTGTCATTTTTCTTGGTGTTTACATAAATCCAGCTCTTGGTTTTATTAGTTCAATAGTATTCTTGCTTTCAATTTTATTAATTTCTCTTTCAATTTTTAGAATTTCTAATCTGGTATTTAATTGAGAGTTTTTAATTTGTTTTTTTTCTAATATTTTAGTTGCATATTCAATTCATTGATTTCTTCTTTCTCTAATTTTTTCATGTAAGCATTTAAAGATATAATATATCCCCTGACAGTTGCCTTGAGTGTATCCCATAAGTTTTGGCATGTTGTTTTGTTATTGTCATTGCCTAGGATGAAATAATTAATTATTTTTATAATTTGATGCTTGATCCACTCATTCTTTAAAATGAGGTCATTTAGTTTCTTATTAGTTCTGGGTCTACATCTCCCTGGCCCAATATTGCATATGATTTTTATTGCATTATTATCTGAGAAAGATGTATTCACTATTTCTGTCTTTCTGCAATTGAACTTTAGGTATTTATGCCCTAGTACATGGTCAATTTTTGTGTAAGTGCCATGTACTGCAGGAAAAAAAGTATATTCCTTTCTATCCCCATTCATTTTCCTCTATAAGTCTAACATAGCTAAATTTTCTAACAAACTATTTACCTCCTTGACTTCCTTCTTGTTTATTTTATGATTAGATTTATCTAAATCTGAGAGCAGGAGGTTGAGGTCTCCCACTAGTAGAGTTTTTCTAGCTCTTCCTTTAGCTCTTTCAACTTCTCCTCTAAGAATTTGGATGCTATCTCATTGGGTGTATACATATTCAGTATTGAAATTACTTTATTGTCTATGGTACCTTTTAGGAAGATATAGTTTCCTTCCTTATCTCTTTTAATGCTATCTATTTTTGCAGCTGCTTTGTCTTAGATAAGGATTGCAACTCCTGCTTTTTTTCACATCACCTGAAGAAAAATATATTTTGCTCCAACTTTTTACTTTTACTCTATATGTATCTCTGCTTCAAATGAGTTTCTTATAAGCAGAATATTATAAGATTCTGGTTTTTACTCCAGTCTGCTGTTTGCTTATGTTTTAAGGGAGAGTTTCATCTATTCACATTCAAAATTATAATTATTATCTCTTTATTGCCCTCCCTGCTATGTTCCGTGTGTTTGTATTTTTACCCTTTCCCACCTTTACCCATATTCCCCATATTTTTTTCTGAATAATACCACCTTTAGTGTGTTTGCCCACCTATATAAATGCCCTCCCCTTTCTTTCTTCTTTCCCTTTCCTGCTTCCACCTTCCTTTCAATCTGTTAGTTACTCTTCTTCACCCTTTCCCATCTCCTCCTCGCCTTTTCCCATTTTAATACTTGAAAGGTAAGATAAGTCTCTTAACTCAGTGTGTGCAAGTTAACTTTAAGCCATGTCTGATGAGAAGATTCAAGTGGTGCTAACCTCCTCCTTTCTTCCCCTCTATTGCAATAGGTTTTTTGTACCTCTTAATGTAATGTAATTTACCCCATTCAATCTCCTCCATCCAGCCGTTTCCTTACTGTACCCCTTTTCAAGGAGGTATTGTTTTTAAATCATTCTATCTGATTCACAGAAAAGTTAGGAGTGTCCATCACTTCTGCCTAAGTAGTTACAATTCTCAAGAGTTGTGAGAATCTTTCTCCCAGCTGGGGATATAGACAGTTTCATCTTATTAGATAGCAGGTTTTTTCTTTACCCTTTTTTTAACCTTTTCACGTGTCTCTTGAACCTCCTGTTTGATGTCCAAATTTTCTATTTAGCTCTGGTCTTTTCAACAGGAAATGTTGGAACCAGAGGGCAAAATAGTTATTGAAAGAATACTTTGATCCCCTCTGGAAAGAGATCCTAAAATGAAAACACCAAGAAAAGCTGTGGTCAAATTCCAAAACTATCAGATAAAACAGGAAATCTTGCAAGCAGCCAGAGAGAAATAATTTAAATGCCAAGGAGCCACAGTAAAAATTATGCAAAGACTGGCTGCATCAACATTAAGGGATTGAAGGGTCTGGAATGAAATATTCCAAAGAGCAAGGGAGTTTGGAATGCAGCCAAGAATCCACTATCTGGAAAAACTGAGTCTTCTCTTCCAGGGAAAAAGATGGATATTCAATGAAATGGGAGACTTCCAATGATTATCATTTTAAAGAAAACTCCTTTTATTGCTATGCTTTCTAGTGTTTTGAATAGGACTTATATACTCTATTTCTGAATCTTAGAGAAAAGTTTCCATTGTTACAGCCTTCTTTTAAATATAACTAAGGTAATAAACAAAAATTAGTTTTTACATGTTAAGATGATGGTTCTCAAAAGAGTTTTATTTTCATTTCCAAAGGCATTCTTTTCTTTCATGAATACTTACATCACCACTATTTATTCTGCTTTAATTTAAAAATACTCCCATAGATTTAGATCTGGAAGGAACTTTTGACATTATAAAGTACCTTCTCTTTCCTTTTTATGTGAGGAAATGGTGACCCAAAGAGGTGGTATCCACATTTATAAATAAGTGATGAGAAATCATTGTGAGTATTTAACCTGTCTTAGATTCCAAATCCAATGGTCCTTCAACTACACCAAACTAATTCTCACATAATTACTGAAACTTAACCATGTAATTGTCAGCCTTTTTTCTGCATACATAACCTGTCACCTTATCTAATCTCAACTAAAACCACATCCCTTTAAGTCATCTCATTCCATTTGGAGTAAAGTGGATTGCTAGGAATTTTTTTTTCGTTTTGTTTCATTTTTCCCTTTTCAGTGTATTAAACTTAAATCTTCAGCTCTTCACTTTCTAAACATTGCTTGTTCTGACCCCTAGAGACAATTTAAACAAGTCTAATAGCTCTTCTCCCATTCCTTTAAAGACTTGAAAATAAATAGTATCCCTGAACCTACCTCCCAAGCTTTCTCTGGTAGAAGCTAACCAAACTCATTTCCTTCAACAAAATTCTCTTTTGTTATGGTCTAAATTAATTCATCATCCTGGTCACTGTCTTCTGCACACCCTGTTGTTTAATATCATTCTGCCAGAACTGAGCAAAATACTCAAGTCAATCTGAGCAGGAAGAGTAGATGAGAACTGTGAGCCCCTTAGTACTCAAGTTAATACCTTTCCATTTTAACTATAGTTTGTATGAGGCATTTTTAATTAAATTTGCATCCATTTCAGACTATTTCCCTTCCTTCCTTCCTTCAAACAATGACTACTGATTCTCTACTAAGATCGATGTAATTTCTCTGACTCTATTGATTAATTTCAGTTTGTAATCCCCTGAAATCTGGCATCTCTTTTTCAGACAAATTTCTATTTAGTTATTTTTCCATAGCTTATTCCTTTGATGTTGATATTCTAATTGGGATGTAAGAAATTTACATCTATCCCTATTAAATATATACTTGATTTCCACTCATCTTTATTATCTGTCATTTAAAAGGTAATACCATTTATTCCATTTATCATTCAGATTCATATATATATATATATATATATATATATATATATTTACTATATGTGTCTATGTGTCTATGTGTATGTGTTTGTTGGTATTCTCAAGTCAAGGATTAATCTTTCCTGAGGTTTTTTGGTCTGCAGCAATCTTCCATTAATAATAATTCAAATTGATATAGCACTTTAAATTTTGTAAATCACTTCCATCTTGCCATTTAATTCTTGAAGATTCTTGGGTATTTATTAACAGAGGACTACAGAGTTTTAGAGGCTTATCCAAAAGACATACAACTCATAAGTGTCAGACAAATTTTGAACTCAGGTCTTACTCATATTTTGTATAAGTTTGACAACCCACAGTTCTGTTCAGCCAAGGGATGTTACATGTTGATGGAGTGAATTAAAGTATACGAATATTTCATTTTTTACACCATATTATTCATCTTGGAGTCAGTCAGATCTGGGTTTGTTTCATGCCTCTTATGTTTCCAACCTGTGAGACTATAGAAAACTCACATAAATTCCTCATCTGGAAAATGAGGTAGTTGAACTCAGTGACCTCCATTGTACTTTCCAGATCTTTTCCCCATGATCCTTTGTCAAATTATTCTCCTCTCTACCTCTACCATCCCTTTAAGAACAAATATCAAATTGATTTCCTTCTAACTTCAGTCACAAAACCTCTGATTAATATCCCGTTTTCTATATCATTCATATTTCTTTATATTCTATGTTCCCTTATTAGAATGTAACCAACTTGAAGGCAAGAATTAATTTGTTCACTCAGTTTAGCACAATTATTGGAGCAAAATAAGCAATTGTTATTTTTTCTTTTTTTATTAAAGATTTTATTTATTTTGAGTTTTATAACTTTTCCCCTGATCTTACTTCCCTCCCCCCACCACTCACAGAAGGCAATTTGTCAGTCTTTATATTGTTTCCATGGTATACATTGATCCAAGTTGGGCATAACTTTCTTTTTTTTATCATCATTTTAAAAATTATTTTATTTAATATTTCTTCTAATTTTGTACAAATAATGTTTTTATACATTAATAAAATATTCTTGTTTAAGAGTAAATGAAATACCCCCTACCACATAAATATAGACTCGCTTGACCGATAAAGGGGAGAGAAAAAAAATAAAATTAAAAAAATTAATAGTAATAATTGTAGGTATGGCCAGGTTGCACAATGCACGGAGCATCAGCCCTGGAGCCATGAGCACCTGAGCCCACATCCAGCTCCGTACACCCAATAATCACCCAGCTGTGTGACATGCAAGCCACCCAAACACCACTGCCCTGCAAAAAACAAAAAAAAAAAAGAAAAAAAAAGAAAGAAAGAAAAATAGACCCAAAATAAAATAAAATAGCAATAATAGTAGGGGTGGCTGGGTGGCATTGGCCCTTGACCCGAGTCCAAAACTGGCCTCAGACACCCAACACTCACCCTGCTATGCAGCCACAGGCAGGCCACCCAGCCCCATTTTCCCTTCACCCCACTAAAATAATAATAATAAAAAATGTGCTTCAGCCTTTGTTCCAACACCAACAACTCTATCATGGGTAGATCACATTCTTTAAGATAAGTCCATCACAAAAGTTACTTCCATATTTTTCCACCTTTGCCATTACCGATTGCAACACCCTCCTTTCGTATTTCTCCACTACCATGTACTATATTTTCTCTCTCCTTTCCTTCTGTCTCTGATGCAGGGTAACTGAGTGGCACAGCAGATAAATCCCAAGCTCTGGGGCCAAGAGGCCCTGAGCCCCCATACCACCCATTTGGCCCAGCATCCACCTGGCCCTATGGTCCCAGACAGGCCATCCAATCCCAGCTCCTTGCAAGAAGTAAAAAAGAAAATGTGTTATATCTTTCCAGTCTCCCCCACCATGGTCCATCCTCTCCTCCATGACTCACATACCCCCTTCCCCCTGTCCCCCTTCTCTCCTTCTTACTCCAGATGCCTGTACCCCATTGAGTATATTTGCTTTTTCCTCTCCTAACCACCTCCGATGAGAGCAAACATTCCCTCATTCCCCCTCACCTTCCCCCCCTTCTATATCATTTCAATAGCTCATTGTAATAAAGAAAGATCTTATTATATGAAATATCTTGGCCTATTCCCCCTCTCCTTTTTCTTTCTCCCATTACATTTCCCTTTTTTCTGTTGACTTCATTTTACACCATGTTTTATCTTCGAATTCCACTTTCTCCTGTGCTTCAACTATAAAAGCTCCCTCTACCTCTTCTATTAGCTGAGAAAGTTCATATGAGTATTATCAGTATCATTTTTCTATACAGGAATACATGCAGTTCATCATCATTAAGTCCCTCATATTCATCATCATTAAGTCCCTCATATTTCCCCCCTCTCCTCCAATCTCCATGCTTCACCCGAGTCCTGTATCTGAAGATCAAACCTTCTGTTCAGCTCTGGCCATTCCAACAGGAACATTTGAAATTATCCTGGTTCATTGAAAGTCCATCTTTTTCCCCTGGAAGAGGACATTCAGCCTTGCTGGGTAGTTGATTCTTGGCTGCATTCTAAGATCTTTTGCCTTCTGATATATTATATTCCAAGCCCTACGAGCTTCCAATGTAGTTGCTGCTAAGTCCTGTGTGATCCTGACTGCAGCTTCACAATATTTGAGTTGAGTCCTTCTGGCTGCTTATAATATTTTCTCTTTGACTTGGGAGTTCTGGAATTTGACTATAATATTCCTAGGGGTTGGGTTTTTGCGATCTCTTTCTTGGGGGTGATCGGTGGATTCTCTCCATTTCTGTTTTGCCCTCTGCTTCTAGGATATCAGAGCAATTTTCCTGTAGTAATTCTTTGAAAATGATGTCAAGGCTCTTTTCCTGATCATGACTTTCAGGTATTGCAATAATTTTTAAACTATCTTTCCTAAGTCTGTTATCCATATCAGTTGATTTTTCAATGAGATGTTTCACATTTTCTTCTAATTTTTCATATTTTTGGTTTTGAAGTATTGAGTTCTAGTTTCTCATAAATTCACCAATTTCCCTGAGTTCTATTCTTTGTCTGAAGGATTTGTTCTCCTCAGAGAGTTTTCTTATTTCTTTTTCCATCTGGCCAGTTTTGCTTTTTAAAGCATTCTTCTTCTCAATAACTTTTTGAACTGTTTTTTCCATTTGACCTAAGCTGGTTTTTAGAATGCTATTTTCTTCAGCATTTTTTTTGGATTTCCTTGACTAAGCTGCTGACTTCATTTTCATGTTTTTCCTGTATCTCTCTCCTTTCTTTTCCCAGTTTTTCTTCCAACTCCCTCATTTGATTTTCAAAGTCTTTTTTGAGCTCTATCATAGCCTGAGCCCAATTCCTGTTGTTCTTGGAGGCTTTAGATGCAGGAGCTTGTGCTTCCTCATCTTCAGACTGAGTATTTTGATCCTTCTTGGGATCATAGATAATGTATTTCTCAATGGTGTTCATCTTGTTTCTCTGCTTGCTCATTTTCCCAGCCTGAGCCTAGTTTTGGGCTGCTTCCTGAGCTTTTGGGACACTCCCACAAGGGTCTCAGTGTGTGAGGCTCTGTCCTCCCTCCTGGTCTGTGAATGACCATAAGCACCCCATCTGCCACAAGGCTGAGGTGGGGGGCCCTGATGTTCTATGGGGGGCCTAGACTGTGATCAGATTCTGAATGTGGTGAGAGCCCCTGATCCTGTTCCAGGGACAGAGGACAGAGCTCCTCAGTCTCTCTTCACTCCCCTCCCTAGTTTCAATGGGCTCATGCCCTGGGGGCTCCTGCTTACCAGCTCCGCCTGCTTCTGTTTCCTGACCACTGCTCTCCCCCCACTGTTCCCCCACTTTGTGCTTGGTGCTCCCCGGGGTGCAGCTCAGGAGACTCCCCCGCTGCTGTGAGCTATGGCTCCAGGGCCCTGGGGCTGCCTACGGGAGGCTGAAGTTCTTTGGCTCTGGTGGGCCGCCCCTCCAGTGGGCTACCCCTCCAACCCTGGGGAGCAGAGCCTTTCTGTTCTTTTCCAGGTTACCTTGAGTAGGAGAACTGCCTCACTGGGTCCCTTTGTGGGTTCTGTCTCTAGAAAGTTTAGTTAGAGTCCTTAGCTTATAAGTTTTATGAGAGAGTGCCTAAGACACTATCCGTTCTTGTTGCCATCTTTCTTGGCTCTGCCCCCAGCAATTAATATTTTTAAAAATTATTTTTGTTCAGTTGAATTTCTTAAAATACAGATTTCAAAGTAAAACTGGAGAGAATTATTCTCAAAGTAGAAAATAAATTCATTCCATTTATTCAGTCAAAGAGGTTTCATAGTCTTGTATGGGGAAGAAATAATATTTTTACTTTCACTACTGGTCAATTGGGATTTAGCATTTCCTTCAATTTTAAGAAAATATTCTGAGAAGAAAGGTATCTGTAAGCTTGCCTAGAGTATCTTAAGAATCCAGGATACAGAAAAGTTTTACAACCTCTTCCTATAAACAGATCATTTAATATCCAAATGTTCATAATTATAGAACCTATGATTTGTTGATAAATATAACTGTAGTTTGGTTTGGGGAAAAATCACACCTGAGAACTCAGGGAGCACCTTAACACCATAGTGAGAAGAAGTATTTCTTCCTAGCTTGGAAGCTATCTCTTATATCAGTATCTCACATGATGGGAATATTCCATATCCTGTAAAGAGTGAGAAAAGATGCAACAGTGTCACTCCTTGATGAGGATTTTTAGTCCTGTGGCTAAGGAAATCTTTTGTCTTCTACCACCAAGCTATTACTACCTATGCAATTTTCAGGGCCATTTTTCCCTGCTAGGAAGCTTCCTCTTTGCTTGAGTTCCTCCCATAAACTCCAACCCAGAGAAATAAGTAGGATTCTCAGTCACTTCATATCATCATCCTGTTACGTTTTGTATCTAGATGAAGCTGAATGGAAAAGCCCTATCTCTTCTGGGAAACCTATGCATGTAGACTTTGTTTTTTCAAAAGAAAAATGTACTTTTAACCATAGACAGTCGACACTTCTATCGTAAACTGGTCAAGTTCCTAATCTTCTGTCCCACAGTCTATCATAGATTAGTTTGCTTATCCTTGGTGACTCATATGGAGTATCACCTTCCCTATAAAATGATTTCACAAGCTGACAGTGATTGTAACCTTCATCATTTTATATCCAGAGCAAATAGAGACCCCAGAAGTAAGTGAATAATATGTCTACATTGAACAGAAGAGGAAGGAGTATGATGAAAATAATTTTGGATATAGAGCCAAACATCCTAGGTTCAGATCCTGGCTATTTCCCATTTCTGTTCTTGTTTATGCTAGTTAACTCTTTAAAGCTTCAGTTTTGTTATCTGTAAAATGAAGACCTTGGATTAAATGCACTATCAACTCCTAACTCTAAAATCTATTATCATGTAAGCTGGGTGGTACAGTGGTCAGGTCTGAGGTCAGGGACACATTAGTTCATCAAAGACTTAATAACTTTGTGACCCTGGGCAAGTCATTTACTCATCTTTGACTCAGTTTCCTCATCTGTAAAATGTGCTGGAAAAGAAAACAACAAACCATTTCATTGTTTTTGCCAAGAAAATCCCAAATTGGCTCATGAATGATTGAATGAAATCCCCACATACATGAGAATCATATATGGAGCCGTGACTGAAATGATCGAATAGCAGCAATAGGCAATTAGGCAGTGGAGATCAAACTGTTTCACATATCCATTTTGACTATTCAATCAGCATTTTTTCTTGTGTCCTTTCTTTTTACCATTCTGCCTTACATTGTCACATATTCTATTGTTACATGTGAAATATGTCATTACGATTTAAATTTAGGTTAGGGGGTAGGATTAAGGCTATTTTTCATTTTTATATCCTCCAGAGTAAACCCTCCTGCCCCATCCTTAGGAGTTTTTTACTAAATGAACTGGTTATCTTAAGCAGCAATGCTTAGTGACAGAGGACTGATAGCAAAGTCAAAAAGATCTGAATTCAAGTCTTTTTTGATATGAGGCTAAATTAGTATCAAAAAATCACATATTCTCTGAGTGTTCTAGGCAATATCTCTGAGACTGTTACAGGGAAGACAAAAAACTTCATTTTTTATAGGGAACTTCTTCACTCTAAATCCCCTAAACCAATAAAATCAGGAGTATATTCCCTCCTATCTTAAAAAGAAATCATTAAAGTAATAGTTCTAAAACATAGGTTTTGAACATATTATTTACCTCTCAAAGAACTTCAGTAGCTCCCTACTGATTTTAATTTGACATTTTAAAGCCAATGCAATCTGACTCAAATTAAAATTAATGATTCCTTTCAATTAAATCTTGCTCAAGTCAACTTTGTCAGGCTAATTGTATATCATACTCTTTTGTATACCCAAATGGGTTTACTTGTTATTCCTTTTTTTATTCACTTTCTACATTCCCATCCTCCAAAACTATTTTGTACTGACCTTTTATATACTTAATATTCCCTTTATACAGGAATTTTGTACTTATCATCTTTGGCATATTTTACATTTTACTTGATGAAATTTAATCCTTTGAAGGGAGAGAATATTATGATTTGCTCTCTAACTTCCCCACTTCTCATGGTATTTGGAACTCAGGGGTCACTTACATGAGATTTGATTAATAGGGAAACCTAAAACTATCTCACATTTGAAGGAGATAATTTTCATATACTTCCAGATAATCAATAGACTTTGGAAGACTTTGATAACTTCTCTGTATTGGGGAATAACCAAGTGTCCCCTGTGTCATTCAGTCCTTCCAAACCACCAGATGTGATGGTAGAATACTAGAATGTGTGATAGGCAATAAGGAACTATAGATATGATCCATTTAAGATGATAAACAATTGGTCTTTCAGACTTTGCATGAATATTGCTAATTAATTATTGCTTGATCTGCTACCCTTATATCCATTTGGAAAAGACATTTTCTGAAGCATTTTTATATCAGTTGGAAGGCAAAACATTCAAAAGGAAGTGGTGATGTGATTTCAAATTAATGCTATGCTATTTATTCAGGGTTACTTATCTTCTAGCATTTTAGACTACTTTATAACAAGGAATCAGCAGTACTGTACAATTCACTTAGAGAATAAAGATTCCACTTCTCATCCCATCTCAAATTATTTTTAAAAAAGTGATCTTCCTTTGTAATTCTTTTTGAATTACTTTGAATGTCTAGTTGCCCCTCATCTCTCAGTGCTTCATTCCTCCATGCAGACCTTGAAGCTTGTTCTTTTATATCTACACCAAGTAGATGTTAACTCCTTGATAGCAAAGAAAGCACCATTAAAAGAGAAATACTACATTCCCCAGACATTCAGTATCCCACATACAATAGCTACTCCATAAATGTTAAATATTCATCAAAATTTCATTGAAGAAAAACAAAATTTTTAAAATTGAATATTTTATGTTATTCTAAAATTCTGCTTCTGTATCTTGCAAAAACAGCAAGGAAAGAATTGTTTATTTAGACTTAATTAAAAGGGATCAGTTTCTTTTAACCTTTTATCCAACCAGTTCTGATGACACACTGAGAATAGATAACAAAATGAGTCACATTTTCATAACCAGTCAGATCCTTATGATTGAATTATACTTAAATGTTCTTTAAAGCTTCATATAATAAAATTTTCCAGTTCATATCAGTAGGATGGAAAAGAATTCAGAAAATATGATATGACTTTATAGTTAGCATGCTAAAATATAGATTTATATATGTGTATGTTATCTATATACACACACATATGACCTCCTTGAGATGGACTGATTAGTAAATATTTAAATTAATCATGATGTTAAACTTATATTTGTCCTAATAAGGGACAAATCTTAGTTTCTAAAGTTTGGTCTCAAGACAGAACAAACAGAACTATATATATGTTTAATAAAATTTCTCTTAAGTTTACTGTGAGGGCCCAGCTAGAAAATACCGAAATGGAGTTTGAAAGAGGGATTCTTTTACAATTCCACTCTCAGGAGCTAAGATTTGAAAAAAACTGCTCTGGCTTATCCATTGGGGTAGAATAGAGTTAGATATCAGACATTTGTATGGGGTGTCAGTTGACACAGTGTCTAGAATGGTCGACTTAGAATTGGCAATCCCTGCCTGGCTTTCAATCCTTCCTCAGACTATGTTACTAGATATATTATTGTAGAGAAAACCATTTGCTCATTAAGAACTCAGTTTCCTTATCTCCATCAATACAAATGAAAGGACAGTAAATAGCTATCATAATTATTTTTTGCAGAACTCACATGAAAAAATCTTTTCCCTGGAGTTTTAATCTTGGGTGGGTCAATCACCCCAAAAGAGAGTATAAAACTTGATCCCTTCTTTGGAATCAGCTTCTCTACCATCACCACCACGAAGTTTGATTTATATGAACTTGGATCCAGATTACTTTATGGAGGACATTTGGGTTGCATATCACCTAAATCACCCCTATAATTGTGAGTTGTTAATATTAGTTATAAAGGTGTGTTCAGATCTTGTCCTGAGACTTAAAACTAGTGTAATCTTGGTCAAATTACTAGATCTTCCTAGAGCCTTTTTTTGCCTATAAAAGGAAGGGATTGGGTTAGTTGGCCTCTAAGAACCTGTCTCACTCTAAATCTGTGATCCTAAGAAAATTATAGCTTAAGGTAAATAGATTAAGATAGTGGGAGAAAAAACTGCATGCAGGTATGCTCCATGCATGTATCTACCATTTATGTTTCAGGAAATGTAAAATAGTTTTGTTCTATATTAGTGAATCCCTGAAGAAACACATTATAGTGAAAAACTACTTTATAAAATAACTTATACAAAGGCAAAGGGATAGTTAAAATGGGGAGTATGTAATACAAATATATATATATATATATATATATATATATATCATGCTAAAAATTTGATAGGCTTACTTTTCTGATTATTTTTTTCATTGCATGATAATTCCTTCAGGTTTAGAACACTGAATGGGAGAATAGTTACTAATAAAAAAAATGGTGGCTTTGATGCACCCTCTCCCACCCAGAAGTTTAAATTGATATTTATCTTAGATGGATTATGTCAACGATTTATGAAATTGTTAGATTAATTCCATATAGGGTAAATTTTATGATATTTAATGTTATAACACACACATACACACACATACATATATATATATATATAATTTATATCTTAATGCTATTAGGGAGTCAGCTCACAAACCCCCCCATTTGAAATATTTTCATCATTTTTTTCTTCCATCTGTCATATCGTCTCTTTCTAAATGATAGAAACCATTGATGGCTTGATGAATAAAAAAAGGTAGCTAATTTTTAAATTATATTAGAAATTATATTAGAAATCTGCCTTGAATTAGTCTCACAGTTTCATTTCTATTGAAAATCCTAAATGAGGAATCTGTTTCTACCATTGCAGAGCAGCAAGACATAGTATTAGAGAGTGAATCATGATAATGAAAAGTTAAGTAATATGTTCAGGAGTTATAAAACCCCTAAGTGCAAAAACAAGACTTGAACTCAGGTGTTCAAGGCTCTGCAACTATCTTTATATCTATTAAGACTTTTTTGCCTCACCAAAGATAAAAGTAGTTGAAAACATTTTATAAATTGCTGTTTTTAATATAACAAAGGTTTTCAATAATTAAGAATTTCTTAATTCCATTTACATAGAAATAAAGAAGATAATGATGAGATTTTGTTCAGTATTTCTGGAATAGATTCCAATCTAGAAAACAGATACATATAAAATGAATGTTTAGCCATTGATTTCCCAGATGTCCCCACATTGTTCAAAGTGGTTAGAACCGAGAGATCTGGGTTACAATTCCATATGACCTTGAAAATGGAAGAAATGATCAGGAAGAAAGTTAAGTACTATTAAGGACAACTAATTACCTAATAGAAATCTTAAGAGAGAAATATTTAATACTAATTTTATTCTATGGATCAAAAATTTATCATTGATTCTATCTTGTAAGGTAACCTGTTTTTAATTATCTATTATTATAATATTGATATGTATCATTCATATATAAAATTATATATAATACAATAAATGTATTGTATATCATTATATTAACACATAATATATTACAATATTTTTTCTCTTTATCATTACCCAAATTCTCTCCATTGTATCACACACACACACACACACACACACACACACACATACAATTTCCCAGCCCAGAGAGACTGAAAGAATGTAGTCAAGCAGGTTGGGTTTGAATTCTAAATTCAACATCTAATAGTTATGTGAAGGACTAGAGTTAAGTCAATATTATATCACAGGCTCATCACTCACAAGAGTGTTATAAGGAAAATACTTTATAATCCTTAAGATGCTTTAGAAATGTGAGCTCTTCTTATTCAATTGTTATCAACCATTCCTTTCAAAGGTACTCTGTTAGAAATAAGCCTGTGTATTTTGTATTAAATTTTAAGTGATTGTTGCACAGGTGGAAAGAGTAATTGGTTTTTTGTACTTGAATCAAAGAAATTATATTCTTTATACTCATTGAGAGTATCTTTGAAGTCATTTCCAGATGCAGAAAGGATGATGAGGTGGCATAAATTTCATATTTTTCCTAATATTTTAAATTTCCATTACTTGATTTTTGAAGTTTGGAACCTTTTGAAGTCCATATAGATTATGAGTATTTACTGTACTAACATTTATATTGTTATTATTATCATCATCACTAGCATGATTAATAAAATGTGACTGCTGAACTAGTCTGGGTGACACATATTTGTCTGGTTAGACATGTATACATATGCAAAGATATCTATATCTCTAGTCATATTTATAAAGCTGATGAATCACACAATAGTTGAGAGAAATAGTTTGTAAGATAAAAAATGTCAAGATCCATTCAACAAAATATTTTAATATCCTAAATCATTGTCCTAAATCTAACAAGATTTATCCTAGGAATACATTCAAAAAATCAAATATGTAAATATGTATACATATATATACATATATACATATATACATATATACATATATACATATATATATCTGATATTCATGCCATTTGGGGAAAATGCTACAAAAAGGAAATTAGACTGATTTTCAAAGTGTGGGTAAATGAATTTTGTCAAATTATTAACAGTGAGCTTGAATATATTCTTGATGAAATATTAGAAAGCATTGTGAAAAATATGACTTGCAAGTATCTAGAAAGAGAAACTGTGGTGACTGCAAAAAATCCACACTAACCTAATTCTTTTTTCATAGAAATTCTAGATACATAAATTGGAGAAACTTGAAAAAAATGAAGCTATAGATATCATATTATATATTTTAATTTCCACAAAGCTTTCTTCAACTCTATCTCAACAATTCCTCATAGATAAAAAGGAGTCATATAGGATAAGGATATATTCAGATAAATTAAGAGTTAGCGATTAGTGGATGTATGAGAATATGGAAGAGGGGTTAGTTTTCATGACATGGAGCTCTGTCCTTTTTGCCTTGTTCTGTTTTTTATTACAAAAATTTTATTAATTTTGAGTTTTACAATGTTTCCCCTAATCTTACTTCCCTCCCCCCACCTCCAAGAGAAGGCAGTTTGCCAGTCTTTATATTATTTCCATGGTATACATTGATCCAAATTGAATGTGATGAGAGAGAAATAATATCCTTAAGGAAGAAACATAAAGTATAAGAGTTGGCAAGATCAGACAATAAGAAATCAGCTTTTCCCCCCTAAATTAAAGGTAATGGTCCTTGGTCTTTGTTCAAACTCCACCGTTCTTTTTCTGGATACAGATGGTATTCTCTATCGCAAATATCCCCAAATTGTCCCTGATTGGTGCACTGATGGAATGAGCAAGTTCATCAAGGTTTGTCATCACCCCCACTTTACTGTTAGGGTGTACAATGTTTTTCTGGTTCTGCTTATCTCACTCAGCATCAGCTCATGCAAATCCTATCAGGCTTCCCTAAATTCCCATCCCTCCTGGTTGCTAATAGAATAAAAGTGTTCCATGACATACATATACCACAGTTTGCTAAGCCATTCCCCAACTGAAGGATATTTACTTGATTTCCAATTCTTTGCAACCATATCTGGACTACTATGAATATTTTCATACAAGTGATGTTTTTACCTTTTTTCATCATCTCTTCAGGGTATAGACCCAAGAGTGGTATTGCTGTATTAAAGGGCATTCATATTTCTGTTGCCTTTTGGGCATAGTTCCAAATTGCTCTCCAGAAAGGTTGGATGAGTTCACAGCTCCACCAGCAATGTATTAGTGTCCCAGATTTCCCACAACCCTTCGAACAATGATCATTGTCCTTTTCGGTCATATTGGCCAGTCTGAGAGGTATGAGCTAGTACCTCAGAGAAGCTTTAATTTGTATTTTTCTAATAAGTAATGACTTACAACAATTTTTCATATGACTATGGATTGCTTTGATCTGCTCATCTGTAAATTGCCTTTGCATATCCTTTGACCATTTGTCAATTGGGGAATGGCTTTTTTTTTTTAAATTGACACAGTTCTCTGTATATTTTAGAAATGAGTTTTTTATCAGAAATACTAGTTGTAAAGATTATTTCCCAGTTTACTACATTTCTGCTGATCTTGGTTACAGTGGTTTTATCTTGAAAAAGCTTTTTAATTTAATGTAATCACATTAATCTAGTTTGTTTTTAGTGATGTTCTCCTTTTCTTCCTTAGTTATAAACTGCTTCCCTTTCCATAGATCTGACAGGTAGACTACTCCTTAATCTTCTAGTTTGCTTATAATATTGAGTTTTATGTTTAAATCCTGTTATTCATTTGGATCTTATCTTGGTACAGGGTGTGAGGAGTTAGTCTAATCTAAGTTTCTTCCATACTAACTTCCAATTTTCCCAACAGTTTTTATCAAAGAGAGAGTTCTTATCCCAATAGCTGGACTCTTTGGATTTATCAAACAGCAGATTGCTATAATCATTTCCTGCTATTGCACCTAGTCTATTCCACTGATCCAGCACGCTATTTCTTAGCCAGTACCAGACAGTTTTGATGACTGATGCTTTATACCTTGTTCTGTTAAACATTTTTATTAATAACTTGAGTATAAGATGAAGCATTTTTCAAGAATTTTTTTTGAACCAGATATTGCTTTATATACTGGAAATAAGAAAACAAGGGAAAAGAAAGACATCCTCTATCCTCAAGAAGCTTTTATTTTCATGGGGTGAGGAAAAAAACACAAAAATGAGTTGAGAAGAAGAGATTTTGTGGAAATACAAAAAGTCTTGAAAGATAAGAATTGAGTTAGTTTATACATAACCATGGATTCTTCCTCAATGAAGAATACAATGATAAATTCATCATTTCCTGGAAAATGCTTAGATAGGGGCTCCCTCATGTAGCTGGGGTAGAAGTGGAAAAAGTCCAGAGAAAATGTAGATTAAAAGTTTGTGACTCTAATCAATGACAAAGAACGGATAGGACTAGCTATTTTGTGAGAGAAACAAATATCAGGATCCATTAATCAAAATATTTTACTAAGTTAGACTATTGTCTTAAATCTAACAAGAAGAAATATAATTGTAATAAGTATAAATAATAATTTAGATTAAAATGGACTTCATAATCAGAGCAATGATGTATAATTGTTTGTTACAAGAGTAAAGGGAGCTGGAAATCTTAATAATTTTATTGTACTGAAAAGATTAACACGAATCAACAATGTGTACTGGGTCCCACAAAAGAGCTTGATAATAACATATACTTTATGAATAGCATCACAATTTCCCAAATAACAGGGTTTCTAACCTACATAATTTTTGTTTATGGTTGGATCACATATGGAGCATTGTATTCTTTTCTGGATGCCAAATGAAGTCCAGAGACATAGAGATGAGACCTGTGTTTTTTTGATTTAGAAAACTACCTATTAATACAGCTATCTCTACAATACATTTTGACATATTTCCTCTTCAATTTATAGTATTTGAAGTTTCTTGGAGGCAATGAAAGTATAAATGATTTTCCCAGGCTCACAAAGTCAATATATTTCAAAAGCAGAATATGAATGCAGGTACTCCTGGATTCAGTCATTTCTCTATCCACAATCACTATCCACTATCTCAGACCAAGATGAGTTGAATAAGATAGGTGAATTCTGTACAATCTTCTTTTTATACCTTTTGTAAGAAGTTCTCTTTTAAAGAACAAACTGTTTCAATTTGTCTATCAATAAGCATTCATTATGTAATTACTCTTTCCAGCACTGTGTAACATTTTAGAGATGAAGAGAGACAAAGCTTCAAAAAATTGCCCTTCCCTATATAAGTTCAAATTCTGTTGCCTGCTGACTCAAAAGTATGTATTTTAAATAAAATATACAAATATACAAGTATATTTAAATATAAAAGAGATTTTAGCATACATATATTTATATATATGCATATATATATGTTTATATATTATATATATAATATGTGTGGATAGATAGTTGGGAAATATACAAAGTAGAAGAAATGTAACTTTAGAAGGGACAGGGACTTAAAATCAAGACTCATCTTTATCCATTTTGCGACTCTGGAAAAGTTATTTTAACCTTTTTCACTTCCTCATCTATCAAAATGAATTGGAGAAAAATGGCAAACCTCTCTGGTATCTTTACTAAGAAAATTTCTGAGAATGGAGTCCCAAAGAGCTGGAGTTGAAAGGGCAGAATTACAATAACAAAAAAAAAAATAAAAGAGGAGGTTCATATGGCAGACCAAAGAAGAATGATCTATTGTAGAAAGTGGTAGTTGGTTTTTGTTTTTGTATTCTCCCAGACGACCTAGAGTTGAATTTTTCTGATATATAAATTGGCTTTCTGTCCTTGGGTATCAATATGTTTTGGTAAAGAAATTTTCCTCCTCCAGGATGTTTCCTAAAACAAAAAGATCAGAAGTACAATCCCAGTTCTTATCCCTAATATTTAACACAATGTCTGATGTGTATTGATTAATTGATTAGTTGGATAGTAGACACCATGGGGTTCTCAAACCATGTGAGCAAGTATGGGAAAAACCATGATTCTTTTCATTAAACTTTGATTTCCTTCATATATGCATGCCATCTTTAATCATTTAAATCATTATTCTTGGAAGGGTTCCATGAACTTAACTATCAGAGTAATTCATAGCATAAACAAAATAAATTGAAAAATCCTCACATAGACATATTGAACATGAAGTTCTAATATATGAGCAAAAGCAGAGAAGAGCAGAGAAACAAAGACCATTAATGTTACTATTGTGTGTCCTTAATTCTCAGAGAGGACCAAGAGCATCAGTAATGTGATGACTTGCAATGCAATTGGATTTAATTGAGGTAGGCCTTTGCAGAATCATTAGTTGCACTCTCTTCTCCAGAATCATTGGAATCCAGACATAGGCAAGACATAGGTCAAGATGACCACTGATGGCCCCAATTCTAGTGGGAGACCTTGGATTTTCTAAACTAAGTTTATTCCCAGCTCTCTATTTGTCTGATACAACACCTATTCAGTAATTAAAAACTTTGGAAGAATTAAGGCAAAAGATAAGCTACTTTGCCTTCACAAAAGAATCAATCTATGACGTAAGATCCTCTGAGTTTTTCAAAAAAGATTATTAGAGCCAACAGGGTTAAAGAAAAATGGTGGGGGGTGACTAGATGGCACAATGGATAGCTCAACAACCCTGAGTTCAAATGCAATCTGAGATACTTAATAATTACCTAGCTGTATGACCTCAGGCAAGTCACTTAATCCCATTGCCTTGCAGAAACAAACAAACAGAAAAGAAAAAGGAATATAAGGGATGGAAGTAGGGCAAGGAGACCAGGCACTCTAAAGGGTTTGAGCAAAATGAGCAGCACTCAAACTCAGAATCGACATCAGCAACCTTGACTTCAGGCCCAGTGAAAGTAAATAACATAAGGCAGACAAACTATCTGGCATGACATATCAGTGGCAAGAATAAAACTCATCAGGAAGAATAATTTTTATATCTGAAAAAAACATAAGTAAGGGAAACCTTATATGCTCTCTAAATAGGGTCAGACATAGGGTCAGAGTGGGCAGGAAGAAGTAAGGCTCAAATTGGTACACTGAATTAAAGTCAAAAGATAAGGGGTGAATAGTCAGGTCACTTTTGCTTTCTAATAGAAACAAAATGAAAATACTTCTGACTCTTAAAAAAAACGGATAATGAACAAACAACACTCAACAACGGAATAGGGCAAGACATGTCATTTCAATCTTCTGAAACTCCCAAATGTGAGATAAAGAAAAAAGTCAACAGTCAGCTGTTAATTAAATTCTCAACATGACTTCTAGCATTTTCCGTCAAAACAAGGAGAATTGTCAAACACTCCCAAACCTGCCAATATGCTATTGATGATTTTTCAAGTGACTCTACTCCCAGCCATTCTACAGTTTACATTTACATTGTGTGTCCCTGTCTTTCAGATACTCAAACCAAAAGGATACACCTATTATTCAGGAAGGAAAAAAAATACTTTAGTGCTATTAGCATGGATTGAAAATATAATAAAAGAGCAAATTGCATGGAATTCTTCCCTAGAATATAAATTATATATCGCCATCCTTGTAGTCTAATCATAGCATATTAACTATCTTTCCTGATAAGCAAGAAAATTATAGAGGATGATTTAGATAGATGATTAATATACTATAGATAAATCCAAACTGTATTTTCTATGGACTTATAATTATAGGGTGTTTTTTGGCAAGTCTGTTTTTTCAGGAGATTAATTATTTTGTGAAGAACATTTTCTTATCCATCATAATAAATGTTTGCAACACGTGCATGCTATTATTAGTGTAAATACTAGGGTGCTACAATGATCAGAAAAGAAACAAGTTTATTGTGGGAGTCCCAAGATACAAATAGAATATATGTCCCACATTTGCTGACAAATTCTTAATAAATAGAAACTTTTGAAACATTTCAATAATTATAGCTTTTAGCGGGTGTAATAACTCCCTTCTGGAAATTTGCAGGTGTACTTCAATGTACTTTCTAGCACGTCTTTAAAGGCCACCCATTTTTTTCAATATCTTTTCCTTGGGAGTGTTTACACTCATATGCTGCATGTCCCTGCCCCATTCAGTAAGACTCAATAAGTCTTGTTGCGTTTGGTTATAGGGAGATGATATAGTTCAATGGAAAAAGGAATTGACTTGGGAGACAGATGATGTAGGATCAGATGCTATCTCTGACATTTGTTATCTAAATGATCTTGAGCAAATCACTTAATCTCTGGACTTTAATGACCTTATCTCTAATACGAAGCAGTTGGAATAGAAAGTTCTGGTTTCTTCCAGGTCTATGTCTATGATTTCCTCATTCTGCCATGGCTTTGATGAGAGGGGTAAAAAACTAATCTTGTTAAGATGTGAAGATGATCTTTTGTTAACCTTAAGACAGACTAGGGTCAACCAGATGTAGATGACTTGAAAGCTAAATAATAGGGTAAACTGCTAAATAATTGTGTAAAATCTAATGTTTTTCCTCTTCCTGAGTTTGTTGAATTCTTAATAATCAAATGGAGATAGGAAATTATGATAATGATTAGGAATGCAGGGTAATGGGGGGAGAGGAAACATGTGAATTGCTGAAACTTTTAATAAAAACAATACCATGTTTTATTTAGTGAGCATGTAACCATCTCTAAATTTACTCTTTGTTCTTCCTATGCCTGGTTATAGACAAGAAAAAGTAGAATTGTGTTTATTCCTTCTTCAAGGCTGATTTAATGCTAATTGCTGGCATGACATCACACAAAAGTAATATACTTCTTAGTATAAATAACAGAATCTTAGTGTGGCTCCGGAAGGAGATAAAGAATAAAAGGATTTTCTTCATTTTATTTTTAATTTTGTTAATTAGGTTCTTCCCTATTAAAGGACAAGGCTTGGATTTAAATTTTTATCTCTTCTTTATTTCAATAGATGTTTTTATTGATGATTATCAAGTTTATAACAAAACAATGAAAATAAAAATTTGCAAAATAAAATTGATAGTAAATAAAATATGTCAAGAAATAATTCACAGGAATCAAAATACAAAGTGAATAGATACGTATATATAATATATAAACCTATCTTTACAAATTCATGTACAGTTATACTTCTTTTTTTGTGCTTCAAAGATAGTGTGTTTCACTAATTGAATTTTTGTGGAAAGCCTGCACTGATTAAGTCTATCAATGATATTTTCCAAAGTATGTGTTAATATCATATCTGTATGTCACATTATGGGAATTCTCATAATATTTAAAATTATTTCATCATCATTACCACCATCATCATCATCATTATTATTATTGTTATTATTATATTTGTTATGGCCATCTCTGTTCAGTGAACTTTGGTGTTAATAGGGTAATTATTGTGGGGAGCCATGAACTATCTTCATATAAGATGAAAAACTTAGTCGATAAATGTTATATGTGTTCTGACTTTTCTATATACTGGCCAATGCCCCTTTCTCTTTACGTCTTCCTATATCCTGAGATATAACAATATTGAAATTAGACCAATAATAATAATAAAAATAACTCTATACTGTTCTTTGAAATGTTCAAATGAAAGAACGAGTCAATTGATGGGCACAGTTCATTGTGTTTTCATTTTAAGAAATTACCACAGCCATCCCAACCTTCAGTAACTACTATTCTGATCAGGTAAAACAAAGATCAATGTAGAAGTAGCTTCTCCACCAGCAAAAAATTATGGCTTGCTTCAGATGATGATTAGCAATATTTTAGCAGTAAACTATTTTTAATTAAATTATTTACATTGGTTTATTTTAGACATAATATTATTGAATACTTAACAGATTTCGATTTAGTATAAATGTAACTTAGATGCACTGAGAAACAAAAACATTTGTGTTATTTGTTTTGTTGAATTATTTGTTTTATTGATGTGGTTTGGAGCTATACATGCAGTATCTCTAAAGTATGCCTATATTTAGAATCCTTGATTTAAAACTGAAAAAGATCTGAGTTCATTAATTATAATTTTGTCATTGTACAAATGAAAAAATGAATCACAGAGGAAAGTGACGTGATCTTTCTGAGGTCAGGAGCAAGTGACAGAGTTGGAGTTTGAACTAAGGTCTTTTACCTCTGCAGTTAATGAGCTTTTTACTGTGAATAACACATCTTCAGTTAGATATTTGTCATAGATCCTTATAATAATAATAATCATTAATAATAATAATAATAATAATAATAATAATGGTTGTCCTTCATTTTTGAAGAAGACCATGACATCAGGGAGGTGATGCCATGACAAGTACATGAATTGATTTTGAGTGGGGGGGGGCTATGCCAAGTCACCTGCTTGAGTTTCTCCTCCAGAGCCATCCAGGTCCAGTGATCAGATATAGATCATAATGACTAGAGATGGCCCTGGATTCAAGGAAATCAGGGTTAAGTGACTTGCCCTAAGTCACACAGCTAAAGATTGTCAAGTGTCTGGGGTCAAACTCATGTTCTTTTCGCTGCAAGGCCAGCGTTCTATCCACTGCACCACCTAGCTGACTATTACATATAGAGATAAAATAAGTATTCAACTTGTTGCTATATGTACATTCTGGACCTATGTTTTTTGTGGGTTTTTTGGATGGAAATCCCATAGGTGAAAGAATTTTCCCAAAAAAATGTAGATCAGCACTTTCTTAGCAGCTAATCATCAAATATTTATCAATATTTAATTTATACCTATACCATTGTTGGGTCAACTAAGTGACAACAATAGATAGAGTGCTGGGACTGAAGTTAGGAAGACCTGAGTTTATATATAGTCTCATTTACCAGCTGTGTAACCCTGGAGAACTCATTTAACGCAGTTTCTTCTATTTCCCAATTTGTAAAATGAGATGGAGAAGGAAATGGAAAGCCACTTCATTATCTTTGCCAGGAAAATCATAAATGTGATCCAGAAGAATTGGACAGTAATTAAAACAACCAAACAACAATAATAGCAGATTAATTTTAGGATTACTCAACCTTTCCTAAGTTATCATAGTAACCTTTTTATACCAGGGCAGCTAAAGACAGAAACTGGAACAGGAATGATAAAAAAATACAATGTAAAAACACTGCCTTTTAATTCTGGATTGGTCAGAGCACTTACCATCTCTGGATCTCCATTTCTTAACTCAGTTGATTAGATGGCATATTATATAAGAACACTGGGCCTAAAGGCAGCAAGGTCTTTGTTCATTTCTGACCTTAGTAACTTTCTAATTTTGTGTCTATAGACAAGTCGTTTTTCTGTCTCAGTTTTGTCATCTTTAAATTGTGTTTAATAATATCACTAATTTCCAGAGAAATTGTGAGGATAATATGAGAAGCACTTTCCAAACCTTAAAGTGGTATATAAATGTTAGTTACTATTGTCATTAATGGTGTATTTAACAGTATAATGTATCATTACTCTGAAATATTCATAATGAATTTCATTACATATATTATATATTACATTAGCATATTAATATATAACGTTATAATTCACAACATTATCTAAAATGACAGATCTGTAAGTAGTTTTATATCTGTGACTATGGTTTCATATAATCTCCTTACTTGTTTTGTTTGCATTGTTATTGCTGTTGTCTAGCTTGACTGGATTGATGTAGGTATTTGAGTTTGATGCTGGATAAGTTATATATATGCCTTTTAAATTCCTCCAAATTTTGATGTCTTGAATCTACCATTTTTACTTGTGCACAAGTTTATATAAGGATCAAAATTAGAAAAATCACTCGTTTGTAGTAAGAAAACAATTATCATTATTTCCATATTTTGATAATCTTCTCAATTGCCAAACTACAATTATCAATAATGTATTCCTTAAAACTATTGAATTAATCTGATTTCTAAGCTCATTGTGACTTGATAATTAATTACACTTTTGAACTCTTTTCCTCCCTTGTTCATCTTCCATTTCTTAAATAATAAATCACCTTTAAGTCTTTCAAATTAATAAAATTAATGAGATTGCTTTCCCTAAGGCTGAATTTGTATATCAAGTAGCACTTTCACTCGTGTTTTTTTTTTGGAATTACCAAATTTAAGGAATTCAAGACTTTGCAAATGATTTTAAGACCCAGCTTACCATTTTGAAAATCCACCTGTAACTTAAGAGTACAATAAAAAAAAGTTGTTTTGAGAACATAAGAACTATATTAAAGAAAGGGTGTGGCAGTATTTATTAGTCTGTAAATCTAACACTTCCCTACAGTTTACCTGTGGATCATGTTGGATTTTGGATTGAAATTCAAGATTCTAAATATTCATTGTCTACTAAATACTAATCATTGGTCTAGACACCAAAGTTACAAAAACAAAAGCAAAATTAGTCCTTGCTTTAGAGCAATTTGCATTCTAATAGAATGAAACAACACACACACACACACACACACACAAATATAAATACTATGTATCTACACAAGACATACAACACAATTTCCATAAATGAACCAAAACTTATAACTGGGAAATCAGGTAAGTCTTCCCAAAAGAGCTCACACTTGCAAGAACGTAGAAGAGCACTGATCCTGAAATCAGGAGGATCTGAATTCAAATTCAACCTTAGACATTTATAATTGCCTAGCTGTGTGACCTTGACAAGTCACCTAACCCCATTTGCTTAAATAAATATATTTTTTTAAAAAGACTATTGTAGAGTTTGGATTTGGAGTCAAGAAAGCCTTGGTTCAAATTGGAACTCAGATATTTTCTAAGCTGCTTCACTTTGAAATGAAAATAAAATGTCAATTAAACTCTACCTGCCTCTGTTCCTTAATTTATGAAATGGCAAACGAATAGCATTTATTTTCTTCTGCTTGTCAATACTTGAGAAAAATGATGGAGAAAATGCTAATAATGTAAATTTAACTTTAAAATTGTGTTAAGAATGCATTTTTGTAAAAAACATTTCCCAGCATACCCCCTGGATTACTTTGTCAGGAGCATTTCTCTCATCTCTTAGTTTAGTAATGCTGACAAAAAGTAAATGACTAAAGAGTGCAATGACCTGTTCTTCATGAAAAATAAGAAAAATACTTGTAAAGTAAATATAATTGTCATAAACACTAGAAAGAGAAATATGACATATTGAAATTAGCCATGCATTATTATAATTGCTCTGTGGTTTGTGTAAATTTATATATACATATATATGTATATATAATCTTTTATGAACAGCTTAAATGATTATGATTTATGGATGCTTTTTAAAATATCTTTTATTTGTCTTTTGTTTTTATTATCACACACATTTCCTTACACACCCCTTACACCTGCCTCTTCCAGAAAATGAAATCTTATTATAAAGAATAAAAATAGAATTAGCATGCAGAAAAGCTAAGCAACTTGCAAAATATTTGACATTAAATGCACTCTTACTATCATTCTGAAGAAGTAGGGCAATTTGTATTATTTTATATATTAATGCTACCCACCCCCACCTCACCTATTACTTTCTAGTGAGCCACTGCCAACTACCAACTCCCAAATAGCAATCTCCCAAGGCTCATAGGGATATGTCAGCAAAATAGAGCATTTCTAGGGTACCATAAAATTGAAATCATTTTGAGAGTTTTTCTAGTTAACTCATTATTTCCAAAAGAATGGAAATGATCATGAAATTATTATGCACAGTGAACTAGTGCCAAAAGATATATAAAATACTAGTAAACTAATTAGTAACTGGTTAAATATCTCAAGCACATAGCATCATAATGAAAATAATCTATGTATATATCATGGTATCTAACCCTGATAAAAATAATCATTGGCAAAATATTAGGTTTTTAGATATTTTTACTAAAGGAGGTTAAATCTTAATTTGATGGACAACTCAATGAGAAATAGAAATGCTATACAATCACAACTGTGTGCCTATTGGTCACCCTGATATACAAATTTATAAACACATGTGAGTACATTATATATAATATTTATGTATATATATATATACATATATGACTTTCACAGATATAAGACAAATAATAATCTAAAATGCTGGCAAAAGTAGGTGTCTGCATTAATACCCAATATATCACTATCTTAAAATGAAGTAAAGAGGGAAATATTGGCTCACTGAAGTTGCTCCAGTGTCATGGAGGTGGACCAAAGTGAAAAGATATTACTTCTGAATGAAGAGTTTCTTTATGTGTTCTTCTTCAAGGATGAAAATTTCTGATGATATCAATCTCCAGAATATTACCTGTTGCCTTCACCAAAATCTATAGTCTTTCAAAAAGTTTGACTCAGTCATCTACCCTCACAAAAACAGAGAACTAAACTTTATAACCACATGTAACATGCATACACATACAAGTATTTAGTTAGATAGTATATTTATAAGTTTTCAATTATGTGCCCACCAATACATATTCCTTGTACAGAGGCAACAGAAGGAATATGAACTTAGATCCATAAGTTAAGAGGAGGGAGGTGGCCCAAATTGTTCATTTTCACATTACTCCATCTTTTCTTTTAAACAATATATTTTGAATAATTTTGGATACAGGCAAGTAATAAACAATTTAATTGATCCAAGGTTAATAGAAAGATGAGTCATAGATGTAAGAAACTTGCAGAAATTCACTAATATCACTATCAAATAGTATTCAATAGAGCGTAAAAGTGAGGTAATTAAGTAAAATAGCAAAGTTTTGATTTAGTATCTGATTATGTACATAATAGTGTGCTGGATATTTTAGGAAATATTTCCCTAATATCAACCTGCCCCAAAAGAAATTTCAGAGAGTAATAAAAATATTGTGATTAATTTCTACTGGTATGTTACATATAATATTTTATTTTTATTAAATTTATTCATTTATTTTCCTCCATATGCACATGTATATTTTTAAGTTACGAAATTTCCTACCACTTTCCCTTCCCACCTCCCTCCCCTCAGTAGTGAACAATAAGGGTAGTATTATACATACATATTTTTATAATTCAATATCATTTAAGAAAGTACATAAATTTATTCATTTATTTTCCTCCATATGCACATGTATATTTTTAAGTTACAAAATTTCCTACCACTTTCCCTTCCCACCTCCCTCCCCTCAGTAGTGAACAATAAGGGTGGTATTATACATACATATTTTTATAATTCAATATCATTTAAGAAAGTACATATTTTTCTTTCATTTAATCAATTAAATATTTTACAATTCATAATATTAAAGAATATTTTTAGTTGGCACTTAAGCTATTTAAGGTTTAGAAGTTACTACTTAATTATTACTGGCATTTTAAAATTTATGCTTTGTTTAAATGAAAGGTTGAAAAACTGGCATACTGTCTTGATGATCTTCAAAATATATATAAGGTCTCATGTAATAAAGTTAGCTGTATAATATGAAAGTTGCTGATGTAGTGTTAAAGTGTTACTAGTAATAAAAAATCATGATTAAATAGTATTGTGGCTGGGATTTATTTAAAGAAGCATTTAATTCCTCTTTAGGCATTTTTTTCTTATTTTCATAATTTTCTCTTCAATTACAATCCATCCTTCTGTAATTCAAAGGTCAAAATTTACTTCTTTGTGACACACATAGAAACCAAATTTTATTTCTGTTTCTATCTGCAGATATACTGTCATGACTTTATTTTATATTTTTAAAATTACCGTTATATATTCTTATTCCTAGAAAAAAATTAATGACTTCTAGAAAATTTGAGATAATTATTTGATCTAAATTTAATCATCTCATTTTATACAAGGGGAAACTGAGACACAGAAATTGGAAGTGTATTGCTTAAAGGTCATGTAAGTCATAAGAATACCAGAGCTAGGTTTGGACCTAGCTTCTCTGATATCAAATTCAATTTACTTACCACTATACCACTCATTTAATTTTATAAAACTATAGGGACAGTTAAGTGGCGCAAGGAATAGAACACTGGTCCTGGAGTCAGGAGTACCTGAATTCAAATGTGTCCTCAGACACTTAAAAATTACCTAGCTGTGTAACACTGAGCAAGTCACTTAACCCCATTGACCTCCCAAAATAACAAAAGAAAAATTATAAAACTGATGCTGAATAATGGAGTCAACTCAAAAGCAGCAGATAGGAATATAGACCAGCATTATGGTCAGCAATGACAGAAATCTGTCATCAGTGTCATTATAATATAATAGATCTAGACCTAAAAGGAGGCTCATGAGTCTAATCCAACTTTATTAAAGATGGAGAAACTGAAGTCCAAAGAATTAAAAAAAAAAGACTAGCACATGTCATACAAGTTGTAAGTATCAGAGAGAGATTCTCTGACTCCAGATTCAGAGCATTTGTCAGGATACTAGCAATTTTATTATATCGTCATTCTCATTACTATCACCATCATCACTGACATTACCATTATTACCATTACCTCCATCACCCCCACCATCATCATCATTATCATCACTATCATCATCATCATCATCATGACTACCCTTGTCCCAATATTAGCATTATAAAATGTTTTCATTACTTAATTGCACTCAAATGTGGTATGTACTTTACATGCATTTAATATATGCATTATATGGCATAAATAATTACAAATTTGTTATTCACACAATATCAAAATTCATATATATATATATATATACATACATATATAGTCCTTATAGTCAAATGTAGATTTGATGTTAAAACCTGAGAGACACAATAGTATAGAATATACATAATATTTATTTATAAATATATTTGTGTGCATATATGCATATATACACGTAAATATTGCTATGTGCAAATGTATTATTTTTCTATAAATATATCTATAGGCATATGCATGTAAGACTTTAACTTTTACACAAAGTTCATTAATGTATAAAAACATATACATGCACATGTCATATGCAATGTATGGTTATTTCTATGAATATACATATAAATGTATTATACATATATCATCCATATTCATATATATGCTGTATATGTAATACATACATATGCACATTCATATATAGGTATATATATATATATATATATATATATATATATATATATATATATATAATGTTTACAAAGTACCTTACAAATATCCTCTCAATTTGTCTTTATTGGGAAGTAGGAATTATGATTATCCCCATTTTTCAGAAACAATATGTGGATACAAGTAGAGTGACTTGGACAGGGTTACACTACTAGTAAGCAGTGAATACATGGAAAACAAAGCATTTGCATGATGCACCAGCTCTGGATCAGCATATTTTTTGGAAGGATGAGGGAGAAGAATAAAGGTTCCTTTTTTTCAACTTTTATTAATGTTGACTAAACTTAAAGTATCAGGCACCCGGGATAGAATCTACCTCATATAATTGTTTAGAGGACCAAATGAGATAATATGTGTAAAGTTCTCTGTAAGCTATAAAGAGCTCTATAAATGCTAACTATTACTATTATTAAAAGAAATAAAATACTTTGTCAAGGAGGTACTTCAGAAGAGATTGGAATCTAAAAGTCATTTAAGTGTAAATTTAATCTCTCAAAATACAAGGCACAATGTACTGAGTAGAAAGATGCAATTGAAACAAAATGCCCTGAGAAAATTAAAGACCAAAAGATCATTTCCTGGGCTCGCAAAGCAACATTTTCCTGGGGTAAGTGTTACTCACTTTGACTCCAGGAGAGAATCAAGAATCTGAAAAGAATTAGGGGGAATCTGTTCTAGACATTTTGTCACTATTAAAGCAGATAAAAAATAAAGGAGAGGAAACATGAGAATGAAAGATATCCAAAAGCTCATTTTGTCTTGGATTCACAGTACATCAATGTGATTATTTTAAAATATGACTGGAAGGGTAGGCTGAAGTTTTTACCAGGGTAAGAAATTTCCATTTCATTCAGAATGAAATTTCTTATTTTTTTTTTCAGTAGAGAAATTTCTAGATCCCATTGACTAATTAGAGGAGTCCTTTGGCCAACTGAATGAAAAATGCGTTTGTAAAGGAAAGGACTAGTGTAAGGAAAAGTGGCTAGAAGACTATTGAAATGATGGTACAACAAAAAAGTAAATAGCACAAGTGTTTGAAAGAAGCACAGGAAGAATGAGACAATAAATGACGTATTAATATTTCCAAACCACAAGTCTGGACAAGTCATTTTCCTGCTCAAAACACTCTAAGAGTACCCTCTTAGCTTGAGGATAAAATATAAGCTCCTTTGCTTGACATTAAAATCCTTTATAATCTTTTTTCAAACTATAGAAGAAAACAAACAAAAACAAACACTCTGTTTTTAAAACATTTTACCACCTTTTATACTAGCTGTTCCAGATGACTAATGCATTCCCTCCCTACCACTATCTCACAGAATTCCTAGCTTCCTTCAATTCTCAGATAAAGTTCCAATTACTAGTAACATGTCAGTTCCCTGTCCCTGCACTCCCTACCTAGAAATGACTGTATTTATTTTGTATTTACTTTTTGCTACTGTTGTTTCTGTACTCCCTCCACCTCTAATAGTAATAAACTTTTAGAAAGTAAGGAGTTGTTTCTTTTTGTCTTTGTATCCTAAGTACTTAACAATAACTGAAGCAGAGAAAGTGCTTGATAAGTATTTGCTGAATGAATAAATGAATGAATGAATGAATGAATGAATGAATGAAATATTTGCTACATGAATGGATGGATATTATAAATGTCAAATAAAAAACTGTAAAATGGGCTATTACTGGTGGGAGAGTAAGACTGGGAAGCATAAGAAGTCTGAATAACCTAGAAAATGATGGTGACAGCAGTAATAGAGAAGTGAAGAATAGATTCAGAATGTTGAGGGAAGCGAAGTTCATCTTGCATTACATTCCAGAGAAATATGTTAATAGACAGTGAGAAATGCCGAACTGGAGTTCAAGGGCAAAAGGTTTGTTTTGTTTCATAGTTATCCAAATTAATATGCTAATTGAACCTAGAGGAAAGATGAGATCATAAAAGTATGAAGAAAAATGGGTCAAAAAAAGAAACTAGGGAGATATCTACATATCCTATGAGGCTATTGAATCAGTGGGAAACCAAAAAAAAAAACTGTCTAAAAGGTGGGAGGTGGATTCAGTGTGTAGTGTCATGGAAATTAAGAGACAAAAGATGATCAAAACAGAGGTTTTGGTCAGTGATATCAGGTGGTATTAATTGGTGTATTGAAGTCAGGAAGATAAAGTCTAGAAAAAGGTCTGTGGATTATAAAACAAGGAAGTTTGGTTAATTGAGAAATTCTCTTGGAGAAGAAAACAAAATGGTTTTGAAAATTTACATACCCAGTAGGCTTACGCAAAATGTGTGTGTGTGTGTGTGTGTGTGTGTGTGTGTGTGTGTGTGTGTTTTAAACCTTCCCTGTTCAATCTAGCGAGGAGAGTTTCAAGAATTATTTGAATTTTTGGAATTAATTTGACAGAATTTTTAGCACTTGCTACTGCTGTAAATTGGGCAAAAAAAAGGTTTTTATTAGCAGCCTTGTCTGAGGTGAGAGAAAACATTAACTACGGGAGTCCAAAAATCAGAAAAATGTACAGCAAATTAGTTAAGGATTTGCAATATCAGCTGAGGATTTGATAATTGAATTGTCCAGTGGTGGAAAGGGTATAAGTAGCAAAATAGGTGTCCAAAATTTAAAAATGATTTGGTAGCAATAGAAGGATAAATGAAAGGAGAAGACATTAGAGCAAGGATAATGTAAGAAAAAAGGAGAAATCTTGAATTCAGAAGAGACTAAAAAATAATGAAGGACTATCAATGGTGAGAAATATAGACAAATATATATATATATATATATATATATATATATATATATATATATATGTTAAGATTTCAAGAAAAAGTGAAGTGATTAGGCAATTGCCATCAGAGAAGTGATGCCATGACATGCAAGTGGATTGGATTCCAATGAAGGGAGGTGAGACTAAGCAAAGTCTCACTTTCTCTTCCAAAGCTATCTGGGTAGTGGGTAGATATGAATCAGGATCACTGGAGATGATCCCTTGTATAGTATGGTATCTTGAGCTTTTTAAGCTAAAGTCTCTAAGGTTTCAGTTCCAATGAAACAAGGCCCTTTCAGTGATTAAGTATAGGAAAGAAAGGGGAAGAAAAAATACATCTTTTACCTATTCTAAAAAAAATTAATCTGGGAGAGGGAAAACTCAGAATTTCTGACCAAAACAAAAACAATTGCTATTTACATTCATTCTGAACAATCAGGGACCAAAAAGACTACATTGGGTTTGATCTCATGTCTATTGTTGATCAATCTATGAAATTAGGAAAGAAATGAAGCTGGTATTTCCCTAAAACTGAGTTTGAATTCATCTTTGCCATTTACTATCTATATGATCATTAATATCTGAGTTTAGAGAAAAGATCTCTTCTTTTTTTTTAATTCCCTGCCCATCACCTCCCTTTCATGTGGGAAACCTAAGCATAATAGAAAGTTGACTTTGAATCCTAGGAGACAGAGCTCTAAGTTCTGTCTTTGATTCATAATGGCTTTGCAACCCTCAACAAGGCATTTAAATTCTCAATTATCTACATAACTGTCTAAGTTGATAAGTTATTGAGAAGGTACTTTCCCACATTTGTAGATGTAATTATTTTACTTTGAAAATCCCTCTGCCAGGTTTCTTTCTTATCCTTTATCATCTTTGACATGTCAACAACTTACTGAACTTCAATTTCCATATGTGTATAATGAAATGATTGAAACTGACTATCAAAATTTTCAGTAAATTATTGGAAATAGGTTTCATGGCTGAAAATAGCAATTTATCATCTATAGTGAATTTATGACACCATTCCAACTGATAAATAACTAAAGGACATTAACAGGGCAAATCTCAAAAGAAGGCAAAACTCTCTAGTCCTATAAAAATTTAAAAACATAAACCAATTTGTTAATAGAGAAATGCAAACTAAAGTAACTCTTAATTCTACTTCTTACTAATCATAATGGCAAAGTTGACACTAAACAAAATGGCAGGCTGAAAAGGCAATGGGAGAGCTGGTACACTAAACTCAACCAGTACAGTTTTGGGGAAGCAACTTGAAACTTTCCCCCAAAATGCTATCAACCTGTGCTTACACCATCAAAAGTAATAGAATTATGCCCTGATGAATTCTTGTAGAAGAAAACAGAATGATCTTGAAAATTTCCAGACCCAGTAAGCTTAGGTAAAAAAAAGACAGAAGAAACGACATTTATATATTCAAAGGTATTTATAGCAGGTCTTTATTTTTATGAAGACAAAGAACAAGAAGCTAAAGAGGCACCAATCAACAGGGAATGGCTGAAAAAAATTATGGTATATTAATGCAATGAAATAAAACTGTGCTATAGAAATTTTTAAAATATGTGGTTGCAGATAATAGAAGAATTGTATGGTCTGATGTATAGTGAAGCCAATATTTTTAGCATAACTTCAATGTTATATAAAAATTAACATTTTACAAACTTAAAAACTTTGACCAATGCAATAAATAATTATGGTTCTAGAAGATAAAGAATGTTACCAACCTCCCCAGAGAAAAGTGAAGATTTAACATTCAGAATGAGACTTAATTTTGCTCATAGTCAACTTAGTGATTTATTGCATTGACCCTTAATGTTGCATAACTATTTGTTACAGGAATTTTAAAAAAAAACTTCTTCATTAAGGAGTGGGTAGAAAATAGGGATAAATGCTTGAAAAATTTGGAGGAGAGAAGAAAAATTTAATTCAAATTAAAATAAAAAGTCATTTTAAAGAAGTTATTAAGATCATTGAATAGGAGAGAAAAGAAATAATTTAGGATAGCAACTTTTTTTACCTTTCATTCCCTTTCTGTCCAGAATAAATTAGAATATAGTGAATAAGGCAGATAAAGATTGAATAAAGGTACTGCTTTTGCCAATGAGAGGGACAGCTATTGTTCATTTAGTGAAGAAATCATGAAACTCTCTGACTTCAGGGAGTTAGGAAATGTTCAGACTTAAATTTACAGGTTCCACAAAAGTTTTCAAGCTACTAAAGTTTACAAGTTTGGTTCTTTGGAGAAGCATCAATATAGTAAGTTTCAATATTGACTTAGGATAAGTTGATTAACAAAAGTGATTGAAAGAAGGGATAGTGTGAAGGCAGGAAATCATTTATCCCTAATGAGGGAGAGGAGTCATATGGTATTTTAAGGAGATGAAGGTAAGTTTCTAAGAAAGTAATAAAGGTAAGGAAATGACCATTGAGAAAGAATAATGAAAGATGATAGTCAAATTAAAAAGGGTAATTTCTTAGAAGGCAATAAAGTTAAACAAAAAAAAGAGACAGGTGAGGGAGAATAGCAAAAGAAGATAGTCAACTTGATAAAGAGAGAAAAAGGGAAAGGAATGGAATCAGTCATGAGGCAATGATTGGGCTTTGGCTGACATAGTTTCAGCCACATAGAGCTGGAACCTCATTGGTTCATCATCATGGAGTTAGAGCAAGTAGATCCAACAGAAAGAAAGGAAAAAGAGAAGAAACCAGAACAGTCTATCCAGAAGTCTTATAGGGAGAGCCATGAAGAAATGTGGCCCCCATTCTACCTACCACTATTGGGGGCCACATTTGGGGGTAACCTAACACCTTTTGTAGGTGGGTTTTCTACTGTGCATGCCACACAGATGGTCCCCGAGGAGTGGCTACTGCTTGGCATAACATACTAATCTCTGTGCATGTGTAGCATTTGTTGACTAGAGAGCGTGCATCCATTGGCATCATAAAAGCTCCTATCCTTAGGGTATGACCAAAGTCACATGTAGCCACCTGCCAAGTTAATACATAACAGCATAGTACAGTAGAATATTTAACAGTACAGGAAAAAAAAACAGATTTGACCCCAATATAAAAAGGTCACAATATTTCTCTGTCCTAGAACTCCCCTGCTTCACTGCCATATGCCACTGGTGATGGGTCCATTTCATATTTCTCCCATAGTTTTCAGCAATATCTGAATTAAATAAAAGCTAATGGAGTAGACAAATTACCTATACAAATTAAGGTTTAGGAAGGAAAGCTTAATAAATGTAGAGACTGGTGGTAATTGGTGATCTAAAGTAGATTTATAAAAGTATTGCACTGGTTGGTGTTGTAAGGTTACTGGTGCAAATTTTTCAAGTGTAATTTATGGATGAAGCTAAGGGCTGGCAGAGGTTCCACTAATGTGGTTTTCAATGTGTTTGTTCCTCTTTTTATATTTATTTCTTTTTATTGTGATGTTTTCCTTCATAGGTCCTTTGCAGTTAATTTGAGTATTTATAGTAGTCAAAATGACTTAGGTACTTAAAGTTTCTCTTAAAACAATATTTCTGGAACTGCTTGGAAGATTCTCTTGGTTCTGCTTATTTTACTATTCATTATTTCATGCAAGTCTTTGCATTTGTTTTCAGAGCTCAAGGAGGTCAGTTCCTATAGCAGAGTAGTATTCCTTTACAATGTTATAAGCACAACTTTTTCAACCATTCCCCAATTGATAAGCTCTCTATTTCCAGGTTTTTTTCCTATCATAAAGAGTTACCATAAATATTTTAGAATATATTCTTTTTCTTTTTTTTCCTAATCATCTTTGGAAATAATCCGAGGATTGGTATTGCTACTTCAAAGAATATAGGCAGTTTAATGACTCTTTGGATATAATTTTAGAGTGGAAATATTTACAGGTATTGATGTCTATTTTGGATTTGCCCAGAGGTGGCTCCTGATGTTTACCAGATGTGGTGAATAGATATTTGATTTCATGATATAGGGAACTCAGAGATGATAAAATTTCCTCCTTCAAATTCAATTTCCAATATTACTTTTCTTCCATTTACAGTTTTAGTGATCTATTTCTGGTAACAAGAGTTTTAACGATTTCTATAAGTCACACAAGTAATTATATATACATATATATATATATGTATATATATATACATATATATATATATGTATATACATCACTCTCTGTCTACCATACCTTTTTTCCATTTTCAAATGAAGAACAAGGGATAATCAAAATCTTACATTAGGTCCAACCTAGTATTATTTCTCTGAAGGACACGAGCTGAGCTCATTTTCAGTTGCTATCCCTAGATCCAGATGTTTGAAGGAAAATAGTGAAAGATAATACATGGGTTTCATAGTTTCATAGTTCTACATAGTTCTACATTAGTTTCCTGTCACCTCTAAGAGGAAAAAAAAATACAGGAGAACCAGAATGTCACTTAATTTCTTTGGTCATTAGTTCATTCTTCTGTAAAATGAATATTTGAACTATATGGTCCCTAAAGTTCCTGTAGCTACAAATCTTTGTAATATTATGAATCAATGGTATACAGTGGGTGATGCATTAAAAGAGATTACATTTTATATAGCTCTCTGAAGTTTGGAAAAATTGTAAAAGTTGCCCTGCATTTTCATCTTGGTTCTTCTACCACCTACTTTAATTAGATCATCTAGATATGTCAGTCAGCAGAACTACTGTGGAACAAAACAGAAACACTTGATCCCTGTTCCTGTATTGGGTCAGAGGGACCCATTCAGTCATGCCATAGGAGTAGATGGAGCAGAGACCTTACAGTCAGGCTTCAAAAGTGAAGGAGGACCAGGTATTGAGATAACTGACCTGGAAGTTGAACTACTCTCAGAACTGGAGAAGTTTCACATTCTGTGCAAAACAGTTGAATAACTTAAGCATTATTCTAACTAAACCCAGTCTTTTCCTTTTTACAAGGTAATCCATATTACCATTTGAAGGAATATAACATTTTATATGAAATGGAGAAAGAGAATGTTTAAGAATAAAGTATTCTAGGCAAGGAGACTGAAAGTTGCTACCTCACTGGATATTTGAGTAGTGGTTGTGCTTTAAAAAAAAGTTGCTTTCAAGAAATGAAAGGCAGAGGTTCAGGGATGGTAACTGATGGATAAAAGTATATTTGAGTGTCCTATTAGACTTTCTATGTCAAGTAGGAAGTGTCAGATAATTCAATTCTATATGGGTAGCAAAGCAAAGGATACGCACTGTGGACTATTAAGAAGTTAATGAAGTATTCTTGGAGGCAAAATTGTTGATCCTTAATAACCTGGCTGATTATAAATGTAATAAAGTGGAAGGGTATTTAAATGTCTTTTCATGGACTTTTGAACACTTTATCCCATCTATTCTTGAAAAGATGATGAAATTAAATGATTATATTCCCTTTGTGTGTGTGTGTATGTCCTGACATGATTCAATAAATTCATTGATATAATAATAATCCTAGCATTTATATGTGCCAGTAATTATGCTAAGTGCATCAAAATTATTGTCTCATTTATTCTTCACAACAACCCTAAGAAGTGGGTGTTATTATTATTTGTGAGAAATGAATATTTCACCCTTCTATTTAATGATTAATTATTACATTATGACCCAAGTTTTTTTTCCTCGTTTTTTTTTTAACTTCCTCATCCAGAAACCCACAGGCATAAGAAATCTGGGTCAAGATCTAATGAGACAGTAGAAGAAATTCTAATTTAGGGTAATGGGTGTATTCTTGATCATTCTATTTGATCTTACAGGTCTGAGGAAACATTGATTCTCCCTATTATCAAGACAGGTGATTTGGAAATTGATGTCTCTTTAACCAAAATTTGAGTGACCTTACCTCCCATTATGTTAACCTATCAGAAGTGATTAGCCCTCAGGAACATCTCTTCTTCAGAAGGCTTATAAATTGTGACCTAACCCCCTTTAAGGGTCTTTGGTTTAAGAAGTTCATAAGCTTCTGACCTTATTAGTAAAATGATTAAATTACTCAGAAACTATAATTCTCAATCCTTTTCAAGCATCGTATATTGATGCTGCTGCAGATAATTGTGCTGTTGTTCAGTTGTGTCTGACTCTTCATGACTTCCATGGCTAGGTATTTTCCATGGGTTTATTTTTTTTTTTGGCAATAATGTTGGAATGTTTTGACATATCCTTCTCCAATGGATAAGCTTTTTTTCAGAGTTCTGCACTGTATCTTGACTGATTTAAGTAACTCTTAGCAAAGCTCATACTTTTCTTAAGCTATAAATGCCCTACTGTCACCTCAAAGCAATGATCTTAGAGGTCCTTTTTAGTCAAACTGAGGTTGAATGATTTGCTTCAAAACTAGTAATTTCCTGAGGTTAGACTTGAAATCAGACAGTAATAGTTGCTAACATTTACTTAGCACCTAGTATAAATGGGTAAGTGTGTTACAATTATTACCTCATTTAATTCAAAAGAATAGAAGTTATCTCACATTAATCCTGGGAAGTAGATGACATTTTGATCCCATTTTATCCATGAGGAAGTGAAAAAAAATAAAAGTGAAGTGAATTAAGCAGGTCACACAGTGAGTCCAGATTAGAATTCATTTTTTTAACTCTAGTCCCAGCACTCTATCCATTGAACCACCTTATTTACCCCTCTAGAAATAAAAGACAATTCAGAATTTATCATATTTAACTTCATCATTAAAAAAAAGTTAAGAGGCTGAGAGGATTGACTTGTCCAAAGTCATAAAGTTAATAATTTGTAAAGATCTCCAAAGTAGTCTTTACACTTCCTGGAAAGAAAAAAAAACAATTCAATTAATTTCAATTCAAGCCAATGTCTTTTCAACTATATTGGATTATTCAAGTTTGTCATTTGAGCTAATATGTTTCATATAAAAAGATGATTTAAAACAAAAATATTCTGATTCCTACAAAGAGTTTTATAAGATGGCCAATTAAACACATATTAGGGTTTTTTTGCCAAATACTAGATGTACCTTCAAAAAATTCACAGACTAAAAAGCTAAAAAAAAAATTCAAAAACTTATGACACCAAATCTATTCCAAAGATTGAGATGAGAGAAGGGAGAATTAGAAGCTAATATGGATTGTACCATCAAAATGTGTTTGAGATTTTAGAAGTATGCTTAAATACAGATTCCTAATCTTAGACTATCATGGAGTCTTGCATATAGAGGGACACTGAATATCCAAAAATGCCCAAATATTATAATTGAGGAAAATGACATTACTAGAGGTTATTATTGAACTTTAAAACACTACACTCTCTAACTAGTTAAAAATAAACAGTGTACAAAGAGCCAAGGAGGTGTACATGGTAAGTGTGAGCAATTTCTAGGACAGAACATAAAGAAATTAATGAAGAACAGGAATTTAAGATGTCTTTAAAAAGTATATGTGTTGGGACGGCTAGGTGGCGTAGTGGATAAAGCACTGGCCTTGGAGTCAGCCTGGGTTCAAATCCGGTCTCCGACACTTAATAATTACCTAGCTGTGTGGCCTTGGGCAAGCCACTTAACCCCATTTGCCTTGCTAAAAAAAAAAAAAACATAAAAAAAGTATATGTGTCAGTAAAAGTGATGAATAATTAATAGATAGCTCACATACTTATTACATATTATTCTGAGGTGGAGAGAAAGGGAAGAAGTCTATCTTGTAGCCAACACTATAGTAAACTTATGGGAGGTAATGGATGGGAGCAACATGGGATAATTAGATCAAGATCAGTGTGATCAGTTGGAGGGAAAGCTCACATAGAGAAATGCACAGATCATTTAGGGCAATGGCTGCTCTATTGCGTGGTATAATAGATGGAGTCAGATGATTTAGTAAAAGTAGCATATTAATTTAAATGTTGGGACACTGAGCAAACAAGTCAAATTTCCAGGCTTTCTTTCCCTAATTTATAAAAATGGAAGTTGCACTATTTGATCTCTATGGTCCCTTTCAGTGGAAAAAAAAAATCCTATGACACTTTGATGAGTTGATCTCTTTTTCATGAATTCCTTTGTCTTCTTAGGGTGGAGGGAAAATGGTAGAAAAATTAAAAAATATATAATATATATATTCAAATCCATTGCTTTTATAACATGAGACATATAGGCTTTGTTTTTAATATAGTATTACTGGAATATCTCAGGCAGTTGCTAAATTAACTACAGGTGTTTCATTTCTAAAACAGTGGGATTAATTTAAGGAGATAATAGTTACTGAAAAATCTAATAAAAATAGCATACTAAGTACTGATAATTTTCATGCAAAATAGTCATCCAGTTGATCCCAACACTTGGGAAGATGAAACTTATATAGCCTTGAACTTCTGTCAAGGTGAAAAGATTAAAATTTTTCTTTTGTATTAAATTTCTATGTAGATGTAGAAGCCAATTAAGTTAGTCAGAATTTTTCAATTCAAGCCCAAGTATATTAACAACTCATTACTATAGAATTTATGGGAAGTATGTGAATTAAAACATTAAGAAGATGGTTAAGCTTAACTACCTTTGCATTCTCAGTGACAAATAGTTTCCTAAATAAATTAACAACAGAAACAGAATTACAGGGGGAAAATGTTAGTCTCTCAAAAGAAACATTTTTAAATGATTTGGGAACATCATTTTCCGATTAATAATATCTGTTATATATGTCACCCATGACCAAACTCTTCGCTATTGCCATCACAGGCAACTAAGTTCAATATGAGTCATCTGATCTGCAAAGAAGGTTTTGATCTGACTTTGAACTTCTCTGGAAAGAAACTCCAAAAATAGTGATTAGGTATGGCAACTGTATCCATAAATTTGGATAACAATGTTCATTCCAGCAAAGGTATGAAATGGGTATCAGATATGGGGTTATCTTTAATTTTCTAGTACCAAAGAGACTCACACATACAGAATAAGAAATACAGTAAAAAAACCTCAAGTAGCCCATTAACTCTATTTAATCTGAAAGAAAAGTCAATTTACACTGAACAAATCTTCCCTGTTTGTTTCAAATATACATCATTCTCAGCAAGTTATAGCATTATCATAGTTACCCGAGTTCAAATCACTTACCCAAATATCTCCTAGTTTGAGTGAAAAAATATTTAATATTTTTATATGTCAAGCACTATGATTATGTGCTGGGGATACAAAAAAAACCCAGAAGCACAGCTTTTTATGATCTCAAAGGGCTTATATTCTAAAAGAAGAACAACCCATTTAGGGCAGAGATAACAAAACAGGGATATTTAAATTTTAATATTTTTTTTATTTTTCCAATTACATGCTATGGTAGCATTTCAACATTTATCCATTTGCAAATTTATGAGTTACAGGTGTTTCTACCACCCTCAATTTGCTCCCACTTCTGCATGGTGGCAAACAGTCTGGTAAAAGTTGTTCATGAACTTTTGGATTTAACATATTTGCATATTAGTTATTTTGTGCAGGAGGAATAAGAACTATGAGGAAAGAAAGAAAACAGCAAGATACAAAAGAAAACATTCGAGAAGCTTTCAAAAAGTGTACATAGTACACATGCAGATTCTGTAATTTTCTTCTCTGAATGTAGATGGCATTGTCCATAGCAGGTCTATCAGGGTTATCCTTAATCTGTGAATTATCAAGAGGAACTTCTTTCATCACAGTTGATCATCTCACAATGTTTTTGTTGTTGTTGTTGATTTGTATAATGTTTTCTTGGTTTCTTCTCCCTTCACTCAGTATCAATTCATGTTACTTTTCCATGGATCTCTAAAATCCAAATACTCATGGTTTCTTATAGAACAATAGTACTCCATAACATTCATATACCATAACTTGTTCTGCCCAATTGATGAACATGCCCTCAATTTCCAATTCTTTGCCACTTCCAGAAGAGCTACTATAAATATTGCTGAACATGTGAAACTTTTTTTCCATTTTTAAGATTTCCTTAGAATATAAACCTAATATTGGTTTTGTTGGGTCAAAACATCAAATCAGTTCACAGCTCCATCAGTAATGCATTGATGCCCAAAATATCCCACATACTTACTCTCCAGCATTGATCTTTTTTCTTTTGTCATCTTAGTCAATCATACCTGTGAGGTGGTACCTCAAAGTTGTTGTAATTTGCATTTTTCTAATCAATAATGATCTGGAACATTTTTTCATATGGCTATATATAGCTTTAATTTCTTCATCTGAAAACTACTTGTTCTTATCTTTGCCATTGGAGAATGACTTGTATTCTTGTAACTTTGATTCAGTTCTGCATATATTTTAGAAATCAGTCCTTTATGAGAACCATTCACTATGAGAAATGTTTCCCAGCTTTCTGGTTTCCTTCTAAATTTGTCAGCATTGCATTTATTAGTACAAAACCTTTTTAATTTGATTTAGTCAAATTCATCCATTTTTGCAATTTATTATGTACGCTTTATTTGGTCATAAATTTTCCCCTTTTCATAGATCCAACATCAGATAAATTATTTCTTGATGTTATAATTGATTTATGTATCACCTTTTTGTCTAAACCCTGTACCCATTTTGAACTTATTTTGATATAGTTGTGAGATATGTGTCTTTGCCTAGTTTTTTTTATTTTTTTTTATTTAAGGCAGTGGGGTTAAGTGACTTGCCCAAGGTCACACAGCTAGGGAATTATTATGTCTTTGAAGTCAAATCTGAACTCAGGTCCTCCTTCCTCCAAGGCCACTCTATCCACTGTACCACCTCTGCCCCCTTTGCCTAGTTTTTGTTGCACTATTTTCCAATTCTACCAGGCTTTTGTCAAATAGTGAGTTCTTATGACAAAAATAAATGACTTTGTGATTGTCAAATAGAATACTATAGTCATTTATTACTATTACTTGTTTTACCTACTCTAATCAACTTGTTTCTTATCAATTATTTCTTTTTTTGACAAGGCAATAGAGTAAAAGACTTGCCCAAGGTCACACAGCTAAGCAAGTATTGAGCATCTGAGGCTGATTTCAACTCAGGTCCTCTTCCTCCAGGACCAGTATTCTGTCCACTGTGTCACCTTGCTGCTCCAATCCACTATTTCTTAACCAGAACTAGGTAGTTTTGATAACTTTAAAATAAAGATTTATATCTAGAATAGCTAAATTACATTCTTTTGCATTTTTTTGATTCTCTTGTTCTTGTCCTTTTATTGCTCCAGGTGAATATTGTTTTTTGAATAATGTTTGTAGCTACTTTTTCTAGCTCTGTAAAACAGGTCGGTCTTTTTTAGTTGGTTTGATTGGTATGGCACTGAATAAATAATTTAATTTGGGTCGAATTGTCATTTTTATTATATTAGTTTAACCTAACCATGAGAAATTGAAGTTTTTCCACATATTCAGATATGATTTAATTCATGTGAAAAGGTATTTTGTAATTGTGCTCATATAGTTTCTGGATTTGTCTTTTGAGATAGATTTCCAAGTATTTTAGGCTGTCTACATTTGCTTTAAATGGAATTCCTCTTTCTATCTCTTGACCTGGAGTGTTATTCTTCATACTTAGGAATATTGATGATTTATGTGAGTATATTTTATATCCTGCTTTTGTACCATAATTTTTTTCAAGTTGTTTTTAATTGATTTGCTAGGGTACTTTAAGTATATCATTATATCATGTACAATGAGCAAAAGTTTTGATTCCTCAATGCCAATTCTAATAATTTCAATTAATTTTCTTCTCTTATTACTAATGCTAACATTTTAAATACTATACTGAATAGTAATGGTGATAATGGCATCCGTGTTAACACCCCTAATCTTTTTGGGAAAGTTCCTAATTTATCACCAATACACATAACATTTATTGATGGGTTAGATAGATATTGCTTAGTATTTTAAGAAAAATATAATTCTTATTCTCGCTTTAATTTTATTTATTTATTTATTTTCATTCATATATACAATTTTATTTTTAAGTTACAAAATTTCCTTTCACCCTCCTTTCCCACCCCCATCCCCTCAGAGATAAACAGTGAGGTTAGCATTGTACATAAATATTTTGATAAACATGTTTACAGATTAATAATTTTCAGCATGAGGAATTAGGATTAAGGGAAAGAGGTACATAAAACATAATTTTTATAAAGTGTTCATTGGATTCTGAAGGATTACTCTGTGTGTTTGTGTGTGTATGTATGCATGTCTTTTGTTTTGTTTTGTTTTCTTTTTCTTCCTCTGGATGGGGATAATATTGTCCATAGCCAGTCTAAAACATTTGTCATAGCTCTTTGGACTACTGAAAGGAGCTGCTTCCATCAAGGTTGTTCATCTCCCAGTGTTGTTGTTGATATGCACACTGTTCTCTTGTTTCTACTCCCTTCACTCAGCATCAGATCCCATAAGTCATTTTATGCTTCTCTAGAGTCTGACCATATAAGGTTTGTTAGAGAGCAATAGTATTCCATAATATTCATGTACCATAACTTGGGTAGTCATTTCCCAATTGATGGGCATCCCCTCAATTTCCAATGCTTTGCCTCTCTACAGTTTTTAATAGGAATGCATGTTGTATTTTGTCAAAAAACTTTCTCAGCATAAATTGTGATAAGAATATGTCTTCTGTTCCTATTATTGACCTGATCAATTATATTGTTTATTTTCCTAATATTCCTGCCTACTGGGTAAAAATCCAACTTCATCATAGTGTATTATCCTAATAATAACTGGTTATAATCTCTTTGCTAAAATTTTATTTAAAAATTTTGCATAACTGGTTTATAATCTCTTTGCTAACATTTTATTTAAAATTTTTGCATCAGTGTTCATTAGAGAAATTGGTTTATAATTTTCTTCGTTTATTTTGACTCTCTCTGGTTTAGATATAAGCCCTATATTGGTGTCAAGAAAGGAATTTGCAGAACTGCTTCTTCTGTTTTTTTTTTTATGTAGCTTATATAAAATTAAAATTAACTGTTTTTAAATGTTTGGTAGAATTAATTTGTAAATCTGTCTGGGCCTGTAGATATTTTTCTTAGGGAGCTTAGTGCTGGTTTCTTCAATTTCTTATTTTGTGAAATGGGATTATTTAAGTATTTTATTTACTCTTCTGTTAATATGGGTAGCTTATATTTTTGTAAGTTTTCAACCATTTTGTTCAGATTTTCAAATTTCTTAGCACACAATTAGGCAAAATGATTCTGAATTTCCTCATCATTGGTGGTGAGTTCACCTTTTTTCATTTTTTATGTCAGTAATTTGGTTTTATTTTTTTCTTTCTTTTAAATCAGATTAACAAAAAAGTTTATCCCTTTTATTGTTTTTTTCATAAAACCATCACTTAGTTTTATTTATTAGCTCAATGATTTCTTGCTCTCAATTTTATTTCTCCTTTGAGTTTCAGATTTTCTAATTTGCTATTTAATTTGGAATCTAAAATTCTTTTCTAGTTGTTTTCATTGCATGTCCATGCCCCACTTTCTCTATTTCATTCACATGATCATTTAGAGATATACAATTTCTCATAAATTCTGTTTAGCTACAAGCCATAAATTTTAGTATGATGTCTCATTGTTTTCATTGTCTTGGATGAAACTGTTCATTATTTTTATGACCTGTTGTCTGACTCACTCATTCCTTAAAATTTGGTTATTAAAATTCCATTTTAATTTTTGCTTATCTTTCCATGACCTTTTATCACATGAAACTTTTACTGCATTGTGATATGAAAAAGTAAATATTTATTATTTTTATCTTTCCACATTTGATTGTAAAGTTTGTATTCCCTAGTACTAATACATTGTTAATTTTAGTATAGACACCATGTACTGCAAAGGAAATAGTGTATTCCTTTTATCCCCGTTCAGTTTTCTCCAGAGGTCTAACATATCTAAGTTTTCTAAGTTTCTATTCACCTTCTTAACTTCCTTCTTGTTTATTTTGTGATTAGATTTATCTAATTCTGAGAGAGGGAGGTTGAGGTGTCCCACTATTATAGTTTTGCTGTATATGTCTCCCTGTAATTCATTTAGCTTCTCCTCCAAGAATTTGGAGGCTATACTATTTGGTGTGTAAATATTTAATAATGATTTTACTTCATTGTCTAAGTTGTCTTTCAAGAAGATAAAATTTCTTTCCTTATCTTTTTAATAAGATTTATTTTTATTTTTTCTACTCCTAATTTCTTGACTTCCACTGACACATAATATATTTTATTCCAATCTTTTAGCTTTATCTTATATGTACCTCTCTGTTTCAAATGTGTTCCTTATAAACAACATATTGTAGGAATCTGGTGTTTAATCCATTCTGCTATCTGCTTCTATTTTATGGAAGAGTTCATCCCATTTACATTTACAGTTAAGAGTGCTAACTCTAGATTTCCAACTTTGCTATCTTTCTCCATTTATATTTTTTTCTCTTTGCTTTCCCCTTATCCCTCCTCACCAGTGTTCTCCTCCTATTCTCCCTTAACTTTTCTTTTTAATTTTAATTTTAAGTTTAAGTTTAATTTTACTTTCAACTTTTCTGTTATCTATCCACTTCCCCCTTTCTTTCCCATTCTTCCCCTCCCACTTCCCTGTAGGGTAGGAAAGATTCTTTTGAACATAATTGGGAATGTATTCTATATTTCCTCTTTGCATCAGAGCTATTGAGAACAAGATTTACTTAGTGTTCACACCCTCCCTTTTTTCCTATACTTTTCCCATTTTCGTGGTGTATTTTAAATCCTCTAAAGCCTAGCCTTCTCCTACTTTAGTCCTTCTTTTCAAGTCTTTATCGTTTTAACCTTATCTTGTACCTATAACCCCTATATCAAAATATGCTCCTTTTATCTGTCCTGATAGAAGTACCTTTCTCAAGGGTTGATTGATTGTTTGATAAGCAACATTGCCTCATAGTCACTAAGTATACAACTTTCTTCTGAGGAATCAAAAATCACATCAAATTGTAGACATTTTTATCCACACCCTCTTTTCAAGTACCCTCTGTGGAAAAACAATCCTTATGAGCCAAAGTAAAATCATATCATAAACCATTTGTATCCCCCCTATAGTCAAGTGTAGCCAAAACTTCAAGCAAAGGAAAATCACTTCATGATCTATTCATGTGCAGTTCCTCTAAGTATACTCTCTCCTTCCTTCTCTATAGTACTCCCACTATAGGACTACAATCCTTGTTAAGGAAAGTATGGAATAATGCAATAGCACTTCATGATCTCTTTATGTCCGGTCCTTATAAGTAGACTTTCTTCTTCTGTTCCTATTATTCTACAACCATCCTTAAATAAAGTAACTAGTAAAGTAAGATCACTTCATGATTTAATAATGCATAACCCTCTAAGTACTCACCTTCGCTATTTCCTAAAGGAATTTTCAACCCTTGTAATCAACTTCATTTGATGACTCTTTTATACCCATATAATAGAGGGCTGCTTTGATTTGAAAAGTTATTGAGCTACTCAGTGGAATAATGGCAGTACTGGCTCAATTGTGGTTCCAGAATTAAAAGTGACTTGAGAAAAGGAGAAGGGCATGCACATAGATAAAATAACCACTCAGAAAAATGGATAATTAATCAGACATCTAGAGACAGAAGAGATAAATTCTCAGGGACTGATTTCTTATTCTTGTGAGAAGACAAATAGATAAAAGGTGAATCGGGTTGTCTGTAACTCTTGATCCTTCTCTTGGAGTCTTTTTCTCCCCTGAGATAGTCATTGTTTTTTTAAATTAGATAAATATTTTGTTTCCCAATTATAAACAATAGTAGTTTATACCTATCTTTTTTGTACAGTTTTGAATTTTTCAATTTTCCCCCACCCTCCCTTCCCTCCCCCTTCACACTCACAGAAGGCAATATGATAATATTTACATTGTTTCTATGGCATACATTGATCAAAATTGAACAAGTTCAGAGAAAAGTCATAGCCTTGATGAAAACATAAAATATAAGAGTTAGCAAAATTATGTAGTGAATGGCAACTTTTTTTAAATTGAGGGTAATAATCTTTGGTCTTTCTTTAAACTCCACAATTCTTTCTCTGGATACAGATGTTATTCTTCATTATGGATACCCTAAAATTGTCCCTGATTATTGAAAAGATGGAATGAGCAAGTCCATTAAAGTTAATCATCATCCTCATGTTGCTGTTAGGGTGTACCATATTCTTCTGGTTCTGCTCATGAGATAGTCATTGTTAAAGAATCCTTTTGCTTGGGGGAAAAACATACTTAAATTTTTAGGATAAATAGCTCCTGAGGTGACCTTAAGGAAGGTAATGCCAATGCTCAGCTTATGTTCTCTAATCTATCCTTATGACAGGAAATGGAAGATGGCAGCCAAGAATTAGAAGGTGCAGTTACTTTAGATTCTGACTTACTTTCGCAAGTAAATGACATACTTGCCATGTTCTTGCCATTTTATTTTTGCTATTTTCTGCCTCCCATCACTCCTATTCAGAAATCTAGGGAAGAAAAGGAGAAAAAGAATTGTAACCATAGCATAATTCACTTTTAAAACAATAATGATCATTTCTAAAATGAGTATTAGTCCTCCTAGATCTAAATGAAATCAGTGATTGCTCAGTTCTGCCAGAGAAGATGACTTGTCTTCTCTGCTAGGGGCTATGTCACATTTTTCTCATAAGTCTACTGTGGTCCATATTTAGTTTCAAGGAAGGTGCATACTTTAAACAAAAACTGGCATCTTGTTATCACAAAAAATTGATTGAAGCATTTAGAAAATTGATCATAGGACCTACTTGTCATGCCTTCAAAATTATAAATTCTTATTTTTTGTTAATTGTAAATCTTGAGAGACTAAAGAAACCTTTTTAATTCATTTTGAAAATAATAAAAATATATTTCTCTTAATATATCTAATCATTTAGCCATACCACTATTGGTTTTCCCTTACTTTTCATCATCATAATGTGAACTGATGAGGTTTTATTGAATGGATATGAACATAATGCCCATGATAAAATAGATAGAGCTTTTATCTTTGAAAGTTTGGAGTCAAGTCCTGTTTTTCATGTGTACTGGTTGTGCTTTTCTGGATAAGTAACCTAACCTCTCAGTACACTAAGCAACTCTCTAAGACTGAGTTTCAGAAAACATAGGTGATCATGATAGCTGTGATTTACATGGTGCTTTAAGTTTTGCTAAGTACCTTTATAATCTCACTTGATCTTTAAACGGTCCAATAGGGTATTTTAATCCCTATTTGAGAGATGGTGAAAATGAGCTTGACAAAAGTTGATTGATTATTCATTAGTTACACAACCAGTAAATGTCTGAAACAGCATTTGAACTCAGGTCTTCATAACCTAGGTGCCCTGTTCTAGCTACTGCATCCTTTAGCTTACTACCTTTAATGGTAGTTTTCCCAGTTGAGATTTTCCTGTAATAATGAAATGGCCTATCTAGTCCCTATTCTTCTAAGCAGATGATATGAGGAGGATGAACACTAGCAAACTCATCACCACCATCACTTAATCCACTTAATATAGTTTATGCCAGCTAATAGATAAGTAGTTAATTCCATATGTTCCTTTGTGTTTAGTCTTTGTAGTCTAGTGAGGGATGGACACAAAATGAGACTGGTTCGTTAAAAAGTTAATGCCCAGCATCAGGCACCCTCTACAACTCAGTTGCTGGACAAAAATCAATGAGTTCATGAAATCACCAAAAGCCCTTTTAGAATTAGCTCATAGAAATTACTTCACTGAGCTAATAGGAGGGCCAAACAAGATGTGAAAGAACACCTAATTGAAAAGGGAGCTAAACTCAGGAGAAAAGATTTACTCATAGTAGAATGAATGTTCAGAGGGGCAATTAGCCAAGAAACAGAATAGAAGTAAACAAAATGCACACAAGATGAAAGTATTTCCTTGTGATGGAGATGCCTCTGTCTCTTCTAGAGACTGAAAATCCCAAAGGAGAAACCAATTAGAAAGGTTGTAGAGATCTTCCTGACTTTGTTGCTCTCACAGTATAGATAGTTTAGAAAAATAAATGATTACTGCTCATTTGAAATCTAATTTTTAATAGGTCATGAGGAAGAGAAAGTGTGTCGGACTCGATTGATTGCAAGCTAATTAGAAAAGATGGTAATAGTGTTGAGGATTTTCTTTCCCTTAGCTTGGTAACTTGGTTTTATTTCATTGGACCAAATTAAGATTAAGTCCTATATCTTTTATAAATCTATAATTAGCTTACAAAGAACTAGGAACAAAATATAGATTTGATGGTATGTAGTATTTTTTATTCTTCATGACAAATAACCTTATTATATGCTTATATTCATGATATTTATTGTTTCCACCTATAGAATGTAACTTTCCTGAAGGCAGGAATACCACATGTTTAAGTACATCTATGTGTGTGTATATGAGATCTAGCACAATTCCTGTCATATTTTATATGTTTATGCAATGGCTATTGATTTATGCATCCAGATCTCATAGTCTAGGTTCATTCTTCTAAACCAAGTAGAATATATTAGATAAAGTCCAAAAAAATTTTGCTGACATTCAAAGTCCTTTTTCAGTCTGGTGCCAACCTGTCTATCTAAACTTTTCACATTATACTTCTATGTCATATTTGCATAGTTAGTGTTCCTTATAGTGACTCCTTTTATCCACAAGTCCATAACTTTGTTTAAGCTACCTCCTTCCTGTAGTACCATTCTAATATCCCTTCTAAATTGTTCATTTTCTTTTAAGGTCCAGATGAAGTTTTATCTCATCCAAGATATCTAGATATAGATGGTATATTAATTAAATTGCTGCCATCATGGTCAGGAAGACATGGTTCAAAAACTGTCCCAAATATTTATTACTGTGAAAGCTTGAGCCAGTCAGTAGCTTCTCTGGCTTTCAGTTCCCTTATCTTTATAGATGAAAGGGTTGGACTCAGTAGCCTCTAAATCTGAGATCCTATAATCTTTCTAACAACCACAGTCTACACAGTTCTTTTCTTTCTTTTTTACTTTCCTTTAAAACAAAGAAGCAAACAAAAGGATCTAACAATTCTATCATTCTTGACTCTCATTGGGAACTTTTTCATATGTATGTGTGATTATATTAAAATTATATAATATTATGCTATTTTATGTTCATTATGTTATATTATGTCATGTTATGTTATATTAAATATCTTACAATGTTCATGTATGTATGTATGTGTGGGTATGTGTGTAGGTATATGTATAATGAGGATATGTCTTATCTTCAAAATTACAGATTGTATATTTTCTTAAGGTCACAAATTATGTCTTAAACTTCCTTGTAGCCACAAAATTCATTAAATGATATTTTATTCATATTTATTGGCTAATGAATTATGATATAGGATTTGAGTCATGGTTAAAACCTCTTGTGTAAGTGAAATTACAAAACAATTCCAGGGTCTCTAAGTCTCATGAGTATAGGAATCAATTAATCTTGATTTTCTCTGGATTTTCAGAATAATTTCTATTTTCATTACAGTAATGTCAGTATCAATGGTCATATTTAAAATGTTACATAGATTTTTCTGACTACAAGGTTCTTTTTTGTTGCTTTGTTGCTTAAAATACATTTTGCTAATGCCCTTTATTCATCACAATCATTTTGGGATACACCTGGTTAACCTCTATTCTGTCCTAAAATTGTATCAAAGAAAATCACTTTATAAAAGCAACATGATATACAAAGAACTCCAGAAAATGTACACAATACCCTGTTCCTATGGCTTTTCATTTCTGACTTAGGAAATATTTGTTTCACATTTTTTTTCCAGGACCAAGATTGGTTTTTGCACTTATCCAGAATTCAACATCTCTTTAATGTTCTTTTCATTTATATTTTTGTCATTCTTTGGCATAATAATCTTCTGGGTTTTTTTTTAATTTTACTTTAAATAAGTTCTTAGAGGTAGTGGATAGAGGTTTGACTTTGAAGCCTTGGAATTAAGTTGAAATACGACTTCTGATAGACAGTGATTGTATCATTATAGGAAAAGCATTCAACTTCTCAGTGTACTGGGCAACACTTTAAATTTATGTTACAAAAAAAAGTCAGTTAGCAAACATTTATTAAGTACTCATGATATGAGCTATGGATACAAAGAAAGACAAGCCATCCCTGCCCTCAAGGACAGCAGTAGGGCAAAATAACTAAAGACCAGATTCTAGTAGGCAGGAAATCCTCATCTTTTTAAATGACAAATCATCTAATATCTCTCATGTCTCAGTTTCCTCATCTATAAAATGATGATAATAATAGCATACCTACCTCAGAAGGTCATTGTGAGGATGAAATGAGATAATACATGTAAAACACAGTGCAGACCTAAAATTGCTATATAAATGGAAATCAACTGCAGAGAGAGATGATAAAATTGTATGTGTAGGAGTTGATGAGTTCATTAAAGGAAATTTTGTATAAAGAAAAGGGGATAAGAAGGGGCTCATAATTTAGACTTGGAGGATATGTAGAAGTCAGAAAATATGATATGGGTGAAGAACTAGCAAAGTTAGACCAAGAAGGAACAACAGGACAGATGGGAGAAGAAGGGCAATGTCATAGAAACAAAGAAAAAAAAATATTTAGAAGATGGCAATGGTTCCAAGTGCTGTGGAAAGCTCAAGGATGATCAGGATTGAGAAAAGGTCCTCAGTTGTAATTAAGAGACATTAATAAGAGAGAGGCCATTTTCAGTAGAACGATGAAATCAGACACTAGATTCTAGTGGGTTTCAAAGCAAGGGAAAGAAGAGAAAATGGAGACACCAATTGAATAGCTGTTTTTATTTCTGAACAGTTTAATAAAGAAAGGGAAGAGAACTGCATGAGGCACAAAAGTGAAAGAGTGGGGCTAAGTGAGAGACTTTAAAAAAGTTTTTGGTTCAGAAAATCGGCATATGTCTGTCATTATGGGTGGATGGAACCAGCAGATAGGAAAAGGTTTCAGATAAGAGAAAGAATAATGGGGATAAAAAATGGGTTAATGTGTTAATGATTTGGGAAAACATAATAAGATTTGCCTTCACAAGAAGGAGTATTTCTTATTGTGGGATAAGTTGAAAAAGGAGATTGTGAGGTCCTATATTTACATTATTGAGTATGAGATGGAAAGAAGAAAAGGAAGCTTTTGTTGAATGGACTCAATTTTCTTGGTGAAGTATAAGTCTACATCTACAGCTAAGAGGGTGAGGATTAGAGTGAAAAAGCTGTGGAAAATATTAGGTTGTATGAAAAGATTTAGAAGTCTTGATGTGATGAGTCTATTAGCAAATTAATTAGGGAAAATAGTTTTCCTAAATGTAATGATAGCCCAGTTGAAATTATAAGAAATTTTCAATGGATCCAGTCTTTCAGGATTCATGGTCTTACTAGGTCCATTCAGAAGCATAAGAATAAAAGAAAAGGACAAATATTGTGGGACTAATGCAAGGTTGGGTTTGGCAAGTCATAATTTGCAAGAGAATTAGGATGAAAGGGGGGAAAAAAGAAATGCAGTGTAGAATTGAGTTGATTAACTGAGGGATTGGAATAGGGGTGATGTCATGGGAAAGAACTGGAGAAGCAGAGAGGGTAAGGACATAAAAAGAATCGAAAAAAAAAGATTTCACATAATAAGCCCCTGGGGAAAGACAGAATCATAAAAGCTAACATCAGATAAAAAGAATTTCAATTCTTGGACATGAAAATGGAAACAATCATGGATGATGGAAAGGTCAAAGGTATGGTGATCATTGTGTGTAATGGATATAGAGTAAAGGGATAGGGCATACAAATTGAGTAGTTTGAGGGATTGGGAAGTTAGGGTGTTTGAAAGAGCATTAACTATGCAATGCTAATGCTTTTCCTTCTATAATCAGGAAAAGAGTTAATGATAGAGAAAGTCTCTAAGGAAGACAATGAACTGATTGAGGAAGGAAGGAATGTCTTTGAGTTTACTATTTAAAAACCACCTCTATCTGACTTGGTGATAAATTTATTCAGAATAAACCTTAAATACAGAGAAGTTGCTTAGTGAAGATGGTCAAAACAGATTTAAAAGTTTCCAGGAGGGGCGGCTAGGTGGCGTAGTGGATAAAGCACAGGCCCTGGAGTCAGGAGTACCTGGGTTCAAATCCGGTCTCAGACACTTAGTAATTGCCTAGCTGTGTGGCCTTAAAAACCTTAAAAAAAAGTATCCAGCAATAGGCTGCCTATTCTTCCAAGTTCAATGAATCATAGGCTATCATAAAGGCCTGGAATAGGCTATCATAAAGGCCTGGAAAGAGTATTAAAATAAACCAAGCTGATGAAAGAGAGCCTTATCTTTGTGATAATAAATAATAGCATTTATAGAATGCTTAAAATTTGGCATGCATTTATAAATATTATCTCAGTTGGCAAGTATTTTAAAAAATATTTTATCATTTTATTCTCATTTTATCACAAGGAGGTATAATTATTACTGCCTCATTTTATATATATGAGGAAACTGAGGCAGAAGATAAGTAACTTGCCCAAAGTTACCCATCTAGTAAGTATCTGAGGCTTGTTTCAGGTCCTCCATCTCCTGTCTCACCAGATTGGAAAATGGAGGTGTGTAAAAGACATTTAACATAAATATATTAATTTTGTGTCAGATATGCAAGAAGGCTGAATGTAGAGTCATAATACGATAGATAGACTTGAGGTAGACAAGTAAAGCTCTATATTTCAGCCAAGGGAGTTCACAACATCTGAGATAGAATGGGTTTAAGGGGCTCTGAAATTCCTAACTAATCAATGAGTTCAATCATAGTATCAATGGTTGAGAGAAGTTCTTTGAGTGAACAACAGGCTTAGATTGTTAAAATCTAGTGTTGAGATATAGCCTCGTGGTAGATGGAAATATTTGTACTAGAAAAGTAAAGGAATCTACCAGCATAGTAGGTAGGGACAGCCAAAAGGATAGGAATTTGGTCAGGAGGCCAGGAATTTATTTGTTTGGACCAGGCCCTGGGGAGCAGAACTGTCTTACAGTTCAATTCTATGCTAGTAAAGAAAGTGCTGACCTACATTGATAAAGACAGCTTTCTTGCTTGAGGGAGGGTGACCTAAAATCACAGGTCTAGTCACAACTCCCATTAATTCACAACCATTTTTTCTTAAAATGTATTTTTTTTTAATTTGCATTCTGTTGCGGTACCTGAAATAAAAATACACAGGTCAAATGTACAAGCACATTTAATCATCCAGCTATTCTGGACCTGTGGATGGTTAGGTTATAGTAATAGCCTCCATCGTGTCACATTTTTTCAACAACTTTGTAAGGTAAATAGAGAAATCATTATAACCCCACTTTACAGATCAGGAAATTTAGGGCTTTAATAAATCACCTATGAAAATGCAACTATTAAGAAATTGAGATGGTATTCGGATCATGTCTTGTGGTTTCATCTTTAGCATTTATGTCTGAGTCCATATTCCCTATAATAAGTTGTACATTTGTTTTGGCTCTAGCTCTCTATTTCCAAGACCATAATCTCTATGATAAACTGTACATAATGTAATTGAAAGCTAAAGATACTTAAATAGCAGTAGGTTGTCCTTAAATGAAAGGCAAAGTCATATTTAGGCCATCACAGGAGGATCTACTCAAGACCTTGTCTGACCTCTGAAAACCTCCTTCACATTGAGTCTGAGGGGCCTGGCTTTAGAGTTGTTCCCTTTAACAAAGGTAATATGTGATGTCCTTAGATCATTATATTGTGATTACATTGTGCTTATATTTCCTGGAATGGGTGAATGGATAATAGAATGAGGAATCTTGAACTGGAAAGTACCTCAAAAATCATCAAGTCTAACATTTTTTGGTTTATTTATGAGACACTGAGGTTCATAAATGTTGAGTAACGTTCTTAAAGTTAATTATTCTCATAGACAGCATTGGGATATACTCAAACTCCAGAGAAAGTTTCTTTTCCTCTGCATTACACTTTCTCCCTAGTCTTTTATACCATTATTCCCCAAACAAGTATTAGCATAGCCATGCCAATTTTTCTTTGGCAAAACAAAGTCCATCAAGAATTAACTCAATATATCAAGAATATTATGGAGATGAGCAGGATATTATGTCTTAGTCAAGGTTTGCTGAACAGAGGTGGACACTGAGAAGTGTCTTCATTTACCTTCTCCTTCTCCTCCTCCTCCTCCTCTCCCTTCTTCTCTCTCCTTTTGTAACTTGCCCAAGATCACAATGCTAATGAGTATAAAGTACCTGAGGTAAGATTTGAACTCAGTCCTCCTGACTCCCATGCTCTATCCACTATACCAGCTAACTTCTCCCATTTACCTTCTAAGGATCACAGATTCCTATATTTCAATCAAGAATGAGACTTTAAATTTCAATTATTCTATTCCCCCCTCATTTCAAAAAATATTCTAATAACAATTAAGATAATAGTATTAATATTAGATTTTTCAAAACACTTTACAAATATTACACCATTAGATCCTCACAATCTATAATAATAATAATAATAATAATAATAAATAGTTGTCTGATATCGAAGAAGACCATGCCAGCCAAGTGATTGGTGGAATAACTTGCACAATTCTGTTGATTATAGTTAAGGCTATACTGTGCAAGACATCTTTCACACTTGCCTTTTCCAGAACCATTCCACCCCATGACCTAATTTGATAGGAAACAAGGTTGATGGTCATGGTCTGGAGGCTGTAGGAATCTTTTCACCTTTCAATTAATAAAGAAATTTTGAATACATTCATTTCATTTTGAATACATTCATTTCATAAACTGCTATCACTGTAGCATGTGTGCTCCCCTGCCTTAATTATTTTTTAATGTACTCACTACCAAGTATCATGATTTGTAGTTACAGATCCTGCCTCTTTTGCCTCCTAACTGTTCTTAAGTTATTATTTCTCTCATACAGGGAATCACTAATAAATTAACTCCCTCTTTTGACCCATATATGTAAGTCATCAGTAATTTATCAAGTTACCAGATATTAATGGGTTATATAATCTATACATAATCACAAAAGTATGTGCCAGAAGCAAGCCTTGATAGAGTTCCTACCAAATCTAAGGCCAGTTCACTATTCCTCCTTATGCATCTCTACTTCATTGTATCAATTTTTATAGACTTTTAAAAATATTGAAATATATATATATATATATTTTACTTAAGTAATTTTATTTTTTCCCTTTTCCATTCCCCATTCATAGCGTCATTCTTTGAAACAAAGAATAAAAGAAAAATAAAAAAAAATCATAATGTTCATCAAAACTAATCATCAATCAAATAAGTCTGAGGTTCCACATTCACAATTCACCTATCTCTTCAAAGAAAGGAGAGAAATGTATAAGTATGTATGCATATATATATTTATGTTGACATGTGTGTGTATGTTCTATGTAGGAATGTGTGTATGTATCTATTATATTGCTAGATGTTCTCTTCTTTTGTCAATATAATTTTATATAGTTCCCTTTTAGTTTATTGTTATTTTCCATTTTCATTATTTCCAAAATAATTCCTTTTTATTGTAGGATTGATATTAAGAGATTAGAATGATTGACAAATAGATTCCACATATAGTGGAAGGATAGTTGGGTCGCAAGACAAGAGACAACCAAACTAAATTCCCACAACTAATACTTAGTAATTGCAGACATGCCACTTACCCATTCTGTGTCTTGATTTTCTTTCCCACAAAATAGGAATAGGAGCATCTGCATTAATGTATCTCTGTCACCTGTATCAGTAGACTTATTGAATGTTCTTTTGCTTGATGATGATAATCATGATTCTATGAAAAATTAAACCTTATGCCAAGATCATAAAGTCTTTACCTGAGTGTAACTAATTTAACATTTTTGTTTGTATTTTAATGATAGCTATTGGCTAAGAGAATCTTCACAAAATTTGCATTCACTGAAGAGAAGTTCTTAGGGCTACAATAAGCTGTAGCATCAACATGATTTTTTTAGTGATTATTTTCTGGGATTTTTTTCCTTTCTGTGTGATTTTCATATATTCTTGCAGCAGTTAAGCTTATATTGCTACATTAGTTTCAAAAATGCATATCCCTAACTGTCAGTGAGTATCTGTGTGATCAGGAGATATCCCACAGGGGAAGGAAAAGCACAATAAAGGTTATGTACATGTTGAATGTACAGCAGGGAGACTATGGTTTATTTTGTGAAGGTTGAACATTTTGTCATTTTTTTTCAAAAAAAATATCCTGTAGCATCATAGGGGAATCTTCAGAATAAAATCTGCTCTTTCTAGAGCATCCCCTACCCACAGTGACATATATGAGGCAAAGAGTAGAAAGGCAAAATGAGAATCACAAGCCAGAAGCTGTGGGATTTGAAAATAGCAGTTTGTGCATTGGGGAACTGGGTAGTAAAGGAAAAGGGCAGGGTAGAGCAGGAGAGCATTTCTTGGAGGATTTGAGTGGAGATACAAACAAATGTTATTCACATTAGAAAAGATGCCCTCTGAAAGAAAGGTATGATAATAATAGGTATTATTTACATCCAACTTGAAAACGTGCAAATTCATTTACCCAGTGACCCACAACTAGTTAATATCAGAAGCAGCATTGAAACCCATGTTTCCTGGTTTTTATTTTAGACTTCTCTCTACCATCTCATATTGCCAATTTGTAATTGGACATCACAGTAGAGTGGCCATCATAATTAGCTATGTAGAGGGGTGAGATTTGCCAGTGATATGATGGAAAAGATTTACTGACCCTGTGAAATAATAAAGATACAGCTATAGATATTATTGCAAATATGGAGGTACATACATATAGATATATGTATGTATGTAAATGTATATATATATGCATTGAACTATGCATATACAAGTAAAAAATACAAGCACATATATATATATATATATATACTTCCACAATAATTATATATACGTACATTTACATATACTTGTATATTTACATGTGTGCATAGTTGTCCCTATTATTATAGAAATGCACTTGTACATCTGTATACAAATGTGTCCACATATAGAAATATAATTACATTTGTGCATACCTGTATTTATATACACATGCACAAATATGTGCATATATATTATATATGTACATAGCATGTTTTAAATTTATTTACATTAATATGTTTTCCATAACTTTAAGTCAGCAAGTCAGAAAAACAATAAATTTTGCTCAAATTGATAACAATGATCAATTTCAAGATATAAATGCTTATATGTAAATGTTATATATTATGTTGCATAATATGTTACATACATGTAGTAGTTGGCTCCCGGTTTGAGCTGGCTCCAGCACAACTTTTGACTTAACCAAATTACACTAAATATAATCATTATTTTCTTTACAAAGAACCAATTTAATCAATGAAGAAATATTTAATTTGAACCTCTGTATGGTGAAATTATGTGGTGAAAGTGAATCACGAGTTTATAATTTCTTAATTTGATAAAATTTACTTATAAATAATATATACCAATCCTTATATTTTCAGGTACAGCTGGGAAGCAGTTAATGTTTATTTTCTCATCTCTTATTTACAAAATTATTTACAAACTAATTACAGATTTAATTTTGTAGTTTTTTTTCCTTCTTCTCTTCCATTTACATTGAGCAAATACATTAACATTAGAAGGATCAAGATTGTCAATTAAAACAAAAAATTGCCTGGTCTTTAGATGTCTTTCAAAATTCCAGTCCTTTTCTCCATTAAGTATAGATAAACATGAAAATTATCCCTGCCCACATTAAACTTTATATATAGTAGAAAGTTCACTGACTCTGAAGACAGAAGAAATGGATTTAAACCTTTCTTCTAAAATTGCTTTGTTGACCTTGGGCAAGTAACTTATTCTCCCTCTGTATCAGTTTCCTTAATTGTAAAATTAAAATTCTCTGATTTCCCTTCTAGGTGTAGACCTGATATATGTAATTGAAAATGTATGAAAAGAAAAAAAGTCAACTTAAAAGGGAGGAAATTCTTAAAAACTGGAATAATCAGGAAAAATGTAGTATTTAATCACATAATTTTTGCTTTAAAGAATATTGGGATAAAATGAGATACAGAAATGGGGAGTAAATTTCAGGAATGGAAGAAATCATAGAATACATTAAGAAAAGTAAACATTTCTCTTTATTAGGAATCATTAATATCTACATTATGGGCAAATAAGATGACATCAGGCTATTATAGTTCAGGAATCATGGTTACTTTGGTGAGAGTCAAAGGATCATCAATCATTCCAGAAGTATTTATTGAATGCTAACGATATACCACTCTCCAAAGTTCTGAAGTAGAAAAGTTTAAAATAATGGTACTGCCTTCAAGAAACTTATATACAAGGGGAAAGATAGGAGTAAAATGACCAATACTGAACAAAATTTCATACCTCCAATATTTATAAGAATGTATGCGCAGTAAAAGGATATCAACAGTTTTCAAATGAAGAAATTAAACCTATACATAATACATGAAAAAATGCTCCAAATCACTATTGATTAGAGAAATGCAAATTAAAATAACAATAAAGAATCATTTCACATCTATTAGATTAGCCAAGAAAAAGGGAAGATGATCATTGTTGGAGAGGTTGTGGGAGGATCAGGACATTGATGCATTGCTGGTGGAGCCGTGAACAGATCCAACCTTTCTGGCAAGCAATATGCCCAAAGAACAATAAAACTATTCATCCCTTTAACCCAGCAATTCCAATTGTAGATCTAGGTCTAGAAGAAATTATGAAAAATGGAAAAGTCCGACATGTTCCAAAATATTCATAGGAGCTTCTTTTGTAGTGGCAAGAATTGGAAATTAAGGGGATGCCCATCAGTTGGGGAATGGCTAAACAAGTTATGGTATATGAATACTATGGAATATTATTGTTCTATAAGAAGCTATAAAGGGTCAAACTCTAGAGAAACATGGAATGGCTTACAGGATTTGATGCTGAGTGAAGGGAGTAGAACCGAGAGAACAATGTATACATCTACAACAACATTATGAGATGAACAACCTTGGTGGGAGCAGCTCCTCTTGACAGTCCAGAAAGTTAGAACAACTGTATTAGACTATCTATAGACTATTTTTGTTCCCAAATACAGAAAGAAACACGGAAAAAAAAACAACCCTTCAGAATCTGATGAACACTTTATAAAAATTATCTCTTTCCCTTAATCCTAATTCCTCTTGGCAAAAATTACTAATTTGTGAGCATGTTTGTCAAAATATGTATGTAAAATGCTATCCTGACTGCTCCCTGCTTAGGGTAGGGGGGTGGGAAGAGAGGGTGGGGGGAATTTTGTAACTTGGAAATATGCATGTGCAGCTGGATGAAAATAAAAAAATAAATAAATTACTAAAAAAGGAGGCATGTGCAATTGGGGTTAATAAAAGCAAATGAGATGTCAATAAACTTCACCTAGAAGTCAATATTAGAAAATTGCATATTCTTAATTTTTATATCAAATTTAAACTTTAGTTTCAAAAGCAAATAAAAATAAATATTCATTATTTGACCATACATATTATAATAAAAATTGTCAACCATACAATATTTTAAAGTTTAAAGTGCACTTTACATTCCTCATTGCTTTTTATTCCTAGGATAACTCTACAAACTAGGTCCTAAGACATTATAAACCCTCATATGAGTTTAAAAACCTGAAGTAATTTGCCTCCATCCCCATAGGTAGTGAGTGTCAGAGACTGAATTTAAATGTAATATTTCTTTATTTTATTTCTAGCAGACAATTTACAGTAATAGTCTGCCTTTCCAAATCAGAAATTAAGCACATGATAGCTCTGAAAATTAGTGTTTCTGGATTTGTTAGATAATAAAGTAAACCTATTTTCTAGATGAAAATTTAATCCCATTAATGTCACTTACATTTTGTTAGCTTCTTATTCCACTAAAGCCATGAATATATTTTAAAATGAAGTACTTTCACAATTTAACTTAAAATTTTATTGAAATTTTTCATATGTCACATATCAGCTGAAGCCATATATTTTTGTAAACCTACACTTTGGAGGTTCAATATTTGACCATTATATCCCACCCTTCTATTGATCTGTTAATTCATTCCTAAGCTTCTTTTTCCCCCTTATTTTGAATATAATTAGAGCTCAGAAAATTAAAGATAAATCAATATTGCTTGCAAAAGAGATGGGGGGGAAAGCATTAATTTTATTCAGATAAAATGATTTGTATGCAAGCTGATCAGGTGGTAAGCTTATCTCATTACAATCTAAAGCCTATGAGTTCGTGATCCCTTTTCAGATGTCATTAAGTTTAATATTATGACTGCCTGAATTGTGTATTAAAAACTTTTCACCATCCTATGATTTCTAGGTAATTGTGACATGTTTGTAAATATTTATCACTAGGTCCACATGCTCTCTGATTTCTACTTAGGTAGCAGATTGAATTGCTCTCCTGGATTAATAGCCTTATTTATGGAACTTTCTAAAGTTTTCTATAGATACAAAGATAATAGACATTCAGATTTTTTAAGTGTAATAATTGGCAGGAGAAAACTTGCATAGACATAAAATTGTAGTGAGAATGGGAACTCTGTGGGTACTCTTGGGCACCTGCAGGTTCAATTAGCTGTTCAGCCTTCATTCTCAGAATGTAACTGGTCAGTCCTGCTGATAATTAAACAGTTGCACAGGTCATTATTTGCATTTCTAAATTTATGTCAAAAAATGATGGCACAGTTCACATGCCAACAAGGATACTTGCCAGAATCTCTTGATAAATTGGTCCACGAATGAATTTGTCATTTTTCTCATCTCCATTTAAATAAATCAGTGTGAAATAAAATAGCTGAATGATATAATATGTAATATCAGAGGATCTGGGTTCAAGTATTGCTAATATTATTTTCTCTGTGTCAAACCTTGTTATTAATCCTCCATGAACTTCTGTTACTTTATCTACAATGAAGGTAGGTTGGATTAAATAGCCCCTGTGGTTCTTTCTTGTTCGAAATCTATGCTCTAATCACCACAAATGACTTTACTACTCATTTTATTTCTCCTTAAATTCTTCCTTGGAAAACTCTGATAATAAGCAACTTTACATATTGATTAATAGGTAAGGGACATGGTCTTTTGTTCCCTTTAAAAAAAATTTAGGAGTCCTAAATTTAAAGGATTGCTATATATGAAAAAATAAGCCTTGATTTGTTTTACCCTATAGTTCATATGGGAATTACAAAAAAAAAGTCAAATTACAAAAAATTAAATAAATAAATAAAATTTAGGCAATACCAGGAAAAGACATAAAAAGAAATAGGTATATCCATGAGTAAAATGGATGGCCTCAAATGGCAGTGGCTTTTCCCTCTGGGGTTCTGCAAACAAAGAATGAATAATTCTCTTGTGAAGCCAATTGGGTATAAATTAAATTAGAGGGCAACTGAGGTCATTCATTATATTTTATGATTCTGGGAAATCATTACGATTTGATCATTGAAGAATGAGCTTAGAAGTAAAAGAAAGGGTTCAAATCTCAGTTCTGTTAGTTTGAGGGAATTACTCTCTAAATTCACTCTGAATAAATGAGTGAATGAAAAATGTAAATATTAAGTCATTACAATATTAAATGTTGTGTTACGGAGAGTGTCAAAGATATAGATACAAAAGTAGAATTAATCCCTACTCATATGGAACTAGACATTCTAATCATTCTAATGGAGGAAACAATGTTTAGGGAAGTGGTGGTCTGAAGAATTAGAGGAATTATTAGAGAGACCCATAAGGGACCCCTCTGGGAATAATACCAAAGTTGATTTGATTTTGGTTCATGACTCTAGAACTAGGGGAAGGAAAAGTAAGGGCAAGTAGGTGCAGGAGCAGATAGTTTCAGAGTAAAGAGTGAAGGGAAACTTGATTTTACTATTTTTATCCAAATAATGATCTGGAAGAAGAAATCAGGAAAACAAGACACCACAGAAAAAGTTGCATCTCTCTGTACATATTCTCTATTGTATATATAAATTAAAACATTTATCTGATTTATGCTTGTATACTTCTGAAAATAGATTTAGGGATTAAATTGAACATTTTGAAGTCTCTGAATAGGAGACAATATTTATAATTAGAATCATAGCAGAGAAGTCATTTATTATGCTAAATTCTGAGGGGGTGGACAAAAAGAGGACAAAAAAATAGTTCCTGTTCTAAAGGAGCTTACAATCCAATGGATAAAATGTACCCCTGGAAATTGTTTATTTCAACCATCCTTTAAAGCACCAATACAATCATCTAATATCCCTTCTAGTGATTATTCAGTATGTACTTTCACTGAAAATAGCCCATTTTATTTCTAACTGTTTTTAATTGTCATGAGTTTTTTTTTCCCCTTACATGAAGCTACATATCTGGGTCACTTTCACGTCCAACTGTTAGACTTATCCACCTTTTACAGTCAAGCAAAATAAACCCAGTCCCTTTACATAAGAAATTTTAAATATGTGAAAACAGTGATGACATCCTCTGTCTCTCCAAGGCTCCTCTTTCTAAAGCTAATGACTTCAAGGTCATTCAACATTTCTAAGATGTATAGTCTTGATTTCCTCATTCATTTTCTTCTTGATACGGATAATCCATTTGTTAATGTACCTTTTAAACTATGGTCCCCAGAAATAGACACAATATCTCAAGTATATGTTCAACAAGTCAAAGGAAGTAGAGACTACTTTTTCATGTTCTAAACATTATACTTGTGTTTAATGTAGTATAAAATATAGTATTAATGTAGTATAAAATCTCACAAACTTTTATTAGACTGCCATGAAACACTACTAGTTGAAATTGAGCTTGGAGGCCATTAAAACTTTTTCATGTGAACTGATCATATGTATGAGTTTGTTAAAACTTCTTTTTTGTCTTTAAAGTTTTTTTTATATAATTCTTTCCCCAAACTAGATTTTTATTGTATATGACAATATGAAATTTGTCAAAATTTGGTTTGTGTTTGTTTTCAAATTCCCATATATTCTTCTCAATTTTACCATCTGAGATATCTTCTCATTTTAGATCTGCCCTAATCTGGATATATGTCCATGCTATCCCACTTTTCAGAATTTTATTTATCCATCATTAGATGGAATGTTTATACAGGAAATTCTCTGAACCAATGAAATATGGAATCAGAACGCCTACAAAAATAGATGGAAGAAAAGTGTACTCTGATAATATGAACTATTAAAAGACAATGATTCAATGGAATATCCCAATTTTTAATTATTAATTATAAGAGTATATGGATAGAGTCAAAAGCATTCCATCTCATCTGGTTCTTGTATATTTATTTGGTGAAAACGTATTTTGTTTATTCATTGGGAGTGAGTAAGTTACTTGGATATCTCCATAAGTGAGATAGGAGGTTTGATCGGATTAGCAGAGGGACTTGTTCTCTGTTGACTGAATAAAATAAATGAGATTGTTAGAATCAGAGATTCTACAGAACTGAGTACCAGGAGAGACTATTCCAGTGAAACCATTCAGCAGGATTTACTTGGGATGAAGATTACTTTGGTGGTAGACTCTCCTATACCATTTTGGTCAGAAGAAAATCTTACTTTATAAGTTTACAGGATTTCAGACTTCCCATCTTTCATCAAGAATCATAAAGCAGGTCCTTAGAACCACTGACAACAGTGTTTGTATTGGGCGTCAAAGACAGATGTCAAACATTTATAAAGCTCAGTAAGGAACCCAGGAAGGGCATCTTGATGACTTCAACAAAAAGATTTCCAGGACTATGTGAGATCCCATTGTCATAAGCCCTTTAAGCTCATTTTTTTCCTCAGGCTCTATTTACTCCAGGGTAAATTCATCATAGACTTTTGTGGAAATGTTTATATGAACTATCCTTACTAATACTCTAGTAAATGTCCTTTTCAGAATAATAATTATTGATTTATCAGTGCCAAATGATAACCATAATATGTATACTATTAGGACCTCATGTGGTATCACAATCATATAGAAACAGTTCCCTGTGGGGGCCAAATATTTTCTTAAATCAAGTCAAAATTATCTATGGTATAGTTCATTTTTATTAATTTTTTATACATTTCCCAATTATTCTTTAACATTATTCAGGCCACACACTGGAGTTTTTGGACAACTTTCAGTCAGGGACCCAGAATTTGATATCTTTGATACCTTTTTTGGAAAAGACAATCTCTTCAAACCCCCAAACTCTCTTATTTACCTTTAATACATCATAGATAGATGCAATAGCCATGTTCTCAGCACCCAAATTGTTCATGTTAAGTAAGAATTGAGATAATAGCTTAAACCATTAATGCTTCTGTTGATAAGTGGACTATTTGATTAATTGTATATTTTTTCTCCTGGAGTATTTAATTCATGTCATAATGTACTATATTCTAAGAGATAGGTTTTATAATTCTTAAATAATGCTAATTGTCTAAATATATTTAATCCATCCTGATAGCAAAACATGGATGTGATAGCCATAACACTATCAAGACTCTTTGTATCACCTTCAACTAAGTTGTATTCCATATATCAATAATATACATAAAATCACATTTTATTGTAATTATCTCTAAATCTACAGAAAGCAACTTATATCAGAAGTACAAATGTTTTCTTAATATGTAAAAAAAATAATTATATTTCATTTGGGGCAGCAGAAGAGTTTCAGACTGTTCTGAAAAGTAATTAATGTCTAATTGTGGATAATCATCATGTTTAGTGATGTGCACTACCCAATTTATTTTTTCGCACCAGAGCCCATGCCAATTATACTCAGGCCACAACTGTCAAGATTATCAACAAATTAGATACTGATTGCCAAGACTGTATTATAATGGTCTCCTACCAATTTGAATAAAGCAACTATGTGTTTAAACATCCCTTGTTGTAAGACTAATTATCCAGTAACTGGTAATCGGAACAGAATTAAAGGGAATTTAGATATGTGTGCCTATAAAAAACATTTTTATTTTAATAATATACCAAAAGTGCCTGAAGCACCAATCTCACACATTTGATAAGACTATATAGACTTCGATATTTATCTCAAGCACTTCATTTTTCATATGAAGAAACTGAGGTTCAGAGATGTTGCTTAATTTAGTCAATATGCACTTAACTAAATCACATATTATATGTGTTGTATAAAAATGTAAATATAAGTACAAAGAAAGATAAACTGGCCCTTTGGGAATTTATGTCCTAATATGGGAAGACAACACATAATAGGAATATGAAAGGGGAAAGCAGTGGGAAGATAAAAGATTGTGCAGGTTCAAGAGAGTAGGCAGAGAAATGACTTAGCTGATCTGGTCAGTCTCCTTAAAGTCAAGATTTGGGGGTAAAAACAAACTGTCCAATTAGAAGATGAGGATGGATGCAAGGATGACCAACTTGTAAATTCAAGGAAGGTAAGTTCTAAAGAGCTAGGGAGCCAAGAATTCACTGTCTGGGAAAATTAAGCCTTCTTTTTTCAGGGGGAAGTGATAGATATTTAAAAATTTAGGAGGCTTCTACTTTTTTCCTGATGAAAAGACCAGAGCTAAATAGAAAACTTGGAGTTCAAAAAGAAGACTCAGATATATGGAAAGGTAAAAAGGAGAAAAGGAAAAAAAATACTGTTATCCAATAAGATGAAACTGGCTCTATCTCCACTTGGTAGAAGGATTCTCATAATTCTTGATAATTGTAACTTGCATGAATTGATGCCGAGCAAAGTGAGCTGAACTAAAGAACATTGTTCACCCTAACAGCAACATGGGGTGTTGATCAACCTTAATGGACTAGCTCATTTTATCTATGCAATGAACAGGGACAATTTTAGTGTATCTGCAACAGAGAATGCCATCTGAATCCAGAGAAAGAATTGTGGAGTTTAAGCAAGACCAAGGACTATGACCTTCAATTTTGTCAAAAGTTGTCTTATATGCTAAATAACTTTGATATATCTATTTTATTTATTCAAGGATATCCTTTTCTCCCCTCTCAATACATTTAATTTTGTTCAATGCATATCACGGAATCAACAAAAAAACACTAACTCTAATCACTGCACTTGATTTCAAGTTGCACATCTGATGTTTTCCACCTTCTTGAGATTGAACAAGTCCCTTAACCTACCTTGAACTTACCTTCCTTGTCTATAAAATAAGGGGGATTGAAATTGACAGGCTCTGAGGTCCTTACTAAAACTAAATCTATGTCCCCACTACTTTAAAACCAAGCTCGGGTGCCACTTTAAAGAAAAGATCTTCTCAGAATTCCCTTGCTGATGCCCTTTCCACCAATTACTTTATATTTTCTTATTCATACTTAGTATATTTTGATATCTAGGTTCCTTGATGCTTGATGCTATTTCTATTTTATCTTCTTATCACTAATGCTTGCAAATAGGAGGTGCTTAATAAATGAACATTGAATGGAATCCATCATCATTATATAGTATTATAGAACATACTAACCTGTGATTTTAGATGTCAGAAAGTGAAATATTCCCTTGGCAAGGGAAGCTAATATGCAATGACCATGTTGATGACTTGTCCTAATACAAACTGTTGTCAATGATAGCCTTAAGTCTGGGTCTTATATCTGTTTGAACCACGATGACAAGAATCATTGCACTATTATTAAAAAAGAAGATAATATTTTTCAATTCAATGCTGTGTATGGGGGAGGAGATCATGAATTGCTTATCACTACAAAAGCTGCCATTGAGGTGATATATTGTCCCACTCTAAGAGGTGTTTGTTCTAATGAATTATAAGCCAAGATGCCTTCACTCTCAAGAACCATTCAAATAGGACTCATGTGCTAATATATCAGCATAGTCAGTGGGTAGCTAAGATTCAATGACAATGTGATATGATATGGTCTTGACTAATATAATTACTCTTATGAAACACTATTTTTTTTATATTTTAATTCATGGAGTTGCTTTGACCTAAAGGGTTGTCACTATAAAAATAAGTTTAAATAAATAAACCACACAAGGGAACAAAGATATTAACTATTAAAGCAGAAAGAGACCTTAGAAGTAATTAAGTCCAACTATCACTTTGCAGAAAAGAAAACTCAGTATCACAAAATTTGGTGACATTTTCTCCCCCCATTTCCTTCTTAGTCACAAGGCTAGAATCAGGGACTGAATCTGTGATTTCATTGTCATAAAGAATTAGTTAATAAGAAAACTCCCTCTAGAGATGCAGAGCAGTTTCTTCTTTGCAACTTATGTTAGAGTTTCTTAGAACACAGGAAGGTTAAATAATCTGTCTAGGGTTATAAAGCCAGGACACAACAGGGAGGGCTTAAGTCTTTCCTAATATATTCAAAGTTGGGTCCTTATTCACCAAGCAACATTATTTTCTCACACATTCCAGATGTCTAAAAAATTGCTATTTCATTATCTATGGCTTTGTTAAATATATATATATATATATATACATACATACACACACATATACATACTCTGTTAAATATATATATATATGTATATATCAGAAACTCGATGTGAACAATGTTCTAATGAAATCAATGTTTCATCTCTTATATGGTATTGACTCTATAGAGACCTTTCAGCAAACCCTGGATAATCCTAATTTGGGGATATTATTGAGATGATTCTCATCTATTTGCTAGCTTTACTGTCAGTGTGTGTGTGGTGGGAGAAGAGTGACATATCAGAGTCTGGATGACCTTGGTTCAAGATTCATTTGGGTTATATATTATTTGTATGATCCTGAGAAATTTATTTAAACTCTTAGGACCTTGTGCAATTCTTTAAGATGCTAAACTCTGGAATAAATACTGAAATAGAATTCGATTTCATGTGGCCATGTAGGTACAACTATTGACACACTAAAAGGGAAGCAATAGGGGGCTAGGATTTAAAAGTCATTTTTGTTACAAGCATAATCTGTGGCTTTCTCTTTTTTTTCTTTTTTGGTTTTTGCAAGGCAATAGAGTTAAGTGATTTGCCCAAGGCCACAGAACTTGATAATTATTAAGTGCTTGAGGTCATATTTGAACTCAGGCCCTCTTGACTCCAGGGCGGATGCTCTGTACTCTTCACTGCCTAGCTGCCCATCTGTGGTTTTTTAATAAATAACAGGAAACATTTTAGTCACAAGAATGGGAGAAAATTTGAAATTATGATTTCTTATAACTAATAGTGCTATTGTATATAGATCCCTTAAAGAGTATTAACCAATCAGTCAATAAGTTTTATTCACTGCCTACTATTTTCCAAAGGACTGAATGTATAAAAAGATGTAAAAGGCATCCCTTGTCCTAAGGGAAAATCACAATAAAATGGGAGAAAATCACATGCAAACCTATACAAAGCTAGCTCCATACAAGGTAAATTTGAACTAAATAATAAAAGTCAATGGAATGAGAAAGTATTCAGGAAGTCTTCCTGTAAATGATGGAATAAAAGATTAAATATAAAAGAAAAATAACAAAAATTATAAAAAGTTGAGATATAAAAGAAATCATATGTTCCAACCTATACCAGAGAAAGAATCAGTTCCACAATATATTCCACAAGGGGTCATCTTGCATACATGTGTATGCATAAAGGTTTCCTATCATGGGGAATCCCCTGCTTCCTTTGGAAACCATTGATTATTGATCCCACTGCTCTGCATTTGTGTTATTTATTCCTAATACTGTTCTCTGGGGAGAAGCAAGATAGGTTCCTTGCCTCTTCCACATATTACTTCTTCAAACAGAACATATCCCCAAATTCTTAATATTGTATTAAGTTCTAAGAGTCAATCTGCCTTTAGAATTTGGAGACACTTTGTACTCAAAGGCAACTTTGACATTATGAAGCAGTCCTTATTCCTTTTATCAATCCACCAAAAATGTTTTTCTGAGTCTCCTGCAGATTGAACCCATCCTTTTTTGAACAGATTATAATTTGGAAAGATTTTTCTGAAATGAAGTGCAAACAGTGGAACTAAGTGCTCCACATATGATTTAATCAGAGAGGACTATAGTGACACTACCAAATCCCTTTATTCCAACTAAAACCTTATTCTGATGCAAAACTATGTTGCAGAGATTATTCTGGGTTTTCAAAGATCACAGCCCTTAGTAGACCAACTAGCTTAGATTAGTGTTGAATTAGATTCAATAAAACCTAAGCTGTCATCTTCATACCAGAGTAATTAAGGAAAAAGAAATTTATTATCAGATTAGTTATAAGGACTTGGTCTTTAAATAAATCTATTCCTACTGAAGGACTATGTATCTCCAGTAAAAATATGGACAGTTGGAACATTGATAAAAGGTCACTATTTTCCTTTTCATTTTGGTTGTTATTGTTATTAAACCAAAATTATATTTGAGATCCACAGGAATTATTATTAAATTTTTCTCTTACATATGGGAATCATCAAAATATCTGAGCTTTACATAACACTTCAAAGACTGAAAAACATTTTAAGTACATAATATTATTTGAACCATACATCAACTTGTGTTTTCACAGTTTTTACTTTTTAATAATGGAGATGCCATTTAATTCATTCTTCTCTAGTCCATTAAGGTTGATCAACACCCCATGTTGCTGTTGGGGTGAACAATGTTCTTTAGTTCTGCTCATTTTGCTTGGCATCAATTCATGCAAGTTACAGTTCTCAAGAATTATGAGAATCCTTCTGCCAAGTGGAGATAGAGCCAGTTTCATCTTATTGGATAACAGTATATTTTTTCTTTTCTCCTTTTTTACCTTTCCATATATCTAAGTCTCCTTTTTGAACTCCAAGTTTTCTATTTAGCTCTGGTCTTTTCATCAGGAAAAAAGTAGAAGCCTCCTAAATTTTTAAATATCTATCTTTTCCCCCTGAAAAAGAAGGCTTAATTTTCCCAGACAGTGAATTCTTGGCTCCTTAGCTCTTCAGAATATCAAATTTTAGGCCCTTTGTTCACTTAATGTTGATGCAGCCAGGTCCTGTATAATCTTGACTGTGGTTCCTGTATAATCTTGACTGTGGCATTTAAACCATTTGTTTGCTGACTGTTGACAGGATTCTCTCCTTTATCTGAGAACTTTGGAGTTTGGCCACAATACTCCTCAGTGTTTCCATTTTGAAATCCCTTTCAGGAGGGGATTGGTGTACTTTTTCAATAAATATTTTGCCCTCTGGTTCCATGATATCAGGGCAATTCACTTTAATTATATCTTGAAGTATGGATTCCAGGACCTTATTTTCCTCAATGTTTTCAAGAAACCCAGTGACTCTTAAATTGTCTGTCTTGGATCTATTCTCCAGGTCAGTTGTTTTACCAGTAAGATACCTTATATTTTCTTCTATTTTTTTCAGAGGGTTTTTTTTTGGTTTTGTTTAACAAAGTAGTCTTGTTGTCTCATGAAGTCATTAGTTTCCACAGATTCCAATCTCTTTTTTAGAGAAGAATTTTTACCTTTTGCAATTCCCTTTCAGATTGGTCAATTCTATTTTGTAGGAGTTTTCCATTTGTCAAAGTTTTATTGAGAAAAATATTTTCTTTTTTCAACTTTCCAATTGTATTTTTGAAGGATTTGTTTTCTTGTTGCAAGATGTTTTCTCTTGTATTTCTTTTCCCAATTTTTCCAATTAATTTTTAATCTCCTTCCTGATCTTTTCTAAGAAGTCTTTCTTGACTGGAGATCAATTCATATTCTCCTCCAAAGCTCTATTTTTCTCTGAGTTAGGTCCTTGTCTTCAAGGTAACATTCAATGGTTCGTCCTTGTCTTCAAGGTAATATTCAATGGACCCTGCTTTTTGCTGGTCTTTCTTCATTTTCCTAGCATATTGTGTTGGGGGAGGGGCTGCTTCACAGACCTTTGGTGTTGAGATCTCTAGAGGCTTAGCTCACTGGGTTTAGTAACTTCAAGTGGGTTGGCCAGTAGGGAGTTCTAGAGGCTTTCTCTGGAGTGTCTGTGTCCTTTATTAGAGAGGCCCACTCCCTAGGCCTGGGGGTGTGGGAGATCAGCAAGATCTTGATTATACTTGAGCTGGGCCCTTGGGCTAGATAGTTAATCTACTTAATCCCCCATCAGTTTGGGGGGGAGGTGTGATCTGTGGCTAACACCTGATCCTGGTGGGGGGGGTTGGGGGGATGTTACTGTATTTGTTCTAGGAAGAATAACTTTCTCCCACACAAATGGAGGGGAGAGGACTCAACTGAAACCATGGGGGCTAGCACCCTGGTCTTCCAGACTAGCCTAGCTGACCGGATTGATATCTAGCCACCTGGCTTGGGCTCTCCCGCAGTTGATGCAGCCAAAGCTTTCACCACTCTTCTCAGGTCAGTTCCCTGGCCTCTCCCCACTTCCCACACACTCTTTCTTTGCTCTCTGCCCCTTCCCACCCACACTTCCCTGGGACAGACCTTGGTGCACAATGTTCTCAAACTTTCTCCTCTGGGTTCTGTGGATCCAAATTCTGTTAAGAGGCTTGTTTAGTTCTGAGTGAAAGCCAGGAGGGCTTAGGACAGTGGATGGCTTGTCTCTGCATTCTTGAACAGAAGACTGACAGTATTCTTTCTTGGTTGAAAGTTGTTAGGGATTCCAAGAGATAGAAGAGTAAGAGTTTCAGGAATGGTGGAAAACTTAGACAAAGAAAGATGATTGCAAAATTTGCAGGGGAAAGAACCTAGTCCAGTTTGGCTAGAACAAAGAGGGTATGAAGATTACTGATTTAAAAAGTATAGATGGGAGTCAAGACATAGAGCATTTTAAATGTTGGAATGACTTTTTATTCAATCCTAGAAGCAATGAGGAAAAGAAAATATGGCAGCCGAAGCATAATACTGAAATAGGTGAAATTCATTTCCAGGACCCCTTCCTTCCTAATTATATTATTCCAGCCTATTATTTCAGCAGTGATTCTTATTTCTCTGATTTTCATCCTCTGGAGTAATTCCAAACCCTTCTTAATTCCAGTAGTTTTTCTCTTTTGATTCTTTGTTTATCCTAAATATGGTTTTCTTTGTATATATTTGTTTGCATATTATCTTGCCTATTCAATTTTAAGCTCCTTGAGGACAGGGACTAGACTATCTTTTGCCTTTTCATTGTTTTGGTGTCCCTAGCATTCACCATAGTGTGGAGCATAGGTTCTTAACAAATATTTATTGAATTGAATTGAAATAAAAATTAATTTGTCCCTAGTAAATTAATGTCACACACGATCAGTTTAATCAATACCATATTATACTCATATATTTATGAAAATGTTTTTTTAGTAAAAGATGCTTGTACTAGGTCAAAAATAGTCTGTCTCAAATTTTTACTGAATTGGTGCAATGGGAAAATAGTTTGGAGTACTGACTCCCTTTTCCTCATTTCATAGTCCTGGGAGAGTGAGAGACTTGGTCAAAGTCACATACGAAGTAATAACAGTAGACAGCCAAGGTGAGATTTGAAAAAGGAATAGTTGATCTCACACCTGGTGTGGGGAAAAAAAATTTAGGAAAGGATAGTGGTGGAACATCCCGATTTCCAAAAATCAAATAACCTAAATGACTGGTCAGCCAATTTCTAGCCAATGGCTAGAGAAACATTCGACAACTAGAAAGTATTACAACAAGAATGTAATCAAAGGACATCACTAGTGAATAAAAAAGAAACTAGGGAAAATGGTCCTAAGTGGTTTGTTCTAGCTAAGTATAAATTTTAGTGCAGGAAATTATAATAAAACCATTCATTTCTAGGAATTTTAATCTAAGGTCTTCTAAGCAGACCTATCTTAGCTCTGAGTTGTCTTATCTATGTGATTTAGACTATGTGTTTTTAGCTATTAAATATTCATGATATATGAAACTAAATTATTCTTTAAAACTGTGAAGCAAATGTTGATATGGTAAGTATAGCTGATTATTGGTTAAGTGTATTTTGGTCTTCCAATTTTAAAATTATAGGTCATTCTGGAAAACAAAGATTAAAAAGCCCATTGAGAGGAGCTAATGGAAAATGTTCAGTTCAACAACAGTCTTTTAAAAGTTAATTGAAATTATCATTTTGAATTGATAGCAGGCATAAGGTACATGCTGACATAAAGCATGTTCCCAAATGCAGGACTGTATTCTGTAACTTTTCCTGATTCAAAATGATTTCCCTCACCTCCAGTGATTAAAATAATATATTTACATTTAACTTCTGAGGAAAATTAACAAATTTTCCTATTATTTTCAATATATTTTAACTTGAAAGCATTTATTCTACAATGATTACATATTTGTAAAAGCTCCTCATTTTCTAAAATGGAATCATTAGTATTTACAACCTACAAAGATAGCATGGGACAATGGAAAAACAATAGAACTTGGAATGAGGCAGACCTGAGTTCAAACCACTGAGGGCTCTGTGATCCCTTCATTTATCAGATGAATTTTCTTAGCAGGTTTAACTGTGTCATTCTCCTCTCCTTTCCATCTTTTCAATAAACTACAGTGTTTTTCTATGATCTAATCTAAAATCAAATCTAAAAAATCCTTTGGCCTTTAAAAGGCCTTCATAACGTAACCACTTCCTATTTTTCGATTTTTCGATCAGTAACTCCTTCCTATTTTGCCTTATTCCCTTCCACACATTTCAAAATGCAATGATACTAGCCTTTTTTTAGAGTTTCTTACATAATACATTCCATTTCCAGCCTTCATGCAACTGATCTTTGTGTCCTGGCTTCCCTGGTTTCCTTTAAGTTACAGCTAAAACCCCATCATCTTTGAAAAGCCATTTCTCATCCTCATTTTGACTGCCTTTTAGAGAAAAGAACAAAAGCCAAGTTATCATACATGTATCTTGCTTTTACAAAGTTGTTTGAATGTTGTCCCCTCTATTAAACTCTGAGTTTCTTGACAGCCTAGACTTTTTGTTTTGTTGTTAATTTATTTCTGTTGATTTGATTTTTACTTTGATTTTTGTTTTATTTTGTCTTGCTTTCCAGCTACTGCTTTGCAGTAGACACTTAGTAAATGCTTAAGACTGACTGTTATACAGACCAAGTATATTAATTTCCTCATGTTCTAGAGACCAAGTCACATATGAATTGTTGATCTGGGTTAAAAAAAGGTATTTTCCCTTTTTTGGGGGGGAACTCTTTCTACCAATATTTGTTCAGTTAAACAAACAGAAAATGAGCTTGAGTCAAAAAAGGGGAATATCATGTGTGTGGAACGATAAGATTCTCTGAAGTATACTTTTTAATTTTCTTTAATGAAGATCTTCATTAAGGATCAAAGATGGCTTATGTCATATAGGTAGCTAGTAATGAGAAATATGAAGCATACCAGAATATTAAAAAATATAAGTAAATCAAGAAATATAGTTCAAGTGATGACAAGAAATGTTCATTCAAAAGAAAAGAAATTCTTGATTCATTAAAATGCAGGAATTCTTGCAGTAAAGAACTCTGAAGTATTTTATTATAATCTAAAAATGTCCAACAGAAAACCGGACTATGAGAAAAAAACATATTTTAGATATATAACTACAGTTTTTCAATGTAAAGCTTTGCTAAATTTTCCTTTTTTTGTTAAAGTTGGGAAAAATGATTAATTTTTCCAAATTACCAAAATAAAAATTTTATCATAAAAAAAAAACAGATTGATAAGGGTGGTGCCATAGGATATATTTAAGTCGCAAGAACACTTTAGTTTGAATCTTGCCTCAGATACTGTTACCCTGGGCAAAGCACTTAACATTTCTCAACCTTAGTTTTCTCATTTGTAGAATGAGGAATTTAAACTCTAAAGCCCCTTTGAGTTCTGCATCTATGATTCTTTGTGAATGTCATGCCTTTTACCATATCTATTTATTAAGTTCTGTGATAAGTCACTTATTTTAAATCTCTTCATTTATAAAGTTGATGAACAAAGGGACCTCAAACTCTATTCTCTCTTTTTTCTTTCTATTAGTTTTTCAATCCCACTCCACTTTCAAATGCATCTTAAAACTCCAGGTTTCTGAATAGCATATAACCTCCTTAATAAAAAAGATAAGAAGGTGGGGCGGCTAGGTTGCACAGTGGATAGAGCACTGGCCCTGGTGTCAAGAGTACCTGAGTTCAAATCCAGCCTCAGACACTTAATAATTACCTAGCTGTGTAGCCTTTGGCAAGCCACTTAACACCACTTGCCTTGCAAAAAAAAAAGATAAGGAGGTGTTAAAGATTGTTAGTTTATAATTGAGGCTTTCTTCCTAATATAATCAGAAGAACAGAAAGATCATTGAAGATGCAAGAGAGTTGAAAAGAAATTTATAGTAGTTTGAAGTCTCCTTGTTAAAAGAAAAATAAAGAATTTTTTCTTTAGTGGGTCTTTTTATGAGTTTCAGATGGGCCAGCATAAAATTGCATAATATATTATTTTGTGAATAGTTAGCATATGAGAGAAGAACATGTTGGGAAGGGCATTTAGATATTTTCTTGTCCAAGTCAACCTGAAATGGTTCTCTCCATCTGCCAGAAAATCAATACATGAACCTCAAACCATCAGTCCAATTTATAATAGATTTTATAATATAATATGTAATTTTTTATTACTTTAAGGCAAGGACTTTCATTCCTGTACATTAATTCTTGTTGCAAATACTCATATTGTCTCTTTAAAGTGAATAAGAAACCAAACATACATTAAGACCTACTATGTTCCAGGCAGACTGAAATACTGGGGATATGAAGATCAAAAACAATCCTTGCCTTCAAGAATTTCACAATTTAATAAGCATCAGAATGTTCTATAAATCACAATATCTCAGAAAATGATGATGTAATTGATAGTAATGATTGCAATAAAAATACTGAAAATCACAAAATATTGAGGGCAAGAATAGATGGAAAATTTCAAACTGGAGGAATATTAGTATTATTCATAAAAAGCACATGACCACTGCCCTGGATTTTGCACATTGGCTGGTGCATAAACTTTTGATATACTCTGACCTTGGTAGTGAAGTACACATGATATGATGAGGACATAAACTCAACTCTGAAAGCTTCAAATGTTTTGCCAGAAGTATTTCAACAGCTTCTAATTTAATCTCCCTACTTTGTCTCTCTGTTCCATAATCCATCCTCCATTCAACTGCTAAGGTGATAGCCCATAGGCCTGACTTCTGGATTCAATCAGCTTCGGTGCTTCTCATTGCTCATAGGATAAAATACTGACTCCTAAACTTAGCATTTAATGTAATCCCCAACCTGTTTCTAAACTATTTTTCTATCTTTATTTTGCATGATGAAACTCCTTTCTATAGTTTGGGACCAAGAATTTTTTGAAATTACTCATACACAAAAATTCTCTCATTTCTATTACTTTTCACAGTTTGTCCCTCTGCCTGCATGTCTTGGATTGCTTGAATATAGTAAATACTTAATAAGAGTTCATTAATTGGTGATTGGTTTGAATCTCTGGTTTCCTTCAAAATTCAACTCAAATACTTACCAATTCTTTTCCTGGTTCCTTTAGCCACTTTCCCCCTAGTTTTTATTTTGTTTATATAGTATATCATGTATAGATAGATAGATATATAGATAGATAGATAGATAATTTGTTATATCATAGCAAGAATTGTTTTATTCTCATATACTATGGTGCATAGGGAAGAAAGCACTGGATTTAGAACCAATTAGTCAATCACCTTCTTTAAAATCCCATTTCTTCTATTTGTTACCTTATGTTTTGACTTCAATTGATTGACCTCTCTAGACTTCAGTTGATTCACCTCTCTAGACTAAACTTTCCTCATTTGAAAAGCAAAGGCATTAAACTAGATAGCCTCTAAAGTCTCTTCCATCTTACATTCTATGATTCCTTTGAACCAATATAACAAGAATGAGGGAAAACTGATGGATAACTCTTGTATTCCACTGGTATATAGCAATATTAGGAGAATATGAAGGTCTTATGAACATTTAGTGGACATCTATGGGAAATTTGGGGGAGAACATGGATTCGAAAATAATAATTGCAAAGGATGGGCAATAGGAATTGGTGGAGATCTTCTTCATGAATGGGGGGAATATTTACACCAATATGAGAATAAAGGTTTTGGTTATGGGATTGTCATGACTGGAGCAGCTAAGTGGAACAGTCCATAGAGCACTGGCCCTGTAGTCAGGAGGAACTGAGTTTAAATGTGGCCTCATACACTTAACAATTACTTAGTTGTGTGACCTTGGGCAAGTCACTTAACCCTGTTGCCTTGCAAAAACCAAAAAAAAAAAAAAAAACAAAAAGCAAAAAAATGATGTGACCATTCAACTGCCAACAATTAATAGGGTAGTCCAAGATGCATAGGAATAACCCCTAATTCCAAACAACTAGATAACCACAGTGGACAAAAGGCTGTGCCTGGAGTCAAGAAGACCTGAGTTCAAATTTGGTCTCAGATACTAACTATATAATCCTAGACAAGTCTGTTTCCTCAATTATAAAGTGAGGATAATAATAGCACCTACCTCCTAGAGTCATTGTGTGGTTCAAATAAAATATTTATAAAACACTCAACAAATTGCTAGACATATAATAGATATTTATGAAATGCCTGGTCCCTTCCCTTTCAGCACTCTAGACCACCAATCTTACTACCAGCTTGGTTCAACTAGCCATTGTTCAGGGAACAACACTTCTGATGATGCAAATTGATTCTACAGTTGTTGCTTTGATATCTGTCTCTTTAACTACTGAAGACTAAGAAAAGATCGTCAAATGAATTAGTGACAAAATTGTCAAATGAATAAGCTGTCAAATGAATTAACATCATAAATATATAATATTTTATCACTGAAAATGACATTGGAGAAAAAAAAGATGGTTTTGCATTTGGGGAACACGGACTTTCCATTTGATTAGCAGTTAAAACTCCCTATATATACGTTCTTTCTTAATCTTGTATCCTGAGCTTTGAATGAACTATGCATACTCATCTACTTTCTAGGACTTTTGTGAACAAAGAAGTTATGGGGAAGACCAGGAATACGCTGAATTAATTATTTTCTCACAAATGAATTGATCTGGTACCCAGATATGGGTCACTAGGGCAAGGAGGATGCAGAATCAGCTCTTGGAGTCTGACAGTGTACTCTGAGCTCTCAGAGATCTTCTCTACTATTAAATTTAATTGCTTTTATAGTTTTTCTTACTTTCCTGGACTTCTTTTAACTATCTTGGAAACTACTTTTATGTGAGCTATTAAAATATTTCAGTAAATGAATTTTTGAACACTCAGGGTTACAGTGATCTTATTTCACCAAAGGGAGAACCCTGCCTAGAACAGCCTTCACTCCCAATTCTTAAATTATGAGCTTCCTGCTTTTCTACTTCTTGTACTTAGCACCAAATTTTGTGTATGATATAATTTTTTCATCATTCATTTCTTCATGGGTTAGAAGGCCTCCTGATGTTGAGCTGTTCTCAAGAATAGTGGAACAAAAGTTTTATGATCTCTCCCCAAGATGGAAAGACAGAATATAAATTTGATGACAGACTATATACCATCAGAATCTTAGTCCAGATAGGTATGGGAAGGTTCATCCCAGGTGCTTACAACATGGTGAATGTTTTGTCATTTACTAAGTCACCAATTATCGGAGATTTAGGTCTAGAACGGTTCTTAGAATCCAGACCCTCATTTTGCAGAGAAGGGAAGAGAGGCCTACTTTTCTCAAGTTTACACAATTTGTTACTATCTGAGATAGAATTTGAATCCAGATCTTCCTAACTCCTAATCCAATACTCCATTTCTTATATTATCTTTGATGAAGATGTTCCTTAGTAGAAAGAGTACTGAATGCAAATATAGTTTTATGAATAAGTGAGAAAAAATAATAATCATGAAAACAACAATAATCATGATGATAATGTCATAATGAGAGAAAATAATGATGATGGTGATAATAAGAGCTAATATTTATATCGTAGTTTAAATTTTTCAAAAACTTGTACATGTAACAATTATCTCATTTGCTCTCATGAATTATCACCATATAAAAGATAGAAATGTTGAATAGCATTTGAAGAACTAGTTTCTTGTTAAACAGCATTTTAATAGCATCATTTATATAAATGTTAAAGAAAAAGGGGATAAAAGAAAACTTTGTTCCCCCCTTTGCTCAATAGATCTCTCCTCTGCTAGTGATTTAGAGAAATAATTGTTCTTTTTTTATTATTCATTCAGAGATGTGTCACTGAAGCAGAAACAAAATATGGCCATTAATATTCATTGGTAAATAACTGGTGTCATGAGTGCTATAAAAAATGAGTCAAATCTACCTAAAGGCAAACAGAAGGATTTGAGAGGCCCTGTATACTTTGAGTAAGCAAGAATCTAAATGAACAACTGTTAATTGTCTCTTCCTATAGAAAGGTGGATAATTTCACTGGATTTCCACCCATTTTAAAGCTCTTTTGGAATGTATTTTTCATTCAAGGTGCCCTGTGAGATGACTCTGACTAATTTCAGTCTTTTGTAGCTTATACTACCCACCTTCAAAGGCTTTTATTTACACTCTAACTGGGCAACTTCCTGTCCCTGTTTTTTTCCCTTCTCTTTATCATTGGCATATATAGATAATATCCTTTTTCAAATATTTATTTATGTCTATTGCAGCTCATCCAACCAACTGGAACCACCCTTTCCTTCCTTAAATTTCTCATAGCACCTTGGAACCCTCATTCTCCCTTATATAGCTGAGCTTTTTCTTGTGTATGATTTTATATTCATATGCCTTCCTTCTTCCTATTACATTACAAGCTCATTTGGGACTAAGAATCTTTGATCTCCTTTGCCTAGCAGAAAGTCATACATTCAATTGTTAATAAATTGAACTCAATTCATAATATACAAATTATAGAATTATAGTTGAACAATTATCAAAATAATATCATAGTAAAGATGCTTGACCTGAAAGCTGTGTGAATCAGTAGAAGTCATTGAAATTCTGACCTTCACATGCCTTATTTCGAAAATAGAATTAATATTACTTGCTATATAAATCTTACTTAGTAGCTTATAAGGAAAGTTTTTTTTTTAATATAACTAGTATTAAATGAATTTGAGTTCTTTTTGTTGACTTATCACTGGGAAGAAAATATTTCTATCTAATAGGGGAGAGGAAAATATAATCTTGGTCTTCCTGAAGCAGTTATCTCAAATTTGTTGTCAGTCAGAAATTCCAATTGGAAAGAGAATGTATGGTTCTAAAGGGAAGATTTGGGCCAGTTAACTTCCTTATATCCTATGGCTATAGATTATAAATTTAACCCTCAGCTTTTTCTGGCAAGTGATCAATGAAGAGTCTTTACTTAGAACCTATGATATATTCCATGTGACAACAATTATTTTTTCCCATAAGTGAGATGAGCAAATACAAAGGATCAACAGAAATCCTTCACTGCCACTGTAAAAACAGCTCCACACCTACGTCTTACTGATGATGAGTTATCCTTGTCATTTTTTATTTATGTATGTTGAAATAATTTCAGTGTACTATAGTTTCATTCTTAGAATGGACATTCCATGAGATCATGCCTCCTATCACTCTCTTTATTAAAATAATTGCTGCAATACTGTGCAGTGCAGGAAATACATTACACAATTTTCAATTCTGGTGATAGCTACCTGCATGACCTTGGGAGTTCAATCTCCTTCTGTGTCAGTTTTTCTCATCTTGGAGATAAGGAGATTGGACATGATAGTCTATAAGGTATCTTCTGTTTTAATATATGATCTTAAGATAAATGTTTACTTTTAAAAATTCCAACTGAGTTTTTCCTTCCTATCCTATGGTCTTCTTTTTTTCCCCTTGGTCCTAGCTCCTCTTATACAAAATTACTAACATGTAAATATGTTAAATACCAATGTATACATACAACTTTTATTTCATTGTTCACCACTGAGGAGAAGAGTTGGGAAGGGATGGTGGTAGAAAAAAGTGTAATTTATAAATATGCAAGTGGATGAATGTTGAAAAACTTTCATAACATGTAATTTGAAAAAATAAAACAAACTTTAAAAAATTCCTAATTTATAAAAAAAATATCTCTAGAGAACAAACTTTTCTTTACCATCTGTCTGTGTACATATCTTTTACCCTTAGTATATTATAATTGCTACTAGAGCAGGAAGTGTGTCTTACTCATTTTTGTATTATTCTTAGTATTTAACATAATGTCATATGTATATTTGGTGCTTAATACAGATTTGTTGAATGCATTATTGATTATATCCAAATTAAATAGTATAAAGGGAGTTTGATTAAAAGAATTTAAGAGTTTTATAACATGGTATATTACAGTCATACAACCTCTCTTTAAAAATTCTGATAGGAATAGGGGAGGCATCAGACAGAATTACAAAATGTGTTGTTGTCATTGATGTTTCAAGAAGGATTCCTCAGAAACAAATCCTTTGGTGTTGGTTAGGCCCAAGACATCAGGGAACTTAAAAAGCAAAGCACAGAGAATCCCTAGAGACAAGGACCCTGGGTGAAAAACAACAGCATATAAGAAAACCAGGCAGGAATAATTCACCAGCTGTATGCAACCCTAACACATAGATCTCACCCAGACCTCTCCCACATCATCTGTCTTTTAATAAAAAGTCCCTGTTGATATCTAGAACACTTTTACTGGGTGGGAAGCACTAATTCTCCTGTTCTTGGTCTCCCTACACATTGTTGGTATTTAATAAATATTGACCTGGATTGAATGGAATTCTATCCCTTCTATACATCTTTAGAGTCCAAGAGTCTGATGTTCCATTAAGGTTATAGGCAATGGATGTTGCTTCCCAATCCAATAGCCCAATTGTTATCCTTTTCTAACTATGGCTTCAACAAATGACAAACAATAAAATATTGTTGCTGGTGAATATTTGGTCATATGTATTTTTTTAAAAAAATGTAAGTCATCCAAGGTTGTGTTCTAGATTTGTCCTTATGAATTTAAGGTATCCGGAAGGAGACTCATATGTGAGAGAGAGAGGGTTTTATTTTTTCCTTCCCCCTCTCTCCCCCTTTAAACCTCAGCTGAAATTTCTCTTTGCAGGAAAGCCTGTGATTAGGCTTCACCTAAGACAAACTGCTTTCCCTTGCAGCACTCTCTCTTTTTGCTGCCCATCATCACATCCTTGGAGATCAGCACTCTTCTCCTTTGAATGCATTAGTCATTCATGAATAATGACATAAAAGCTTAGTGATGGTAGAAAGAGAGCCTTTTATTAGACTTTTCTAACAACCATTAATATCTATAACACTCAGCAGTTTTCTAATTTTCTTTTGTGAAAGGACAAGCTGTAACTACATGGTAAAATGGCACGGGGTCTAAACTATTACCATTTGCATTACTTTAGGGAGAAAGAAACAGTTGAAAAAAAAGTATACTCATGTTAGACAGCAGAACCCTCAGATAAAAAAATAAACTTTTAGCATTAATTGATTTTTAAAATATTAATAACAGCAGTAGACTATCCTGGAAGAAAAAAAAATCTCCTTTCTTTTCAAATGTCTTTCAAAATGCAAAAATTAAAATATATCAAAATACAGAATAGTTTGGATGGTAAAAAATATCATCCATCCAAGACAGATTCCAATGTCACATCTTCAGTGCAGTTAAGGCTTTAAAAGCTATAACAACAGAACTGGTATTCTGATAGGCTCTATCTACCTGGAAAGGTTTCAGGTATGTGATCAAAATGAATTATTTTCTATTACTTAATGATCTGACCTAAAAAGGTGGTTCATCAAGTGAAATGAATTTTTGTTTCTTTGTTCTTATCCTTAATGATTTTTGAAGACTTTTAATTATTTAACATTATTAATGATATTGGGAATTTTGTTTGGTTACCATTACCTGGGGCCACCCTACCTTGCAAAGCTTATTGCTTAAGGGAAGCAATGTGATCTGCCAAAAAATCATTGTGTCTTTGGACTTAAATGTTCTCTTTTATAATGCTGATTTTCATCTTTATGCCTGTGTTTGGGTTAGTCAATTAAACTCCAATGCTCACTTTCCTCACCTGTAAAATGAAGATATTGAACTAATTGAAACCTACTATCCCTTCCATTGATAAATCAATGATCCTAAGTTTGATCCTTTGCGTGAAATGTCCTTTTTACCTATTTCTCCTATCAAATTTCAAAACATATAGCTAAAACACACCACCTCCTTTGCTTCTCATTCATTCAATCTTTCCCCTCAAGTCTCACAATGCATATTGTTCTATAATTTTCCATTATACTTATGTACGAATTTTCTAGGTTAGAGTGATTTTGGTTTAGAAATCAATTTCCTTGAGAGCAAAGATTATATATTCCAAACACTGAACTTCATCTCCCTTTGTTATCACTGGCATTTTTAGTTGTTTCAATCATGTTTAATACTTCATGACCTATTTTGACAAATGATCCTTCTTGAGCTCATTTTACCATTGAGGAAACTGAGAACAATGATATTTACCACAGTGTAGGAAAATTTTGTTGCATTATATTATATATAGTACATTAAAATGAACATAATAATAATTTATTTAAATAATTTAATATTCCTGTGATTTTAATCTGATATTCAATTGGATTGAAAATTCTTTGAATCATTTCAAAAATCTAATATCTTGGTCAGAGTTAAGATGAGTTATCTGGAACAAGGGAAAAGCTGGGTGCATTTTCTATGGAAAATTGTACATTTTTTTCATCCAAAAAAGCTGAATTTGAAATAAATGCCTGCCCTTTAAACAATAGTATTTTTTTAGGTTTTTGCAAGGCAAATGGGGTTAAGTGGCTTGCTCAAGGCCACACAGCTAGGTAATTATTAAGTGTCTGAGACCGGATTTGAACCCAGGTACTCCTGACTCCGGGGTCGGTGCTTTATCCACCTAGCTGCCCCTACAATAGTATTTTTTTAATGAATCTATATGACTGTAAATTTTAGAATATAATAATCCCTGAAGAATTAAGTTTGTAAGCAACGCAGAAGGCAATGGAGAGACATTTGGTGGTATAAAATAGGTTGCATCACATTTTCAATGATTATTTGCACACAAGAAATACCACAAAAGATATCTAGAATTTTACAATGTGAGAGAGGTGGGAAGGTTGTGTAGCAAGAGTGTTAAAAGTTGAGTGGTCTGAGCTAAGATCATACCCATGTAATGGTAAATGGTAGATAAGTTATTGAAGAAGGATGAGAAGGAAGAATGGGAATAAGAAGATAGCTAAAATACTAAGGAAGAATGGGATTGGAAGAGGAGGAAATGAGGAAAAGATAAAGAGGTGTATAGGAAATGAAGCAGGAACATAGAAATATAAGGAAGAAGGAGGAGAAGGAGGGGAAGGGGAAAAGATTAGGAGAGATAAAAGGAGGAGGGAAATACAGAAAAAAAGGGAGAAATTGAACTTGATTTTAAAAGGAAGCACTAAAAGGATCAGTGTTTTTAAATAAAGAAAGCACATTTTCCTTTTAATTTTATCTAATATAAAAATGCATTGCCTGGAATTAAACTCTAGACATGTTATTCAGGTTTTCAAGAAATTACTTTTTTTCTTAATGTAAGTCAGGGGAAAACTGCTCATAATTGAAAACATAATTGTGACTGACTCATTATAAACAGATAGGTATATATAACAAGGAGAATTCAAAGCAGCTGTCCTGTCTTGATTCCCTCATCTTCTTTAATTTAAACACAATAGATAATGCAAAACAAGTTTGCTCCTAGTAAATAAATTTTTGGTGGTTTGCTGTTGTTTAACTAGGCCTTTTGTTTCCAGGTAACAAGGTTTTGCTGATTATGGCTTTTTTCTTTCCTTTAGAAATTAAATACAGATTCGAGAACCAAATTGTTCATCATAGATATCTGTTCCAGATTTAGAGGAAAGCACTATTTTGTTTGCATTTCTAATTTAATCTACATATTCTCCAGGGATTGTACTCAGAAATGTAAACCAGGATATTAGGTAACTAACCAATGGTCTCTATGTGACCAAAGTTCAACTCTTTTTTTTCTTGCTTGAATATTAATAAAAAAGACTATTAATATCAAAGTCTTCCTTGTATTTTAGGACTAGATTTAAGTGTTCTTTTGGTTACTTACATTCATGCAACTTCATCTGTTTTGAAAGGGTTGAGAATAATACTAGAGAAGTCAAGAATTTATTTTAATTTTCCCCCCTGAGTTTCAGTGGTGTGAATGGGGGAAAATACACTAATCTAAAGCTATCTTGGATAAAGTCAGAATGCTGCTTGTGCACTCAGAATAAAAAGCTTCTATTTTAAAAGAATTTTTTTAGTTCTTTTTCCCCCCTGGGCATTTCAATTTATAATAGTATTCCATCAACTTTCATTGTCATATGGAACATCATCACAGCATTTGGTGTTTTCCTAACTTCTCTATTTTAGTTGAAGGCACTATTGTTCTTCTATTCTTCCAGGTTTTTAGCTACAGCTTCATCATTCACTCTCCCATCTCTTAGTCCCTCATTTCCTTTCAGTTATAAAATCTTGTGGATATTACTTAACTTACAATCCATACCCATCCCCTCTTCTTCCCTCCAATAGACACTTCCCAAGTTCTGGGCCTCATGGGGTTTCAATAGCTTCCTAATTGCTCTGCATGTATTCAGTCGTGCCCTTCATTCTTTCCTTCTCATGGTTGTCAAATTGACATACTAAAAACATAGGTCTTAACCATATCCTCTCTATTCCCAACCCCCTGTTCACGAATATATAATAGTTCCATCTTTCCTAGAAAATAAAATTGCAACTTCTTAGATTAATTTTTTCAATTTTTTTAAGCAAAGAAGTCTCTCCCTTGAACTCTAACTATACCCAAATGAGAAAGCAGGGGAAAAAAATTATCACTCAAACAAGCTATATTTCCCACATTCACTGACACACACACACACACACACACACACACACACACAAACACAGTTCTTGTTCCACTTTCTATTCCCCATTCACAATGGTCCTTTTCCCTTTTCTCTGTCTATGCATAGGATGTCTATGGTAAAATTCAATTCTTTGTGAAATCCCTGGTTTCCATGGTCATTTGACTTGTGTTCCACCAATATAAGAAGTCTATCCTGTTCTGATATACCTCTCCCTAGCAGTTAATCATCTCCCGCACAAGTTCATTTGAATCTATTTTGAATTTAATTTTCTGAGTATTTGATGTCCATGTATTTGTGTTAGCAGTTCCTAAAGCTGCCTGGTGTATTGTAGATAATTAAAAAATGTTATGGAATTGTAATTTTTAAGAAAGAAGCATTGTGCACAAATTACTGGTTTGTAGTACAAAATATAGTTTTGGGATCATTCTTAGCATTTTAGAACCTTTAATCTCCTCAGTGACACATCTGAAATCAGTTCCATAATTTTGGAGGGGTAGATAGGATTCTATTCTAAAGCCCCTAGATGGCAGAATACTTGCATACTGTCAACATTAGAAATACCTCCACTTTTGCACCATGTTGGCTTTCAATAATTAGTTAAATAGGAAGCATTAGATGCCTCCCCTCCAGGTGAGCTCCTATAGTTCCACTCTTCAGCAAATCTATTGGCCTTGTGATCTTCTGAACACTATTCAGATATTCCTTCTTCCCGTTTCCTGAAGTTGTCTTTCAACCTTACTTGGCGGTTTCATACTACTTGCTCAGAACATCTTTTGTGAAACTTGCTCCAGTCAAGAAAAATGTAAATTAGAGGTATAATTGCACCTTTTTTGCTTGTTCTTCATATATTTCTCTGGTCTTTAGGTATAAGGGAAAAGATATATAATCTTTGGTAGGAGGTATCATAATCATAATACAGATTGGTAGAACTGCAACTATGACAATGATAGCTGACGTTTGCTTAAGAGTTTTCTATTCATCGCAACCCTGGTTGGTAGTACTAAGATTATCCCTATTTCTTAAAGGAAGAAATCAAACTATTCAAAGATGAAATGATTTCAATCAGCTAGTATGTGCCAGAAGCAAAATGGAAGCTCAGATTGTTCTAACTTCAGTTGTAGTTCTCTTTCCACCATACTCAGCTAACTTGATGTTGAGTTTTGCTACTGCCTTGTGAAAACTGCTATTATTTTAGTCTGTGGTGAGTTAAGAATAGGAGAGGTTGAATTTCAGAGCCAAGTATGAACCATTTAATACCATATAATTTAATACCATAGTTTGAAGAATGCTATTTACCAGGTGAGATTTAAACATTTATTAGTTACTTGTTTTATGCCAAGAATTCTCCTAGAAACCCAAAGGAAAAGCTTCATTTATAAATGACATTAACCCTCTCTTCATGGATCTTAATCTTAAGGAAAAACTATTTTTTTATGGAAGTTCTATTATATTCTCTTCCAGTTTGAAAAAAATCCTACTTTGACCACTCAGGACACATGGAAAATTTTTTACCAAAAACATTATTGTTTGTATGTGGTGTTAAATTTCTTCAGTGAGTATTTAGTGATTGTTCTCAAAAATATTTCATAATCCTTTTTACATATATTACCATAAAATTAGCTAAAAATCTAATCAGATAAAATGAAGAAGAAATCAATAATCAACAAGATTATATAAATATTCATTTGCATCACATATACATATCCAAAGAAATGTACTTGGTGAGTATGTCACTTAACCTCTATCTGCCTCAGTTTTTTCATTTATGGAAATAGGAAAAACACCTATTGCATAACATTGTTAAGAGGATGAAATGAGATAATGTTTGTAAAAACATTTTAAAAGTTGAAAGTGTTATATGAATCCTAAGTAGATGCATGTGTACAACATGTGAGTTTGAATGTATATGGGTGTATGTACATATGCACATGACAATAAGTGTATATGGGTCTATCTACCCTATCAGGATCTTTACATAAATACATACATATATAATCACTTAATATATCTATATATCATAAAATATGAGTCTCATATGGGGATATATATATATATATATATATATATATATATATATATATACACACACACAAAAATACATATATCATACCATACATATTGTAGAGGAAAAGAGGCATCCAAGATTAGTGGGTGCTAAACTAATCTTGGAGTAGGGATTAAAGCCTCACCTCTGAAACATTATGGCTGTGTGATCCTGGATAAGTCACATAACTTCTCAGTGTCTAAGTATGGAAGTCTCTAATAATTGATATTGAGGATATACAGGGGTAGAGAAGTTCCTCTGTAGGAGCCCACTGACTAATAAAATCATCTTTTTCAGTTCTTTGATTCTATGGACCATAGCAAGCCAGGTCCTTCTCTTCTTTACTACCTCTCAAAGTTTATACAAGTTATTCTTCATTGTTTACATGCTCTGTCCATCTCAGTCTCTACCATCCTTTTCTCCTTTTTTCTTCAATCTTTCCCAAATCAGGGTATTTTTCCAATGAGTCCTGTCTTTTCAACAACATTTAAGCTTTGCTTTGCTATTTGATCTTCCAAGGAATTGTCTGAAAAAATTTCTTTATGCATTGACATATCTGATCTCCTTGCTATCCAGGGAACTCTCAGTAGTTTTCTTCAGGATTACAGTTTGGAAGCATTGATTCTATGGTGCTCAGTTATTTTGTACCCCAGTTTTCATAGCCACATATTGCTACTGGGAGGGGAAAATATAGATATGACTTTATAAATATGCATTGTCAATTGATGTCTCTACTTTTTAGTATACTGTACAGCTTCTCCAAAGTTTTCCTTTCAGAATAATCATACTTTAATTTCAAGATTGTGGTCACCATATTTTGAGATGAAGAATATAGAATATGACTTTGATTTCCACTTCTTCTCCCTCTATGTGCCAGGATTTGATATAAACATTTGCCAAAATCTTCTGCTTTTATTGTTATTATTTTCTTTTGGTTTTTGATATTAAACTTCATATGAGCTTTTATTCTCTCCTCTTCACCATCATCAAGAGGCTTCTTAATTATTCTTCTTTACATTTTGATATTGTCTACATATCTGAGATTGCTGATGCTTCTTCTAGCAACATTAATCCCAGTTTTTGCTTCCTCTATGCTGTTATCTTGGAAGATGTATTCTTCATATGTTGGCAGTTTGGTCTCTAGTTCATCTGCCTCTTCAAAAGCGTATTGCACTCCTGGTGATTCTCATTTCATATATTGCTGAAGCCTAACTTGTAGAATACTGATGAATGAGATGGATTCAATAGTTCAGTAATTTGAATATTTGCCACTACCTATCTTTGGGATTGAGACATAAAGTCAACTTTTCATATCCATTAGCTACGGTTGAATTTCCCAAATTTGCTGGCATAACACTTTAATAGCATTATTTTAGGATTTTTAAATAGCTCAGCTGGAATTTCTTTAACTCCAATCTTTTGTTAGCAATGCTTCCTAAGCCCATCTTGACTTTTTTTCTAAGGCTGCCTGACTCCAGATCAGTAACTGAACTGTAATGGCAATTGGTGATATTAAGATTTTTCTTGTATAGTTCTCTATATTCTTGCCACTTCATCTTCATACCTTCTATTTCTTTTAAGTCTATCATTTTCATCCTTTATTATGCTTATTTTTGCAAGAAACATTCCCTTGATATTTGTAATCTTAAAGAGATCTCTTGTCTTTCTCATTCTATTGTGTTCTATTTTATTGCATTGTTCATTTAAGAAAACCTTTTCATCTCAATGCCATTCTCTGGAATTCTGCATTCATTTCAGTATAACTCTCTCTTCTTTCTCTTTCCCTTTCTTTCTTTCCTTTTTTTTTTTTTTCTCTTCAAGGCAATAGGGTTAAGTGCCTTTCTTTCCACAGCAATTTATAAAACCTCATCAGACATTTTTTTTCTTGCTTTTCTTTTTCTTTGGAATTATTTTCCTTGCTGCTGCTTATACAATATTGTGAACCCCTGTTCACAGTTTTTCAGACTTCTATTTATGAGATATATTCCCTTAAATTTATTTCTCATTTTCTACTTCATAATTATGAGGAATCCTAGTTAAATCATTCGTTAATGTCCAATGTTTTTCCCTATCACTTCTTCTTAAGTTGGAATCTTGGAATAAGAAGCTTATAATTTGAAGCTAAGTTTCTACTAACCATGTAAAGTACCTCCATCTTTGACAACAAAATACATAATCAGCCCGATTTCAATATTGACTGTAATATTGATTTCCATGTAGAGTCACCTTTTAGGTTGTTGAAATTAAAAATCCTAAGTCAAGAATAAAATAAAACTTCCAAATGTCTAATACTGCCACAAAATTGCTTTCATCTTCAATCTTCCCATCCTCCTCCCACCCCCTGCACTTCTATTTTCTGGCTCTTACTGAGACCTGGCTCCCTCATGATAACACACCTCCCTGACAATCCTTTTCAGCTGCACTTTCACTCAAAACCATTGACTTTTTCTCAGTCTGTAATCCTTCTTGATTTCTCTGTACTTTGTGACTCTGTCAATTACCCTCTTCTCCATGATGCTCTTTTTTTGGACATTTTCATGTATTTTCCTCCTATCAGACCACTCCTTTTCAGTCTTTTTTTTTTTTGGATATTCAACCAGGTCAAGTCCACTAATCATAGGTGTCCCAAAATTTCCTATCCTATGCCATCTTCTCTTCTCCCTCTATGGTACTTCATTTGGTGAATTCATCAGTTCATATCTCCTGTAGATTCAGCTTTTAGCTCTATAATGATATTTCTCAAACCCACTTATCAAACTGTAATTTCTATTAGCTTAACATCTCCAAATGCATACTAAATTTAACTAAACATTCTGTGGAGATCTTAAATTCACCATGTCAAATATTGAACTAATTTTGCCCTCTGCAAAGTTCTCTGAACTTGCAAAGTCCCTTATTACTATTAAAGGTACCACCATTCTCCAAGTCTCCCAGTCTCACAATCTAGATATTATCTTTGAATCATTAGTTTCTCTCATTCACTTTATCTAATCCATTGAAAAAGTCAGCTGATTTTACCTTTATGTCATCTAAATGGGAGTTGATGAATAAACCAATAAACTTACATCTATATGATTACTGAGATTTGCCTAGTATCAGACACTTAATAAATACCTAAAACATGATCTGAATTCAGTCTGAAATGCCATCTAATCACCTCATCATACCTCCAAGTACAGCCAAAAAGGCTGGTTAATACACATACCCATATATTTGCAAAAGTAAGGGTGTGTGTGCATGTATGTATGTATATAAATTTTAGCTAGATATATATCGGATACACTTCTACGGATTAGAAAAATTTGAAGACAAATTCAATGCTACTGATTGCAATTTCCATTAGCAATTAAAAGTATTATTTTTATTGCTTGCCGATTTTAAATCACTTAAGTTTTTTCAACTCATAAGTTTCATGACAACCAAAACTCATAGTTTTCTTGTAGTGATTTGCATATGACTAAGCCCTTTCATTCCCAATATCCCATTTGATCTTCACTGATCATTTTCTCTTAATTTCTTTTTCAGAAGTAGTACTTAATATTTGCCTTGTATGTATATGGCAATTTTTTTTATCTTAACTAAAACCTGAGCCATCAAGAAGGCAGAATGGAAGAGTAAGTGCCAGACTCAGAGTGAAAAGAATTAGGTTCAAAGCTCCTGCTCTGACACATAATCAGTTTCTTAAACCTCTTCTCAATTTCCTTGGGCAAATTCCTTAACCTTTCAGTTTCAATGTTATATCACCTGTAAAACAGAAATGACATTTATAATAACCATCCAGCAGACTTGTTATAAGGAACCTTTTTATCAATGCTAAAGGGAAGTAAGAATGGGAGTTAGAATAATGATAGCATGATTCCATTAGTAGATAATAGATTCAAATCTTCCCCTTGTCATTGGTCAGTTATGTGATTGGGACAAGTCACTTAAATATTCTTGGTCTGAATTTCCACATCTGTAGAATGAAAGGAATAGGGTAGCTGCAACTAAGTGTCTAGTTTGAGGTTTCTGATCCTAATTCTAAGCAATATTTTATTATATAAAGCTAGGCAGTATAGTTGATAAGAGTCCTAGAATGGGAGTTAGTAAACCCAGGGTTCAAATTCTGCCTTGGGAACTTGCTGAATGATACCAAACAATTCAAGTAAAGAAAGAACCTCAGTTGTCCTCATCAGTTAAAAAAAAGGGTTAATAATAGTACCTTTCTATCAAGAGTGCCATGAGGATCAAATCTGCAGATACAAGAGTATTTCCATTCTTAGAGTGCTAAGTAAAAGTACTAAAAATAATAATTATTGCTGTTGTTGTTATCAGTTATTATTGTGGAATCTGAACAATGAAATATTCAGATTATTTTCATTGTGACCCAAAAGTTATATACATTTAATCATGCCCAAAACGATGTCTGTGACCTCAAAACTTTCCCCTGCATGGAAACCCCCTCTACTTACTGATATCTGCAATTTTTAGTGCCTGAATCACTAAGAAGCTTATTGACTTATTGAGATACACAATCAACATGTACCCCAGCCAGACTTGAACCCAAGGCTGATTTCTAACCCTTAATATTATCTCCTATTATGATTTACTCTGATGTAGAATTATAAGGAAAAATGATCATTTAAAATAATAAAAAATGGAAGATGGCTTTCTGTTTTTATAGTGGATTAAGGCATTTCTGATATATATATATATATATATATATATATAATATTATATCTGTTACTCTTGAACACTAGTAAGGAAAGAGAATATTATACGTTGTACAATGTGCTAATTTAGTGATTATTTCTTCCCCTGGGCAGCTAACTCACCTGCAAAGTATCTTCCAGTGAGAAAACTCTAGGAAACAGGCCTGGGGGCAGTTTATTAACCAGGGCATTTCTTGCAGACATTTAGAGAAAAATCTAAGACCCAATCATAAACATAAACGCCTTCTAGGCAAAAATATACAAACCTGCCTTGTAGGTAGGTCACCTTGTCCTAGAGACCTGAAAAAATATTCATGGCTACAGGACTGTTGTGAAAGAAGCTGTGGGGTCTCAGGATAAAAACTTAGAGGAATGAACAATATTCCTAAGAATAAAATATTTCTCAGTTGCCCTTAATTTGGAAGAAGACAGGAGATTTTGGTTTAGTTTGGTAGTAAAAGGAGATAGTGACTAAAACTATGATGAATCTACTAGAAGCTTCCATTCTGTTCCAACTACATTACATTGTCAACAAAAAAAAAAGATAGAACCTTGCTTTTATAATTAACTCGGGTAGAGATTCTGCATAAGAATAGAGAACAGAAGGAGCTTGTATTAGGAATAATATAATAATTGGCATTTCAAATTGGCTTTAAAGTTAGAAATGGATCATACATACATTTTCGCATTTAAACATGTTTAAAAAACAAACAAAACAATAGTTATGATTTTTTATTTTTCAGATGGGAAAATTAAGACTCAAAGTAGCTAATTAAAGTCCTGGTGTTCAGAGAGTTCACATAGCTCACATGGTGATCACTGGCTCAATGGTCTAAAATTCCAATTCAAATCCTGCCTCTAATGATCATTAAATATGTGACTTTGAACAAACCACTTAATGTTGCTGAGATCTAGTTTCCTCATATGTATAAAAAAGTGGAAATAAAATATTTGACCATCGTCCCTTCCAAAATTAGTTTGATGATTTTAAGTATCAGAGGTAGAATTTGAATCCAGGTTTTGCTGATTTTAGGACTAATCCTTTTTTAAACTGTATCACAAGGAACCTCAATAAGAAATATTGTGTAGAAAAAAGTGCTGTTGCAATTTTAAAAGTGATTTAAAATGACTAAAAAAGCCTTGTTTAGGCATACACAAAAAATATTCCAACGAAAATGACTTTTATACATGGGAACACCAGTAACTTAAAAACATGAGTATCTTAAAGGTGCTTCTTTAAGGAAAATATCAACTTCAATTTTTCTTGTAAAAAATGTCATAAACATACATAGACTAGTATATGTATGTCATGGAACACTATTGTTCTATTAGAAACCAGGAGGGATGGGCATTCAGGGAAGCCTGGAGGGATTTGCATGAACTGATGCTGAGCGAGATGAGCAGAACCAGAAAAACACTGTACACCCAAACAGCAACGTGGGAGTGAAGATCAACCTTGATGCACTTGCTCATTCCATCAGTGCAACAACCAGGGACAATTTTGGGCTGTCTACGATGGAGAATGCCATCTGTATCCAGAGAAAGAGCTGTGGAGTTTGACCAAAGTTCAAGGACTATTCCCTTTAATTTAGGAAAAAAAACCCAGATAGCTTATTGTCTGATCTTGTTATCTCTTAGACTTTTTGTTTCTTCCTTAAGGATGTTATTTCTCTTTCATCACACTCAGTTTGGATCAATGTACAACATGGAAACAAAGTAAGGACTGACAGATTGCTTTCCATGGGGGGCGGGGAAGTAACATTGGTAGAAAAATTGTAAAACTCAAAGAAAAACTTTAAAAATAAAAACAAATGAAAAGTGTTCTAAGGATCACAAATATACTGTCACTTTTGTGATGGAGTAATTTGTGCTAAATGTTTTGACCCTTTAATTCATCAGTGTGTTAACTCATTACATTTGTAAATGATGACTT